>NC_073716.1:613000-919500 GCF_023634085.1 Falco cherrug
CCAAGTCAACCAAAAGCGAGCGGGGGGAGAGCGGGAGGCGAGCAGGGAGCCCAGGGTCCACCCCACTGCTCCCGGCTTGTGGCACAGTGAGGATTTGGCAGGGACGGTGGCATGTCCCACCCTGGCGTGACTGTGCCAGGGTGGCACCGGTGCCTGGCTGCCCCATGCCCCCCCCTGTCATCCTGGACTAGGAAATGGGCAGTGGCGAGACGGGGTCATTTGGGGACAGTGGCTGGGGATGGTTCTTGTCCCCACTGCCAGGGCAGGGCTGTGCCTGTCGGAGCTGGTGGCACCGTGGCAGCCCTGGCAGTGGCCCAGGGCTGGTCCCTGCAGGCATGGGGAGACATCGATCGGGCTGGGGGGGTTCTGTGTGCTGGGTATGGCATGTGCATGTATGCATGTATGTGTGTGTGCGTGTGCACCCCCCCCATTTTGGTGCCCGCGTGTCCAGCTGGGTTTGGCTGCCCGCACCCACCTGGCTTCGCAGCTATTTCTGGCTCCAGCTTGGATTTAATTCTACCCTGCCTGCGGCTGGCGTGTAATTAGGAGCCAAAAAAAAAGCCCTGGGCACCCTCTCATCCCCTGGGGCTGGCTCACACCCAGCGCCCTGGCCCCGGCGGGTGCAGGGGGTGCAGGCGCCCACAGGCCGGAACTGCAAGGGGGTGAAGGAGCCCCCTGGCCAGCAGCAGAGACCTGGCAAACTCGGTGCAGCTGGGAGGGCTGGGGCATGGCGGGGGGGTCTTATCTGGCTGGAGGGGCTCTGCCTCAGCAGGAGGCTGACTGAGGAGGGGGGGATGTCCCCCCAATGTGGGACCCACCTGGGGCACGGGAGGATGCGTGGCAGCAAACCCTTGGTTAAGCCCTTGAGCCAATTATGCCGCTGGAGTCTCCCCATGACCCGTGAGGCGAAACCCCCGTGCCCCGGGCAGCCATAAACCCCTTAGGGGGATGATCCTGCTTAGGGCAGCGCCTCAGCACCCCACAGCCCCACCACCCACAGGTCCCCACGTCTCCAAGCCCCCTCCTCCCCCAGCGCTGTGGATCGGTCCCAAACCATCCCCTTGTCCCCACCGGCGTCCCCTCTGCCACTGCCTCCCCACCTGCCCTTGGGCAACTCACCCGCTTGCCGCCAGCCGCCGCGGTGCCAGGGGCACGGTGTGGGGCAGCCCCCCAGGCACACCCCCCACAGCACTGCCCGAAGCCGCCCCTGCAGGGTGCTGATCGGCTTTGGGGAGCTTATGGTCCTCAGCTGGCAGCTCGGTGGCTCTTCACACCTGCGAGATGATCCCGTTCCTTCGTCCTTGCCACCAGCTCCTCACCCTCACGTTGGCCCAGGGACGCAGCTCTGGCACAGCAGCAGGGCACAACCAAGGGTGTGCGAGGCTAGGCAGCCCCTGTACCACCCTGCGTGACCCCTGTGCCACCCATCTGTGACACTGGGCAGTCTCTGTGCCACCCTGTACCCTCTGTGAGCTACCCTGAGCATGCCCGGTGCCACCCTCTGCACCCCATGTGCCACCTCGAGCACCCCCTGTGCCCGTTCCCTACACACCAAGTATGCACTGCACACACTGCTGTGCACACACCCCAATATATTGCACACACACGTGTACAGACACCCCACCAAGCATGCACTGCACAGACCTACTCATTGCACACACTGCACGTACACACATTGCACGCACACACACATTGCACACACACACTGCACACACACACATTGCACGCATGCACACCCATTGCATTCACACAGACACAGAGCACATGCACATGTTGCACACATGTAGCGCATGCACACCCGACACAAGTGGTGCACACACCCCCACATTGCACACACTCCCCATTGCTGAGCACAAGCACACACACGTACTGTGCGCACACACACACGCACCACCCATGAGCACCCACCCAGCCGCTCTCTGAAGGGGCTGTGGGCCGGGGGTACCGCACCAGCACCTGCAGAGCCCTGGCCGTGCTGGTGGAGGGGAGCCAGGCGCCCACCCACCTGCCATGACTCCCTTGGGGCAGGTGAGGGGATAAGGCCCTGCAGGGGAGAGAGCCCACCACCACCTGTCCCCATGTCCCCGTTCCTGTCCCACCCCATCACCTTTGCTCCCAGCCTCCCCCTCCTCCCCAGCCCTTTGCCTTCCCCCAGGCTCCATCTGCTGCTCCGCCAGCCCTGGGGGTGCCACAGCTGGGTCTCCCCCAAGAAGGGCAGGTTCGGGGGGTAGCAGAGCTTCTGGGGGGACTGGACCCCCCTGGGCACTGCTCCAGGTCCCATGGCTGGGGACGCGTGGCCTTTCTGCCACCAAAGGGAGACACCAGCCTGGCAGGGGCCCCAAATCCTTCCCTGCCCAGCAGGGAGGTGGCCGATCAACCCACACCCCCCAGCGGGACTCAGGGCTGCCCTGCCAGCTCTAATGCCAAGTCCCACTGTCACCAAATGTCCCACCATCACCAAAATGTCCCACTTGGCCACTGGGACTGAACAAGGCACTCCCTGGCCCTGGCAGCCCCCAGCTCCAGCAGTGCCCCCCCGCCCCTCCCCCCCAGCAGCCCCCCCATCCCACCACCAGCCAGAGCCCAAGCCACCACGGAGGCACCCCATGCCCCCTCCCCACCAAGCCAGAGCTCAGCAAGGGCCACTGCCAAGACCCCCAGCCCCGGGGGGCTGGGGGGGCAGCTGGACCCGGTGTGGGGAGGGATGGGGAGAGGGTCCGGGGGGCAGGACCGGGGACACAGTGGGGACCAGCCACGGGAAGCGCAGCCCCACGGGTGGCCGTGACACTGGGGACAGGAGACAGGGCGCCGCGCTGGCTGCCACATCAGCAGCAGCGGGGAGGGGACCCCGCCCGCAGGGCTGGGGAAGGGCAGCGGCCGAGCCAGCCCCGAGGTGTCCCCAGCCCCGGGACCCCCGCGGGGGGCAGGATGACACCGGGCTGACACCGGGCTGAGCCGGGCCCCCCCCCCGGGCTCCCCAGGGAGGGGGGAGGGAGGGCGGGGGGGCGAGGAGAGGGATGGGCAGAGGGACAGCCCAGAGGAGGGGGGAGGGATGGGGGAGGGATGGGGGAGGGATGGGGGGGGGGACACACGACACCAGGCTGAAGGGAGAAGCAGGGGCGGGGGTGGGGGGCGTGGAGCCCCCCCATCACCCTCCCCAGCCCACCCCGGGGTGGACCTCAGGAGCACGCAGTCCCTGGGGACCCTACTGCACCTCCTCAGCGTGGGACCCCATCACCCAGGACCCCAGGCATCGGGACTGCCCGGGGGTGCCACAGCCCCCCCACCTGCAGCACCGAGCACAGGACAGACACACAAGCCAGGCCAGAGCCCCCCCGCACCTCGGGGATTCCTGTCCCAGCAGCAGGATGGCCTCAGCCTCCCCCCAGTTTGGGGGGCAGCACCCCATAGCAGGGTGCCAGCACCCCTCGGTGTGTGGCCACTCCTAAAGAAGCCCCCAAAGTGGCCCAACCCACCCCAAATTGCCCCACTCCGGGGGTTCCCACGAGCCCCCACCCAGGGCAAATTCCGCAGTGGGGCAGGCAGGGTGCAAAGGGCACCCAGGGGCTGGGTGCAGGGAGTGGGGTGCCCCAGGCACCCGCGGCCATAGTCCGGCTCTGGTGAGGAGGGTGGCACGGCAGTGCTGGGGGATGCCAGGATACCTGGGTCGACTGGGGGGGCATGGAGTCTGGAGCCACCCTGCAAAGGGTGCCATGCCTGGGAAGGGTCCCTGGGGATGGGGGCTGTAGGACAGGGGCCTGGGAGAGGCCCCGTCAGCCCTGCGGATGTAGGGACAGGGCAAGGGGGGAGAGCAGGCAGGAGAGGGGGACATGCCAGCCCCCAGCATATGCCTTTTGGTGTCCCCAGGATCATGTTCACCATCATCATCATCACCTTCATAACTGTCACCTTCCTCATCATGATCTTCCACATCTGCCGCAAGCTCTGCCACGACCCCATGCCACCCCCGCCCTATGGGGACACCCACGGCTCTGTGCCCCCCCCACTCACCCAGATACCTGCGCTCCCCAGCCTGCCCGGTGGGGCCATCCCCGTGGGCCTGGAGCCCCCACCCTACAGTGAGGTGGGTGTCACCCGGAAGTGGGTGCTGGGCACCCGGCTGAGCCTGGCATGGGGGCAGGGGTGGGCTGTGGGTGCTGGGGCTATGGGGTGTGGGGTGCTGGTGGCATGGGATGGGGGATGCTGGGGCTATGGGGTGTGGGGTGCTGGTGGCATGGGGTGGGGGATGCTGGGGCTATGGGGTGTGGGGTGCTGGTGGCATGGGGTGGTGGGTGCTGGGGCTATGGGATGTGGGGTGCTGATGGCATGGGGTGGTGGGTGCAGAGGCTATGGGATGTGGGGTGCTGGTGGCATGGGGTGGCGGGTGCTGGGGCTATGGGGTGATGGACACTGGCATTATGGGGCTCAGCAGGGCATGGGGGGACTATGAGGGTTCACAAGCCCATGTGCCACCCCATGCCAGGAGCACCCTCCCCTGCTCCCATGCACCCCACCTTGCCATGTCCCAAAGGGGGAACCCAGTTCCAGTCTCCTGAGGTCAGCCCTGGGAAGCCGGGGGGGTGTCACAGTCTCCCCCCCACTGACCCACACTCACACTTAGGTGACAGCAAAGCCCTTCCTCTACCCACCACCGCAGGGGCCATGCCCCGAATGCAGCCGCAGCCCTGGGGCTCAGCACCCCTTCATCATCCAGACCAACTTCTAGGGGTCATCTCCACCCTGAGGACAGCCTGGTGACAGCCTGCACTGGGGAGGGGGACATGGACCCAGGCATCCAAATGGCCTGGTGCCATCCAGGTGCCTGGGTCCGTGTCCTGCCCCTCTCTGGACACCGGGGTCCACCTCCCCCCCAAACCATGACATTGGCGCATGGCAGGGGTTTCCCTATTTATTATTTTTAAATGTGTAAAAGAGCTCCCTGCTATGCTGGTTTTAGGGGCTGGGGAGGCTTGGGATGTACAGAGGGAGAAGAGGGAAAATTCAGGGGGGGCTCTGCACCATCCATGCACCCCCAGCTGTGGGTGCACCCTGGCACTGCAGGGACTTTGCCAGGTGGGCATGTGAGCATGTGTCAGCCAGGGCCCTGACACCCTGTTCCTGTCCCCGTCCTTGTCCCCATTCCCATCCCTCTCTCCATCCCTGTCCCTAACTCCATCCTGTCCTTATCCCCATTTCCATCTGATCCCATCCCTATCCCCATCCCCATTGCCATCTTAGCCCCATCCCTACCCCCATCCCCATCTCATGCCCACCCCCATCCCATCCTATTTCCATCCCTGCCCACATCCCCATCTCTGCCCCCTCCCATCCCATCCCCATCTTCATCACATTCTCATCTCCATCTCATTCCCATCCCAACTGATGCCCATCCCATTTCCAGCCCCAGCCCCATGCTCATCCTCATCCCCGTCCCCATCCCCATCCCATCCTATTTCCATCCCTGTCCCCATCCCATCTCTTCCCCTTCCCAAGAGATGGGCTCAGGCCAGCAGGATGTTGGGGTTTATTGAGTGGGGAGCGCACTCCCTGGCACGGGGCCATCCCGGTGGCAGGTGTCCCCAGCCACTCACGCCGCTTGCTGGCCCCGGCACCGCTTGATCTTCTTCTTGAGGAGCAGCAGGTCCAAGTAGAGCAGGCGGCCCAGGACAGTGGAGGCACACAGCAGCCCCCCGTGCAGGGCCCCCGCCAGCCCACAGCTGAACACGTCCTGCCCTGGGGATGAGCCACAGTGGGACACAGCCACCCCCAGGGGGGACACAGCCACCAGCGTGGGGGACCCGGGCACCACCGTTGCCCTGCTTCAGGAGGACATCCCCTGCTTCAGGGAGCCCCTGGGAACACTGTCTGCAGCCTGGAGCTGGGCATGGGGACAGAGGGACAGGGGGACATGGGGGCGTGGGTGCACAGGTCCCGTACCTGTCAGGTAGAGGTTCTTCACGGGTGTCTTGGCTCTCATGGCAGCCACCACAGCCGGGCTGAAGCGGCCGACTTCGTGCTCGGTCCCGTACATCTCCCCACGGGGGGCCGCCAGGTAGTGCTGGTTGGTGAGCGGTGACGCCGCCTCCACAAACTCCACCTGCCCGAGCAGGAGCCCGGGGCGGGGGGCCCGGGGCACGTTGGGGTGCACAGGCCACATGAGAGTGCACAGGGAACGCCAGAGTGCATGGGGCACCCAGGGGTGCACGGGGCACATGCAGGGACACAGGTAGACCCATCCCACCAAACAACAGGTCCCACCACAACAAGTCCACGTCTCTCTGGTGGGTGCCCACCCCATGCAAAGGTCCTGGGGGCTGTGATGTCCCATGGCTTTGCAGGACACCCTGTCCCCACTGGGCACCCCAGCCCCAAAGGGTACCCTGTCCCCAACAAGCACATCCCTGCCTGGGCACTCCACCCCATAGGGCACCCAGTCTCCACTCTGCACCCCATGCCCCCTCTGCACCCATGCCCATGAGGCACCCCAACCCTGTGGGGCACCCTATTTCCATGGGACATCCCACACACACATCCCACCCACACAAGGGACCCTGTTCCCACAGGGCAGCCCAACCCCACAGGACACCCGGTCCCCACTGTGCATCTCTCCTGGTGGGGCACCCCAACCCCATGGGGCACCCAGGCACTCCATCCCTACAACCCCCCCATCCCTGCAGAACACCCTGTCCCCACCACACACCGTCCCTGCTGGGCACCCTGCGTGGCAGGGGACACCCTGGGGACCCCCATCACCTTGTCACGGAGGTGGGGGAAGCGCTGCAGTGCCCGCTCCAGGAGGCGCTGGGCAATGGCCAGCTTGTACTGCTGGTAGTCAGGGCCCCGGTGCTTGGCGCGGGTCCCGGCCCACTCCTCGAACCACTCATACCGTGCCATGGTCAGGATCGTCATGCACGACCGGCCTATGAGGCAGGGGACACAGCTGGTGACAATCCTCATCCCGTCACAGGGGACCCCGGTGCTGACATCAGCCCGGGATGCGGTGGTGGCACAGAGTGGGGTGGGGCCCCCCACCCTGTACCTGGGTGCCGCTGCTCGTAGGTGGGGTCCTTGGCAGCAGGGAAGGTGATGAACATCATGGCCAGGTTTTCGGGGACATCGTCACGGCTCAGGGCAGCGTAGCGGGTCATCCTGCAGGCAGAGTGGGCAGCACCATGCACCCAATGTGCACCCCTGAGCACCCACACCACGTGCCGTGCGCCCACCCCAGGGTGCCTGGGGACCCCTTACATGGCGTCCAAGTCGTTGTGGGGGTAGATCCAGAAGTTGGTGGCAGGCAGGGCCAGCTCCGCCGCGCTGCCCCGCAGCCCCACGAACACCAGGAAGGAGCCCATGCCGTGCCGCACCATGGCCAGGCGGGAGCGGACACCTGTGGGGACATGGGCTGGGATGCGGGAGGTGACACCCGATGCCTGCAGAGGGGATGCTGGGGACACAGCAATGCTGGGGACATGAGGGACATGAGGATGCTGGGGACCACTGGTGGTGCCAGGGACACAGGGATGTGGGGGACACCAGTGATGCTGGGGACACAGAGATGCTGAGGATGCTGAGGACATGAGGGACAGGGGGACACCAGTGATGCCAGGGATGCAGGGATGCTGGGGACACCAGGGATGCTTCGGACACCGGGGACACCAGGGACATGGGGATGCTGGTGACACAGGGACGCTGGGGACACTGGGATGCTGGGGATGCGGGGACGCTGGGGACACCAGGGACACGGGGATGCTGGGGATGCAGGGATGATGGGGACTGCAGGCATGTGGGACACGGTACCTGGGTGGCCGCGGAGCTGGGGGGGCAGCAGCTTGCCGAAGGTGTTGAAGATGCCGGCGTCGGAGATGACGAGGGGCGCGAAGATCTCCACCTCCTCCTCACTGGGCCCCTTCTGCACCACCACCCCTGGGAGGCGTGGGGGGTGAGGGGGGCACAGGACACCACCCCCCTGTGCCCACCGCGTCCCCCCCGATGGCAGGGGGCTGGGGTGGGAGTCAGCGCTCACCCACGGCGGTGCCAGCGGGGGAGACGAGGATGCGGGTGACAGGGGCGCGCACCAGCACGGCACCCCCCGCGCGCTCGATGAGGGGCACGGTGTGGAAGGCGATCTCGCTGGCCCCCCCCCGCGGGTACCAGGCCCCCCGCTGGTAGTGGTGCACCATCAGCACGTTCACCAGGAAGCTGGAGTCCTGCGGGGCCGTGCCTGGGGACAGGGACGGTGGTGGGGCACAGGCACAGCTGGCCCCCGCCCCAACAGGGGGCAGCCCTCCCCTATCACGACTTGGCCTCCCCTGTCGTGACATGGCCCTCCTCATCAAGATAAAGCCCTCCCTGATCCTGACATGGCCCCCCCTATCATAATGCTGCCCTCCCGTCACAACACATCCTCTGCTATCATGACACAGCCTTCCCCTATCATGACACAGCTCTCCCCTGTTGCAACAGGGCCCTCCCATATCACGACACAGCCTGCCCTATTGCAACACAGCCCTCCCCACTGCAACAGAGCCCACCTCTATCATGACGGTGCCATCCCCTCTCACGGTGTGGCCCTCCCCTATTGTGACTCAACCTCCCTTACTGCAATACAGCCTTCCTTCATCACCAGGCTGCCCTCCCTATCTCGGCAGCACCTTCCCTATCGCGACAGCCCCTTCCCTATCACAACGGCCCCCTGACCGTAGAAGAGGTAGCTGAACAGGGCACGCAGATCACGGTCAGCCGTCAGCCGGGCCACGGCCTCACTGTGGCTGGTGGCCGCCATGCGGAAGACGGGCGAGATCCAGTAGACAAGGCCGGTGCGGACCAGGAAGGCAGCCAGCCACCACGGCACCATCTTCAGCACCGCCAGCAGCGCCACGTGCCGCGAGGCCATCTGCACAGGGACCGGCCCCGTGTCACCCCCAGCCACTCCCATGGCCATGGCCACACCACTGCCACCACCCCATCCTCATGACTGTCACTGCTGTGACCCCAGAGCCACCCCTGTCCCTGGCACCCATCTTCACCAGGGCCACCACCCACGTCCCCACCATCCCCACTGCTTTACCCCACCACACCCAATGCCTGTGTCCCCACCATGACCATCACTTGTGTCCCCACCATGACCATCACTTTCATCCCCACCATGCCCGTCATCTGTATCCCCAATATCCCCAGTGCCCCCTCCCCACCACAACCATCACACAAAGCCCCACCACACCCCCACCCATCCCCACCAGGGCCACCACCCACGTCCCCACCATCCCCACTGCTTTACCCCACCACACCCAATGCCTGCGTCCCCACCATGACTATCACTTTTATCCCTACCATGCCCGTCATCTGTGTCCCCACCATGACCACCACTTTTGTCCCTACCATGCCCGTCACCAGTGTCCCCACTATAATGATCCCTTTTGTCACTACCATGACCATAACCTGTGTCCCCAATATCCCCAGTGCCCCCTCCCCACCACCACCATCAGACACGGCCCTACCATGCCCCCACCCAGACCCACCAGTGCCACCACCCCCACACCCAAGCTGGAGGCACCCCAGCACTGCACGCCGGGGACATGCCACCACCCACGGGAGGGTCCCTGTGGGGACACCCACCTTGGAGAGCCGCATGAACTCCCTGATGGCCGCCTTCTCAGCGGGGAACTGCTCCTCCAGGGCGGTGGCGAAGGCGGCCTTGCCGGCGCGAAGCTGGTAGCGCCGGGGGCCCAGGCACACCTCGTCGTAGGGGTCTGGCAGGCGCTGCCAGCACAGCTGCCCGTCTGTCAGCTGGTCCAGCACCACGCGCAGCATGCTGCCCTCGTGCATCTGCCCCACGTAGTGGATGCCTGTGGGCCCTAGAGGTCAGCAGCCCAGGGGCTGGGCACCAGGGGCCCACGGGGGAATTAAGTGTTTATCATTTTCCTGGTGCAGGTCACCTCCAGGGGCGGTGGCATGGCTGGGGCAGCAGGCACAGCACGCACACTGCATGCATGCACTGCACACAGAGCAAGCACACGCGCGCTGCATGCAAACAGCACATGAGTTGCCTGCACAGCTGCACATGCGCAAGCAAACTGCGCACGCACTGCACGTGCACTACAGGCTGCATGCACACACACTGCACACAGCAAAAACACGCACTGTGAACAGCGCGCTCACTGCACAAACACTGCAAGTGCTGCCTGCGCACACACTGCTTGCAAGCAGTGCATGCGTGCATGCTGCATGCAAAAAGTGCATGCACTGCAAAAATACTGCAGACACTGCATGCACACGCTACCATACCTACTCAGTGGACACTGAACAGTGACAGGCACTGCATGCACGTGCACATGGGGCATGCGACACATGCCAGCAACCACACTGACTGAATGTGCAAGCAGGGCACACTGCATGCACTGCACTGCACACGCACTGCAAACACACCCACCCTGTTGCACAGGGATACATGCAGTGGTGCAACCAGCCTGCAGACACACAGCAGGGGGGTAAGCAGCAGCCATGCTGCATGCACACGCTGAGCTACACCCCCATCGTGCCTGCAAACACCCGTAAACTGCCTGCACATGCCTGCACATACCTGCACACTGCCTGTATGCACAGGCACAGGCTGCCTGCACACCCAGGCACACACACACACGCTGCCTGCACGCCCAGGCACATGCACACTGCCTGCACGCTCAGGCACAGGCAGCCGGTGCTGAGGAGGGGCAGCCGGGGGGTCCTTACCCACATCGAACTCGCTGCCCTGCTCCTGGAAGGTGTGGCAGCACCCGCCGGCCTGGTCATGCTGCTCCAGCACCAGCACCCGCTTGCCCACCTTGGCCAGCGTGCCCGCTGCTGCCAGCCCGCCTATGCCGCTGCCAATGACCACGGCGTCCAGCTCCGGCGGCACCCGGTGGGCGCTGAACCCTGCACACACGCGTGTGCCTGAGCCCCCCCCCCCCCGGCACCACACGAGGGCACACAGGTGGGCAGCACAGGCGGGATGGATGGCCAGCACCCAGCACCCAACACCCAGCACTCACCCCGCTTCAGCACCTTGTCACGGGCGCGTGGCTCCGTCACCAGTGGCCGGGGGGGGCCCGGGGGGGGCCAGGTGAAGGGGTTGCCAGCTGGGGCCAGGAGCCGGTGGGCCACCAACCCCAGTGCCAGCGTGCCCAGAGCCAGCAGCAGCAGCAGCGTGGCCCACATGGCTGCCACCATGCAAAGCACCTTATAGACACTGCACTGTATAGCCCTGGTGCCTTACAGCTTATAGCCCCAGCAGCTTATAGACAGAGGAGATTATAGACACGCCACCTTACAGACACGGAAGCTTATAGCCACCGCAGCTTAAAGCCACAGGAGCTTATAGCCACAGCACCTTATAGGCATGGCACCCTACGGCCACGGCACCCTATAGCCATGACAGTGTTATGGCCACAGCACCCTATGGCCATGACACCCTATGGCCACAGCAGCTCACAGCTGAGGGGTGCACAGAACAGGGTCTGCTGGGTGTGCACACGTGCGTGCATGAGGTGGAGAGGTGTGTGCTGGTATGCTGGGTGATGCACGCTCACACACACACGTGCATGCAGGTGTGCAACTGTGCAAATGCATGCAAAGCCACACTTGTGCAAGGAAGCACATGCACACCTACAGACCTGTGCAAGCAAACTGTACACACACTCCAACACATGCACACCCATACACCTTACAT
Organism: Falco cherrug; assembly: GCF_023634085.1. Classification (NCBI taxonomy): domain Eukaryota; kingdom Metazoa; phylum Chordata; class Aves; order Falconiformes; family Falconidae; genus Falco; species Falco cherrug. The sequence goes on from NC_073716.1 coordinate 624,705, forward strand.
GTCTGTGCAAACACACTGGCACACCCATACACACACCCCTGTACAAACACACCCTTACCCACACCCCCTTGCTCCCCCCCCCCGCGTGCACACCCCCACCCCCCCAGCTGCGGTGCCTGCAGCTCTGCTGACCTCTCCCGGCAGCACCAAGTAGGGCCTGTGTGTGCAATGTCACACGCACACGCGCACACACAATTACACCTCAACACACACAACCCCCCCCACAGACCCCAAACACCTCAACCCACCCCCCCAACACCCACACCCACCAAACCCCAAATACAGCCACGTGTGCGCACACACACATGTGCACACATGCACACACGCACACACACTCGCACCCCAGCCCCCAGCCCCACAAACACCCCCCAAGCACCAACCTGGTGCAAACCCCTGATTTGCAGAAACAAACCCCATCAGCACCAGGTGGGAGAGAGCCAGGGTGGGGCAGTGGTGACACGGTGACACCATGTGCCCCCCCAGGGGTGCCCCACACCCAGCTGGATTCAGCTGCAAGGGACAAACCCGACACTTTTCTTTCCTTTAATAAAAGTCACAGCAAAGTACCAAAAAGGAGCCACCTGGGGACTGGGATAGGGGGGTGGCGGGGGGGGGGGGGATGGAAGGGGAACACACACCCCGCTGGCACACACCTGTATGTGTGTGTGCTGCACTCTGTGTCCCGGTCCCTTGGGGTTACCCCCTGGCAGGACACCCCCCCCCAGGCACCCCCAGCAAGTCCCCAGCTGCAGCACCTCCCAGGTTAACTACAGGGTTAATTAAGGATTAATTATAGGCTGGAACCCACACCGGCTGGTGGTCTGGGGGGGGTTATTGCTACTTGGGAAGGGGTGGGGGGGTCAAAAGGGACAGAAAGGGACCCCCATCCTGGTCAGGGTGAAAGGGGGTTGCTGGGAGGGGGTGCAGCAAGGCAGGGGCTTGGGGCCACAGCAGCTCATGTGGCTTCAGCTGGTGTGACCACCCCACCCCCTGCCCTGGGGGTCCTGACCCACACGCTGCCCTGGGATGGGGCGTGCTTTCCCATGGGGAAACTGAGCCACAGGGCTACGAGGGGCCAGAGCCACACAACAGTGGTGACCCCCGCAATGTCCCTGTGCCCCCCAGCTCGCAGCAACCCCGGCTGGGGGGGGCACAGTCCCCGGGGGTAACACAGGGAGGGGGTGAGGTTCTGGCAGTGAGTTAGCTGTGTGGGTGCTGGGCACAGTGGAGGGGGTCTGTCCCCCAGAGGGACCCCACTGCCCTGTTCTTCTCCCCCATGAATGTGGGGCTAAGTAGGAGGGAGACAGGAGCCTGGCTTGAGTGGCGGGGGCACTGTGCAGCCAGCCAGCCCCCCTCCCCCCCCCAACCCCAGTGCTGAACACGGCAAGCTCATCACACTGGGTGAGACAGTGGGGGCAATACCACCCTCCTCCCCCTGCAGCCCTCCTGGTCAGGCTGAGGGGGGGTAAAGGTGGTGGGGACCCCCGGGGGGGTACTAGTAGACCCAGCTGACGGGCACCCACTGGGGCTGGGTGCGCAGGCGCTCCATGGCCTCCTGCAGCCGCCCAAAGGTGTGCTCCAGGTCGTCGTTGGTCAGGCTGAGGTCGAAGTAGTGACCGTAACCACGCTGGATCCGGTCGCTCTCCTCCACCGTCCGCTTGGCGTCGGCCTCCTGCCCCGCACAAACCTGCCTCAGTTTCCCCATCGCTCCCTGTGTGCCTGCCCCCACCCCCCCGGGGTTGGGACCCACCGTGAGCTGCTTAGTGGCCACACCACTCTCCAGCGCTGCCCGGTTCATGGCCCGCAGCGTCTCAGGGTCGGGGGCTTCAATGAAGACCACGTATGGCACAAATTCAGCTGTTCTCAGCACCTTCACTGCCTGGGTGGGAGGGGGGCAGTGCTGAGCCCCGGGGCGGGGGCAGCCCCAGCCACCCCCTTGGTGTGCTGCCTCCCCCGGGTACCCTACCTGGGGGTTGACGTCCAGGATACACATCTTGCCAGCCTCCACCACGGTGCGGATGGAGTCGATCTTGGTGCCATAGAGGTTGCCCTCATACTCGCCATGCTCCAGGTACCGGCCCGCCTTGATGTCCGCCTCCATCTCCCCCCGTGACACGAAGCGGTACCCGTGCCCATCCTTCTCATTCTCCTTCGGCTTCCGTGATGTGTCTGCCCAAGGGTGGCCTGTCTGAGTGACCACCCCAGGGGTCTCACCCCGGGGGCACCCACAGCCCGCGGGGATGGCCACAAGGCTGTGATGCTGCACCCACACCCCCAGGGGGGTGGTGCTGGCCAGGTTGGGCTGTGCCAGGGACGCTGATGCTGGTGGGGACAGGGATGCTGGCAGAGGACAGGGATGCTCGCATGGACAGGGATGCTGGCGGGCGACAGGGATGCTCGCATGGACAGGGATGCTCATGGAAATGATGTTTGCAGGGGACAGTGATGCTGGCAGGGACAGCAATGTGCACAGGAACACTCACAGGGGATAGTGGTGCCGTATCGCGCTTGGTCTGACATGATGAGCTTGTTCTTGAGGCTGCGGCGCCCCACACCCTGGGCGCCAATCAGCACCAGCGTTTTCCGGCGGAAGGGCGGCATGCGGGCCATCTCCTCATAGATCAGCAGCTCATGGCGGTCAAACTCTGGATGAGGGATGGGGCTGTCACCTGCAGTAGCACCCTCGAGCTGGGTGCCATGGGGACCGCAGGGCACCCCGTCCTGCGAGGTGCCACCACTAGCCTGCCAGGGGCACAGCCTGGGCACTGTTCCCCCTTTCCCTGGGGAATGCCATCAGGGACACGCACCGGCGTTCTTTGTCGTCAGGTACATCATCCTCTTCTTCCTCTTCCCACTGAGGCTGCCACACAGGGCCCCTGCCGAGGGCAAGGGGGTGGCTGAGCTGGGGACGGGCATAGGGACAGTGCCATGGCGTGGGGACAGTGCCATGGGAACTGGGACCTGCCACAGGGACAGTGCCACAGGGATGGGGATATCACCTGGGGAGTTGGGGACCTGCTGCAGGGACAGTGCCAGTGGGGACATCACCCTGGGAACTGGGGACCTGCCGCAGGGACAGCGCCACAGGGATGGGGACATCACCACGGGGCAATGGGGACATTGCCATAGGGCGCAGGGGACCCGCTGTGCTCCCCCTCAGGAGGTGACCACCTGTCCCTGTGCCCCCAGGGCCATGTCCCCACCAAGGGCTGGGGTGGGACTCCATACCAGATGTGGGGGCCACCTCCACGTCCCGCTTGACGAAGGCTTTGCGCTTCTCCTCCAGCAGCTGGCTGGGCACCAGCCCCGCGCTGCCCCCCTCCACATGGCACGCCTGGGGGACAGCACTGCGTGTGGGGACCCCAGCCCCATGGGGACCCCCCAGCTCCCAGGGACCCTCCCTAGCTCCAGGGAACCCCCAAGCCCCACAGGGATGCCCCACAACTCCCGGGGACACACAAGCCCCCCCCAGCTCCAAGGACCTCTCCAGTTTCCAGGGACTCTCCCCAGCTCCAGGGACCCCCCCAGTTTTCGGGGACACACCCCCATCCCCCCAGCCCCCAGGGAACCCCTCAGCTCCCAGGACACCCCTGCTCCTGCATGGACGCCAGCTTCTGGGGATACCACCAGGAGGGGGACAAAGGGCCAGGTCCCCCCACCCCAGGGTCCCTCCTGACCTGCCACCAGTTGGGGTCATCCTGGTTGACGATCTGCAGCAGGTCACCGGCAGTGAACTTGAGCCCAGCCTCCTTGCAAGGGATAAGGCTGTCGGTGGCCGGGTCGTAGTCGAAGTGACACTTGACAAAGACCTGGGGACCAGGGGGGTCAGGGGGGAGGCCGCCAGCCACTTGGGTTCCCCGCTCTGCATCGCCTGGATGCTGCCAGCCTGTGCCTCTGTTTCCCCAGTATGCCAGTGGGAAACGCAGGAGCTGTGCCATGCGCGTGCGCGCACACACACACACACACACACACACGCCTGTGCACCCCACTAGGCACCCCCCCCACCCTGGTGCCCCCTTGCCACCCGGCACAGCCAGGCACGCACAGCACCTGCGCACACACAGGCAGCACTGGCAGCTGCCACTGCGCCCCACAGGGCACCCACGGCAGCGCCCACGCACAGCCCCACACCCACACACAGGCACACACACGCGCCCAGCGTCACCACCACCGTGCCCACGATGGCACACATGTGTGCAGGAGCGTGCAAAGGCAGCCACGCACACACACACCACGGGGCACACGCGTGTGCCTGCACACGGGACCCCTGCCCAGTGCTGGCAGCAGCAGGGTGCCACGGGGCCAGCCGAGTGCAGGGACACACGGTGCCAGGGGATGCAATGACAGTGCTGCTTTGTCCCTGGAGCCAGGGTGACAGCAGGCGCCTGCGCCAGGCTGGCACAGGGAGGGGGGCACACAGGGCACCCTTTGCCACCCAGGTCCTGCCATAGGGCTGAGGACATGGGGACAGGGCAGGGATGGGGACAGGGCAGGTACTACCACACAGCTGGGTGCCCTCACCAGTGCTGGGCACCATGGGGGACACGGGGGTCCCACCAGCCATGGGGCACGTGGGCATGGAGGATGTCGATCAGCGTGCAGGGGACACAGGCAGAGGGACAGGGGGACAAGGGGCTGTGGGGCTCAGGGATGCAGGGGGAGCTGAGGCACGTGGCAAGAGGACAGGGGACAGGGTGACATGAGGCAGGGGGTGTGCGACACGTGAGCATGGGGACGTTGGCAGGGTGGCATGGGGATAGATGTGGACAGAGGCACAGGCCCATGGGGGAGCCGTGGGCAGGGTGCTGGGTGTGGGGTGCAGATGTTGGGTGCAGATGGGGGGGGCAGCTGTGGGGATCGGTACCTGCCGGGGCGGGTGGGGCTCCTGGTAGCTGGGCAGGATCTTGAGGACGACGCTGCCGCTGGCGTGGCGCAGGCTGTCCTGCAGTGCCCGCGGGTCGCTGCCCACCTCCCGCCCGTTCACCTCCCGGATGACGTCCCCCACGTGCAGCAGCCCCTGCTGCGCCACCATCCCCCCGTGCAGGATGCGGGCGATGACCAGCTCCCCCCGCTCCACACGGAACGTCACCCCCTGGGTGGGCACAGCCCCGCGTCAGCCCCACGCCGTGTCCCCCCCACAGCGTCTGCTGCACCCACCCAGCACCCTCCAGTCACCCTTGCAACACCCCAGCACACAGCAATGCCCGCCAGCACCCAGCAATGCCCCCAGCACCCAGCAATGTCCTCCCAGCAACACCCCCAGCACCCAGCAATGTCCTCCAGCACCCACCAACACCCCCAGCACCCCATAATGCCCCCCGGCACCCCGCAATGCCCCCAGCACCCTTCAGCGCCCCAGGCTCGGGCTCACCAGGTTCTCGCCAGCCGTCTTGCGGATGCCCACCATGCGCACGGCGTCGGGGGGCACAGGCTGGTTGTTGAAGGCCGGATCCAGGACGGGGCTGGGCGGGGGCGTCTCGTAGCTCTTGGAGGCCACTGAGTCGTGGGTCTCCAGCAGGGACTGCAATGCACAGGGAGGGCTGTCACACCCACGTTGCACACACCCTTGCACGTGCATTGCACGCACAGGCCTTGCACGCCCCACCTGGAAGTGGGGCTCGCGCAGGATGCATGCCAGCTCGGCGGCCGCGCTGTCCTGCCGCACCAGGTGCCCGATGTCACGCAGGATCTCCTGCACCAGCTCCAGGTTGTTGTCCCTCACCGCCTCCAGCTTCGTCTCTTCCAGCCGCTCATGGGCCTGGGGGGGCCAGGGGGGATTAGAGACCCCCGCGCCCGCCCACCCGCTCACTAATACCCCTGGCATCTGCTCCCAGTGCGGGGCGGGGGGGTGCAGCCCCCCGCGCACAGCAGGGGTCTCTGGCACAGCCCACTGTGCACACACATGAGCACACACATGTACAAGTGCACACGCACGCCCTTTGCACACACACAGTGCCCTGCATGCACACACAATTGCAGAGCCACCCTTTTGGATGCACACACATGCACATCCCCAAGTACATATGCGTGCATGCACATGCATGTCCATGCAGACCCTTGCACACACATCGCTGCACCAATGCATGCACGCGTGCATCGTTGCACGACTGTGCGCAGGTGCAAATACACACATACTGGTTAAACATGCAGGACACGGTGCCAGCCACACACACCTCAACAGCATGGCCAGCAGGTGACACACACAGGCATGTGCACACACACACACATGCACACCCCAAGGGGCAGCACACAGCCAGCACCCACCCCAGCCCCCCAAGCGACCGCCCTCCCCTGCTGCTGAAACACTGCAGCCTCACACACAGGCATGCACACACGTGTGCAAATGTGCACGCTCCCCTCCATGCGTGCACACATGCATATGTGCAAATATGCACAGACACCTCCCTGTATGCACACACGTGCAAGCGGACATCCATGTATCCACACACATGTACATGCATGTGTCCATCCACATACACACGTCCATGTTCACACAGCACACACATGTGCGGCATGCACACACTCGTGCACCCATACACACACACTGCCCCCCGTGTGCTCACCCCTGGGCTCCCACATCCCCCCCGTGCCCCACTCATTGCCACCTGCGGCAGGGGGCCGGGGGGGGGGGGATGGGACACAGTGCCACCCCTGCGCCACCGTACCTTCGCCAAGGACCTTACTATTGGGCTCTCCATGATGCCGCGGAGGAAGATGAGGTCCAGGTCGGCAGCCCCCGGGGTGCCGGGGAGCCCCATCAGGTTGTCCAGGACCTGCTGCATGGCTGGGGGGGGGGGGGGGGGCAGGGGACACACAGACACAGAGTGGGGGGGCGCAGAGCAGGAGAGAGCAACATGGGTGACAGTCAAATGCAGCCAGGGGTGCTGTGCACCCCAATCCTGCCCCACTCATCCCAGGGCCCCCCAGTTATGGAACCTGGCAAGGAATGAGGGGGACAGTGGGGGGGTCCCCGGGAGCAGGGACCTCTCCCCATCCTACAGCAAGGACAAACAAGTGTATGTGCCCCCCAGTGCTGGCCACCCTGTCTTGCCGGGCTGGGGGGCATCGCAGCCCCTGTGCGGGCAGGAGCACCCCAACACCTCCAGGGGGGTGTCTAATCCTGGCTGCTCAGCACCACAGCCCCCCAGAGCCTCAGTTTCCCCAACCAAGGAGCCCCCAGCAGCATGGAAAGAGCTCACCTGCACATGGAACCACTGTCCCCCCAACCTCCCCCCACCTGCAGGGATTTGCACTGGACCCCCGGCCCATGCAGCAGGGGCCACGAGGAGCTTTTCCCCCAAGCCAGCACTATGGGGAGGGGGGGGAATCCCTCAGAAGCCCCCCAGGGCAGGGAGGGCATTCCCCATTCCCCATTTGCCACACCCAGTACAGGCAGGAGCCCGGGGGGTGGGGTGGGGAGTGTGCAATGCAAATGCGGCTGTTGCAATACAGCTGGGGGGGCAACGCAGGGGAGTGGGGTGCAGTGCAGCTGGGGGGAGGGGAGGGGATTGTGGGGGGGGCGAGGCAATGGGGGGGGTGGGGGGGTGCTGCAAAGCCCCCGGGGCTGTGCTGCAAGCGGGAGCACTGCACGGCGAGGAGGCTGCGCTGCAATGGCGGGGGATGCTCACGATGAAGCCCGGGGCTGGGGGAGTGCTGTGCAATCCAGACAGCGGCCCCCCCCCATATCTGGGGGGTTCCGGTATGCCCCAAGAGAACCCTCCACCTCCCCGCTCCCAGCTCCCACCCCCCGAACACCCACAACACCCTCTTCCCCCACCACCCCCTTGCGTGGCATCACCCCCCGCCCCCCCCCTACCTTGGGGGCCCAGGGGGGCGCTGGCGGGGGCAGGGGGCGCCCCTCTGCCGGGGCCGCTCATGGCTGCGGGGGCAGAGCCGGGGCTGCCGCCTCCCCCCAGATCCGGGTACAGCGGCCCCCCCCCGCCCCCCCGGCCCTGCACACGCGGGCCCTGCACACGCGTGCACACGCAGCGCGCGGGGCGGGCGCGCCACGTCGGCCATTGCGCGTGCAAACACCTTGCACACCCGCGGCCGGGTGTGTGCGTGAGCGTGCTCACGCAGGCGTGCACAGCGGATGCACACGCACCTCTGCATGCTCACGCGTGCGTGCACCCGTGTAGGCAACCATGTGTGGGCAAACACACGCCTGTGCGCGCTCACACGTTCACGCGCAGTGTGGAGAGCCGCGTGCATGCACGTGCACAATGACACATGTTGCACGCGCACGAATCTGTGTGCACACATGTGTGTGAGCATGCACAACCGCGGGTGCCAAGGGGCAGCAGTACCTGTGCATGCTTACACACGCGTGCAGACCCATGCACTCACTGCTGCACGCTCACACGAACGCACGCTCGGGTGCACACACGCCGACACACCCCCCTGTGCCTGCTCACACCCATGTGTGCACACACAGCCCACGCATGCTCACACTCGCGTGCAAGCCCACGGCACTCGCCCTGTGCGCACCCACCCGTGCATGCACACCCCCATGCCTGCTCACCCGTGCTTGCACACCCGCGGGCACACGCGCCCCCCGTGCATGCTCACCCGTGGGAGCCCCCCGCACGCAGCCTCCCGCGCCTGGGGGAGGGGGACAGCGGGGGCTCGGCCCCTTTAAGGGGGCGGGTGGGTGGTGCGGGTCCGCGCTGTTGCCGTGGCAACCGGGGAGCAGGGGAGCGCCGCGGAGGGGAGGGGGGGGCGACAACAGATTTAAAGGGACCATGACCCGCTCGTGTGCCCACGCACGCACCCACGCACACGAGCGAACACGCACAGGCAGGTGCCCAGCCGGCAGCGCCCGCCGCACCCTTGCACACGCGTGTGCGCACCCACAGCCCTGTGGCACACGCAGCCTCTGGCCCCAGCATGACTCATCCCACCAGCACACCCAGGCAGATCTTGCACACGCGTGTGCAAGCCACGGCCTAGTGAACACTCACACGTGGCGGAGCTGGGGGCTGCTGCCGGCATCTCAGCAGTGCTGCGGGCACGGCCAGCCATGCGTGGGTGGCACCGATGGGGACAGGGCCAGCCATGCATGGGTGGCACTGAAGGGGACAACGTGCAATGAATGGCCTGGTGTGCTCAGGCACATGGGTATGTGCTTACACACGCTTGTGCATGTGTTCAAGTGTACCACAGACGTGCAGGGACACACGAGGCCCCTGCACTTCTCCAGCCCCACATTTACCCCACGCGGGGGGGGCCGACGACACCCCCAGTGTTGGCACCGACACCCACACAATGGGAGGCACCCCACACCATGACCCAGTACCACTGTCTTGGATACCAGCATCCCCAGTGTCCCCAACACCAGTACTGCCTGTGTCTCCTGCACCAGTGCCTCCATGGTACCCAGCACAACCAGTATTAGTGCCACCAGTACCAGCAGCCACAGCCCCAGTGCCCCCAGCAGCCCCAGTACCAACACCCCCAGCCCCAGTGCCCCCAGTGTCCCCAGTACCCCAAGCAGCCCCAGTACCAACATCCCCAGCCCCAGTGCCCCCAGTGTCCCCAGTACCCCCACTGCCCCCAGTTCCAGCATCCTGCGCCCCAGTGTCCCCATGATCCTCAGCGATGCCAGCCCCAGCATTCCCAGTGTCCCCAGCACCAGTGTCCCCAGTGTCCCTAGCCCAGCCAGCCCCAGTGTCCCCCAGGCGCTGACATTCCCCCAAGCAGGCAGAGGCAGGAGGTGGCTGCAGGGGGGGTTTATTGCTGGGGGGGTCAGCCCGGTGCTGGGTGACAGCTGCTGTGGGTGCTGTGGGTGCTGTGGGTGCAGCAGGGGCTGTGGGGACTGCACCCCACCAGGCTCCTCTTCACCTGCTTGGCACCGGCAGTGTCCCTGCAACAAGAGGGGGTCACCATCCCAGGCCCCCACAGGACCCCCCTTGAATCCCCCCCAGCCCCATGTCCCCCACCCCAGGGCTTCCCCGTAGATGCCCATTGGGGAAATCGAGGCACGGGTGGCCCTGGGGGTTCACCCAGCCCCCCAGCTCAGTCACTGGGTGCCCTCACCTGGTGGCTCAGCACCCTGTGGTGCCGAAGGGCTCCTCGCACAGCACCAGGCTGTCCGACCGCTTGCCGTACCTGTGAGAGGGGCACGTTACTGGGGGGCAGCGCCATGCAACCGCCATGCAGCGGGGAGCACAGCACAACAGGGGAGCTGGCTGCAGCGAGTGAAGGGCGCAGTGAGGGAGCAGGCTGCAGGGGAGCAGCTCGTTGCAATTGGGAGCATGTGGCAATGGGAGCAAGCTGCAGCAGGAGCAAGGGAACAGGCTGCAATGGCGAGCACACTGCAATGGGGAGCATGTTGCGAGGGGGAGCACACTGCAGATGGGGAGCGTGCTGCAGCAGAAATCTGGTTGCAGCAGGTAAAAGGATCGCAACAGGGAGTGAGTTGCAATGGGGAGTGTGCTGCAGTGGGGAGTGCGCTACAATGGGGAGTGTGCGGCAATGGGGAGTGTGCTGCAATGGGGAGCATGTTGCAAGGGGGAGCACACTGCAGATGGGGAATGTGCTGCAACAATGGGGAGTGTGCTGCAGCAGAAATCTGGTTGCAGCAGGTAAAAGGATTGTAACAGGGAGTGAGTTGCAATGGGGAGTACACTGCAACAGGCAACACGTTGTAAGGGGGCAACACGTTGCTACAGGGAGAACATTGCAACAAGGAGCACATTGCAACCAGGCAGCGTACCACAGGGGTCCCACAGCTGTGCCCCCCACCACTGCCCTGCCGCTCACCGGTGCCGCGTGACCACGTTGAGGTACTGCTGGAGGTCATTGTAGAAGCGGACGAGGTCCTCGACGGGCGCGTCATCCCCAGGGTAGGTGGGCTGCGTGGGGCCAGCGCTGCCAGGGTGCCCGGCCAGCAGCACCAGGGCGCAGGCGAGGAGCAGCAGGGAGGGCCAGCGGGGAGCCATGGCTGCGCCACATGCCATGGCCTCAGGGTCCACCGACAGCATGGCGCTGCATGCACACACACGCACACACACCACCAGGCTGCACGCACACACATAGGTGCACACACATGCACACCACCCACCAGCACGTGCGCACACACACCCCTTAGCATATGCACCGCTCTGCATGCACCCAGGCATGCACACCGAACCTCTGCTTCTGAGGCCATGCACACACACATGCACACACCCCCTTGCACGCACACACACCCCCCTCTGCTCCAAGTATGCACACACACATGCACACACCCCCTTGCACGCACACACCCACCCCTCTGCTCCAAGTATGCACGCGCACATGCATAACACCTCCTGCAGCACACACACGTCGGTGTATACACATCGCTTGTGAACCCACAGGCAGACACGCACGCTCTCCCTGCTCCCAGAGTGCACAAGAGCTGCACTCCCAGAGCGCACGCACACACTTGGCCCTCAAGCATGCACACACGTGTGTGCACACCCTGCCTCACACCCCTACACACAGATGCACATCCTCAGCCTTGCACAAGCACATGCACACCTGTTTCACACCTGTGTGCACACGCACACACTCCCTTGCACACATGTACACCCCCTTTGGCGCACACCACGCTCTCCAGCACACACACCGCACTCAGCCTCTTGTCCCCCAGCACAGGTACTGCCACCCCCCAGCCATCCCCCATGGGGACGAGGTCCTGCCCCACTCACCTGCTTCCACGAGCAGGGACACAGTGAGGCGAGAGGACGCTGCTGTCGACTCCCAGCTTCCTCAGTGACACCGCTGCCACCACGGTGCTGGCCCTTATATCCCCCCTGTCCCCCCTGCTGATGTCACCCTGCCACGCAGCCCCTGTGGCCAGGTGGCCAGCTGGGGGGGGGGGGGGGGGGGCGGGACGCGGGACACAGGGGGACACAATGACAGGGGCCATCAGGGTGACAGGGACACCTGGCCCCTCACACAGCCCTGGTTAATGTTTGACACTGGGCAGGGGGGCTCCTGGTGGGGCTGAGGACACGGACACAGCTGTCCGGTGTCCATCCCCAGAGCATCCTGGCCCTGGATGGACCAAGGGGTGGGTGTGGGGACAGATGGATGGGTGTGGGGACAGAGGGACAGGTGTGGGGACAGAGGGACAGAAGGACACAGCCAGGGGAGGCTGGTGGGCTGCAAGGGTGGAGGCTGGAGGCTGGCAGGAAGGGCAGGCAGCAGGACAGAGGGACAGCGACGAATGGACAGAGGGATGAGGAGCGGGACAGAGGGACACCAGAGGGACAGATGGGGAGGGTGGGGAGTGAAAGGTGCAGCATTGGGGTGAGGGGTGGGATGGAAAGACCGAGGCATGGAGGGACAGCAGCCAGCCCCCCCGCTGTGGCCATGACCAAGGATGCAGTGGTCTCCCCACTGCCACCACGGGCCAGGTTGGGGGTCAGAGGGGTGGGGGACCACAGCAGGGTCCCAGTGACCCTCTGGCCCAGCCCTGACACAGCCCCTGACAGTCACTGTCCCCACAGGGACCCCACGGTGGATGTCAACAACCCACTGCCAGTGCCCCCACACCCAGCACACCCCAGCATTTCCCACCAGTGCACCCCACAGCCCCAGACGCAGTGCCCCTCACACCCAGTGCATCCCAGTAACCCATGCACCCCAGCACCCACCACTAACGTACCCCTGTGCCCTGAGTCCCAGCATTGTTGCACCCCCCCCACCAAGCACCCCCCTGCACCCAGTGCGCCCCAACACCCAGTGGCAGTGCACACCGTGCCCTGAGCACCCTGTGTGCCCCAACACCACCAGTACCCCCCAGCACCCTGTGCCACCCGCTGCCCCCACACCCAGTGCACCCTAGCATCCAACCCGTGTGCTCCAGCCCGCCAGTGCACCCCCCTCCCACCTCTCCCTCCCTCCCCAGCCTCCACCAGACCCTCTGCCCCTCACCCCCTTCCACTCCTCCATCTGCCCCCCCTCCCCACATCCCTCTCCATCCCTCTGCCCTTGCACTCCAGCAGGTGCTCTGCCAGCCAGCCTCACCCCTCTGCCCTCCATCCCTCCTGCATCCCCTCCATCTTTCCCTACCTCCCCCCTTCCCCCCTCCCCCGCATCCCTCCATCCCCCCTCTACTCCCCCGTGCCCCGGCACACACAGCCCAGACTGGTGCCCACGATCGTGCTCTTTATTGCCGCTGGCTGGGGCGTGCAGGGACCACATGGGACCCCCCGACAGCGGTGGGGAGGGGACGGGGTCAGGGCCCCCCCCAGTGGGACACCCCTGGACCAGGTTCTGGGGGTCCCTGGCCCTCCTGGCCGGGGGGGTCTGTGCTGGCCCTGGGTGCTGGGGCCCACCCTGCGGCGGAGCCCCGGGTCCCTTAGGGAGACACGGAGAGACAGGGAGGATCTGGGGGACAGGGGGGACTGGGAGTTGCCGGTCACCACGCAGAGTCATCGTTGTACCTGCAGGGAAGAGCTGACATGAGAAAAAGTGGGGACAAGACCCCCAACACCCCCTGGGACCCCAAACTACCCCCAGGACCCCCACCCCAGGGTGCAGGAGATGGTACAGCCCCTTTCCCTGTCCACAGGGTGATGGGGACAGGGACAGGGATGAGGACACTCACCATGACTTGTCACTGCTGGCCCCAAGGAGCAGCTCCGACACCACGGCCTCGGGGCTGGCGCGTTTGCCGTACCTGTGGGACACGTGCAAAGGGGCACATGCGGGCGTGCAAATGCGACCTCCCGTGCACACAGGTGTGTGCAAACAGGAACTGCTGGGTGCACATGGCAGACCACACAGGTGTGCAACAGGGCAGGCACGAGTGTGCAAATGGGGACTTGCCTGTGCATGCAAAGGAGCTTGTACAAGCGCCAACGGGCTCGCACACACATATTCACACCCACTTGTGCTCACCTCTGCCGTGTCACCAGGTTGATGTAGTGGCGAAGGGCCGAGAAGTACTTGGCCATCTCCTCAGGGGAGGCATCGTCCCCAGGGCTCTCGGGCTTGGGGGGGTAGGCAGCCACCAGCGTGCCCAGGCACAGCAGGGCACAGAGGGCCACAGCCACCAGCATGCGCCACGGCCTCGGGGACGTCACCATCTGCATGGGGACAGGGGACAGCCTCCGCTGCGTCTGGATCACCCCCATCGCCCTCGGGTACCCCCAGCACACCCCAGAGCGGTTCTGCCCCCCACCAAAGCCCCCCCAAGCCCACAGAGGTGTCTCACCCCTGAGGACCCCCTCATCTCCCTCCCCCACCTGGGACCCCAGCCCCCCTCCCCAGGGACATCCTCCCTCCAGGGACCTCCCCCATGTCCCACGGGGACACCCTCATCCCAGAGACACCCCCCCCCAGCATCCCCAAGGGAGATTTCCCACCTCATGGGACCCCAGAGTCCCCAGCCCCCCCACAGGGACCCCTCCCCTCCAGGGACCCCCCCCAAGACCCCAGCCCTGGCCCTGAGCTGTCCCCGCACTCACGATGTAGCAGGCAGGAGGTGACAAGCAGGGCCTGGCAGTGGGGTGACAGTGCCGGGGACACAGCAGCTCCTCCACCTGCCCGGGGTTTTATAGCTCCGGGGGGGGCTGCTGGCTCCTCCCTCAGCTGTGACCGACCCACGGGCACAGCAGGATCCCGCAGCCCCCCCCCCCCCGCCACCACCCCAGGGGACATGTGCCAGCCCCTTGTCACCATGCCTTGGCAGAGGCCCCCAGCCCAGTACCCCGAGGGGCTGGGGTACAGGCATGGGGCACAGGGGACATGGGTGGGACACACGGACACAGCACAGGGACACAGAACACAGCCACAGGACACGGATGTAGCATGTGGCAATGCCAGACAGGCACAACTGGTGACATGCAGCCATGGCATACAGGCATGGCACATGGGCATGGCATGTGGCCACAGGACACAGCAGCATACAGCCATGGCAGGTGGCACATGGCGATGGCACAGGGACATGGATGTGACACACAGCCACGGCATATGACCATGTCACACAGGCACAGACGTGACATGCAGCACACGGACACGGATGTGACACATAGCCACGGCACATGGGCACAGCCCAGGGACACGGATGTCGCATGCGGCCACGGCACACACACATGGCCCCAAGACAGCCTCGGGATGTGGCAGTGGCACACAGGGACATCAGCCACACACAGGGACACAAACATGGCACAGCTGTAACACAGCACATGGGACATAGCCCTGGCACAGGCCACTCACAGGAGACAGCACAGGGGAAGGGACACAGCCCACAGCTGTGGCTGCCTCAGTTTCCCCAGGCAGCAGGGCAGGGCACGGAGCCCCCACTGCAGCCCCCACCACCGCAGCACCCGCAGCCCCCGTCACCGCAGCCCCCACTACCGCACCCCCCCCCACCCCCCATCGACCGCTGTCACAGCCCTCCAGGACAGATGAGCTGCCCTTTCCACTCCGCCGCCACGAGCCCCCCGCACCGGGGGACACACTAATTAATTATGGATTTGGCGTTAAGGAGCAATCACCCAGCCCAGGCCTCCGGGGGGAAACTGAGGCACGGAGGAGCCTGGTGGGGACATGCTACGAGAGGGGCTCCAGGTCCCCACCAGGAAGGGGTCACCAAAGCCACCGTGTGCGTGCTGGGGTGGGGAGAGGGTCCCCGAAAGCCCCGGGATGGCCCCTCCCAGCCGCGGCTGCAGCCAGTGGGATGGAGGGGACACGGCTCGGTGGGGACCCGCCGGGGTGCCACTGGCCTGGCTGGAGAGGACACGCTCCACACTCCTGACCCGGTCATCACCCCGGCGAGCGGCGCTGGGGTCACGTCTGGTGGCAGTGCCACCGCGGGGGTCCCAGCCCTGTGGCTGTCCCCAGCCCCAGGGACACTCTGCCCGTGGTGCAGCCGTGGTGTCACCACCGGTGTGCAGCGACACAGCCGGGGGTCCATGCTGCCCCGGCCACACAGTGCTCAGCCCCACGGCAGCCTGGGAGGGGGCTGAGACCCCCGCGAGCCCAGGGGGGTGGGAGCAGCCCCGGCGCAGCCCCCCAGGCCAGCACATTTCACATCCCCGCAAAGGCCCGGGCCAATGGGGGCTAATGGGACCAGTGGGGGCTGCGAACCCCCCCACAGTGGCCTGCACCGCCCTGGCAGAGGCTGAGCCCCCTCCCCAGCAAAGGAGCACCGTGATGGGGGGCTCTGTCCCATCGCGGGGTTTGGGGGGGGGGAACGACACCAACCCCCCCGTCCCACTGCTGTGCATGGGGACCAAACACACAGGGCAGCGGCAACGTCCCTGCATTGTCACACTTGTCCCTAAACCGAGCGAAGGAAGATCGGGGTCTGGGTGGCCCCCAGCCCCCCCTCGGCACAGAGCCGACCCCCCCGGGGGGGCAGGGGACAGGAGACAAGGGTTTTCTGCACCATTTCCCCCAAGTGACAGTAAACAACAATTTTCCAAAGGTCACAGGATGGCTCTGCCGGCGGGGGGAGCCCCCCGCAGCGGGCACAGAGGTGGGGGGCCTGGGTTCAGCGCCCACCCCCCCCAGCCAGGGTGGCCCCGGGGGACCCAAAGGGGACGAGGGGGCAGGGGCTGTGCAGTGCATGCCCCCCATCCTCCCACTGGCTTAGAGGAGGAGGAGGGACTGGGGCTGAAGGTGCATTGCCGGAGCCCAGGCAGCCCCGGGGGGGGGGGGGGGGGGGGGGGGGGCGTCGTGTCCTGGGAGGATGAGGGGGCCCCGCGGCCCCCCCAGCTGGGGGAGAGCAAACAGGGCCCTGCCGCTTCCCCGCACTTTATGGCCCCCGGTTCCGGCGGAGGCACTTTAGGGGCCACGTGTGCCCCCCCAGAGGAAGGCCCTTATCAGCCCCTGTTTGCTTTTCCACTGCCCAGCCGGGGGGGCGGGGAGGGGGGGGCAACACACACCTGCCCAGCCAGGTGGCAGGACAGGGACAGTGGGGACAGGGACAGCGTGGACATGGCCCGCAGGGGTCTGCCAGCCCCTCGCCATGTCCCACCATGATGCCCCGCCATGGCACAACAACGTCCCGCCGCAAACCACAAGCTGAGCCCCCCCCAAGGCGCGGCCCCCAGGATGGGCAGGAACTGGCAGCAGAACTCACTGTCCAGCACTGCCCACACTCCACCGCAGGCTGGGCACCCCCAAGGGGGCTTCCCCCCTCCCCACAGCCCCCCGAGACTGCTTCCCCTCCAAGCCCCCCAAAGCAGCTCCCCTAAAGCAGCAGGGCCCGGCCGTGCCAGCACACAACAGCCCAGACAGCCGGGGATGACGGAAAAGATTTCTCATCTCAGCAGTAAAAATACACCTGGGGGGGGGGGCCACACCGCGGTGGGGAGGAGGCCTGGCCACACAGTGGCCAGCACCCCACAGGCAGGAGCCCCCCCAGCTCCCCCATGCACCCAGCGCAGCAACCACCCCGTCCTCTGGCAAAATTATCAAATATTTACAAATAAAAAAAAAGAATAAATAGCGGTGATTCTTTAAAAAAACTGCCCCCCCCCGCCCAGCCCCCAGCAGTCCTGGCCAGCGGCCGCCTTGCTCAGCCGTCAGTGGCCAGGATGACAACGGCTCCGAAAATGCCGATGTTTTGCCCGATGAGCTTCATCTGATTCCAGAACTCAACGCGGCGCGAGTCGTGCCAGTAGCCGATGTTGCCGTCGATGAGCAGGATGGCGAGGGGCAGCAGCACCGCCAGCACCTGCGCCGCTGCCCGCACGTAGTAGCCAGAGAGAAAGGCAAGGGCCAGGAGGCCGTAGAGGATGAAGAGGAGCTGGAGGGCGAGCTCACCCCCCAGGAGGTGGTTCAGGTAGGCCAGGCGGTCCTCCTTGCTGTGCTGCAGGGAGTAGGCCTGGGGGGGCAACAAGGGGGGTTGCAGTGCTGTGGCAGTGGTGCCACTGGTGGCACTGGCAGCACTGGTGGCATTGGTAGCGCTGGCCCAAGCCTCTCCCCCAGGGAAGGAAACCTCTGGTAGATCCAGCCCGCCGCCTGCAGCAGTGTGGGGAGCAGGAGGTGGCTGTTGCCCCCCCGCTGTCCCGTGCTCCCCCCCTCCCCTGTACCTGGCAGATGAGGTAGATGCCGAGGAAGACCTGCCCCGTGGACTGCAGCGAGCGGCTGCGTGGCTTCTGGCGGTACAGCTCCCCGGCCCCGCTGGCCAGGATGAGGAAGCCGCCAATGATGGCGATGGTCCGGGAGTACATCCGCACCTGCGCCGGGGCCGCTGTCACCCCCTGGCTCCCCCAGACCCAGGTGGGATGAGGGGGAGTCTCAGGGGGGTGGGGGGGCTCTCACCTTCAGCCAGTCACTGTAGTGGACATGGCCACCGACGTGGGCAGCATAGGTGGCCACGGCGAGCTGCAGGGCGGCCCCCAGGGCGAACCAGCGGCGCTTCACCCCGAAGGACATGAAGCTGGCGCAGAGCACGGCCACCCCCATGTCCACGTACAGGTAGGGGACCGGGATGTCCGGCTTCCTGGGGGGCACCGCAGCTCCAGCCCCAGCTCCCCCCAACGCCCCCGTGCAGGCTCGCCCCAGCCCCCCAAACCCCTCACCCCCAAACTCTGCCACAGCCCTCTCCTGGCCCCACACAGCCCTCTGTGCCCCCCCAGCCCCCCAATGGCCCCTCTGCCCTTCCCCTGACCCACACGCTCCCTTTCACCTGGCCCCTCACTCCAGGAGCCCCCCAGCCCCAGGCCCCCCTCAACACCACAGTGACCCCAAGAGCCCCCCAACCCCACACTGACCCCAGGAGCCCTCCAGCCCCACAGTGGCCCCAGGAGCTCCCCTGCCTTCCCTTGGCCCCACACCTCCCAAAAGCCCCCCCAAGGCCCAGGCCCCTCGGCCCCCAAGAGCCCCCAGCCCCACACTGACCCCAGGAGCCCTCCTGCTTTCCTGCAGCCCCACACCCCCCAGGAGCCCCCCTGGCCCCCCCCAGCCACACACTGACCCCAGGAGCCCCCCTGGCCCCCCCCCAGCCCCACACCCCGCCCAGAAGCCCCCCAAGGCCCAGTCCCTCCCCAGCCCCACACCCCGCCCAGAAGCCCCCCAAGGCCCAGTCCCTCCCCAGCCCCACACCCCCTCGCGCCCCTCCTCCCCCCAGCCCCACACTGACCCCAGGAACCACCGAGCCCCCCCCCAGGTCCCCCCCGCCCCGCACCGCCGCCCGCCGGCGCGCTCGGCGCAGAGCAGCAGCCCGCTGAAGCAGTGCCAGAAGGGGAAGCGGGTCAGCAGGACGCCGCCGCCCGCCGTCAGCAGCCGCAGCGCCCGCCGCCGCCACCCGCGGCCCGCCGCCATCGCCGCCCGGCCCACCGGAAGGGCCGCGCCGCGCCGGAAGTCCCGCCCCACGGGCCCCGCCTACACGGGAAGGCCCTACCCCCGCGGAGGCCCCGCCCGCAGAGCGCCAGACACGGGTGATGGTTAAAAAAATTTCGGGTTTTATTGTTTTTGCTAAACAATACTAAAAAATTTTCCTTTTTTTTAATTTTTTTTTTTTAATTTTTAACTCTTCTAAAGGCAGGGCTTGAATTGTTTGATTTTGATCCATTTATTTTAAAAAACAAAACAAAAAAGGGGAGGGGGGAAGGATCATGGCAAAAAAAAAGAAGAAAATAAAAATATATAAAAAAAAAATAATCAAAAAGGGGCCAAAAAAAAATAAAAGGGAGAAAATCCCCCAAGCCAGGCCCCAGCATGGTCCAGGGCGGGGGGGTGGCAGGGCAGGAGGGGCCGCAGCCCCGTCCCCCAGCCTCCGAGCCCCCCTCGGGCTCCCGGGGCTGGTGGGGGGCTGGGGACGAGGGAGGGGGGGAGGGGGGGGTGTTTTTTGCCACGATCCTGGTTGAGAGAACTGCTAGAAGCAGAAAATATTTAAAGAACATTTTAATATATATTCATATATATATTTAAAGATAAGAAAAATAAGACTAATTCAAGCCTTGCCCTGTGCAAACAAAATTAAAACGAGACCGCGCTGGTCACAAGGGTCCCGGTTCAGCCACCGCAGTCAGCTCGTTACTTTTATTTTTGGAGGGGTTCATGGGGGAGGGGGAGGGACAGACCCCCTTTAGAAAAGTAAAGGGGAAAAGGGGTGGCAGCAGGGGAGGGGGGTAGGAAAAAGGAAAAGAAAGGTCAAAAAATAAAACTAACAAAGTCTGACTGGCTGGTAGGAAAAAAAACATGGCGGACAAAAGAAAGTCTGTTAGTCAAGTAATGCATGAGCTTTTAAATTATTCTCTTTTCTCGTTTGTTTTAAAGTCTAAGGTTTGGAATCGGTCAAGTTTGGAATCGGTCAAGCTCCCCATTAACGAGCTCGAAAAAGGAAATAAAAGTTGAGCCCCCCGTCGCCGCCGCCCTCCCCGCCTCGGTGACCCGGTGGCGGGCGGTGGGGGTCCCCAGTGCCAGGAGGTGGGCCTCAGGACGAGAGGGAGGTTTCCTTCTGTGTCTGCTGTGCTTGTGAACGCTGCATTACCTTTTGGCTTTCCACGTCTCGAAAATGTTTCTCCACCTGCCAGCGGGGAGGGTGGGGTGGATAGAGAGAGGGTTTAGCCAAAGCAGGGGAACCCCGGGGCAGGCAGGGGACCCCACGAGGGGCTGGAGATCCGCAGCAGGCGGGCGAGTCCACCCAAGGAGGGACGGCAGGTGCCCCCAGGGATGTGACACCCCCCTGGTGTCCCCAGCAGCCCCAATGCCACCAGACCCGCCCTGCCCATACTCACTATTTTGCGTACGTGACTCAGCGCGCTTCCCTCTTTGCCTTTACAGTTTTCCACTTGATAGGGAGGGGCAATAACGACTTCTTCCATCACAACTATGTTCTTCTCCTGCCATTTACAGTCTTTAATGCTGCAAGGAAGGGAAAAAGGATCAGTGAACACAACTGCCCGGGGCTCCGGGCTGCGCACCAGCATCCCTCAGCCCCTCTGAAAGCCACTACCCACCCCCAGCGCGGTCCTGCTGCCCACTTCAGACCTCACTGCGGGGGCGATGTGGGCGCAAAAGCCACCCAGCATCTCCTGGGTAACCTAGCAGAGAGGGGCACAAGCCCACGGTGATGGGCATGTGGCTGGTGAGTGCCCGAAGGGCAGGGAGCCCTCCTCTCTCCTACACCTGCCCAAGGGCTGTGTGGCTCTGGCCGGCACATCCCAGGACACACCAGCAGCATTTTGTGGCGAGTCTGAGTGACCCACCAATGCAAAAGCACCCCAGGAAACAACAAGGATACGAGCAACTCCAAGGCAGCAGCGCAGGTGGCTGAGGCAGAGAGCAGGAGGCACCGATGAGGGGACTTACGTCTTGTGTATAGTCTGGAAGAGCTGCTGCCCCTCCAGAGAGACACCAGCACTAATTGCATACGCCTGGCTCATCTTCTCTTCCTTCTCCGTCCGTGCTTTGTTGGCAAGCTGGAGGGGAGACAAAGAGGGAGGGAGCTTGGCTGAGCACCGCCTGAGCAGCCTCGAGAGCTCTAAGGGGACACAGGTGTCCCCTGCAGACACAGTTCTGCTGCTGACCATCCGGCTCGCCAGTTAAACCAGGGTAGCAATGAGCCTGCAATCTCCACCTTCCCACCACAGCTTTGTCCATATGTTACAGAGCATCGCACAGATTTCAGACCACAGCTTAAATCCTTTTTGAGTCTTTTTTCCCCCCTCCCTAATATTTCAGGGATGTGGGCACCATCTTTTCACACCCCCTGGTTCAGGCACAGAGAAGAAACCAGCTGCCAGGGGCCAGATGCACAAACATCACTTTCCCCTCTGCCTTTTCTGAATTAATTGCTGCATTTTAGGTCCAAACCACCTTCCCACTGCTTGCTGTTTAGGGGATGCAGATAGGAAAGACAAGCCCAGAGTAACCATTACGTTAGGGCTTGCAGGGTGTAAATGCCTCCATACAGACCATGCAGGAATTAGAGCAACTTTATCCCGGAGCAGTTATTCTGTTCCACAAAAACCCAGCAGAATGGGTTCTGTGGGAGTAGCTCCAGCAGCTCACAACGTCCCTGTGCGGGGAAGCGCGATTACGCTGGCAGGCTGCTGCGTAGAGAGGGGAAACCCCAACGCTGGCAACCCTCGTTCAATCCCACGGCCGGCCGGGAGCGGCAGCTGCCTGGAAACAGGAGATGGGCAGGCGGTGCTGGACACGCCGCCTCTTCCCAGCTGGAGCTGCCACAGTGGAAGAGCCACACTAGCACTGCCGCCCACGCCGCCCTTCTCTTCCTCCTCCTCCTCCCGGAACGGCCTCGTGCCTCCGAGCGCTCCCCAAGCCAGACTGGCTTTCTCCATGCTGCCTGAGGATGGCTTCACCCCTTCTAAAGCCCTGGCTGGGTACGGAAAGCCCAAACTCCCACTGAGCAGGGACACTCTGCAGCAAAGGGATGGCTGTCTCCATCCCAGCCAGCCCGTCTCCTGCAACGGCAGCCACAGCCCCTGCGTCCCCACGCCGTGCCCAGGCGTGAGCAGGGCTCACCACAGCTTTGTTTGGGCGGCTGCTCGCCACGTGCTCCTCGGCCTCCTGGTAAGCCAGGGAAGCCTTAACTGGGGGGCAGGATCCTTCTGCAGGTCCTGCAGAAGCTGTCCCTGAAGCCACCTGCCCCGTTCCACATAGGAATTGCTCTGTCCAAGACTGCCAGGATTCCAAACTGGTTTGTAAGACTGGGCACAATGTTCCCCAGTAAGTTTTCCTGCATCCGAGTCACCCATGCGACGACCACTAGCCTTCTCTGGGGCCACACCGACACTTCACCTTCACCCAACCAGGGCTGCCCACCAGCACCAGCATTACCCAGTTCTCCCCCAACTCCATTGCCTGCACTGCTGCAGCCCCTCTGACACAACGCCAATGGGCCACAAACGCAGCACGGGGCACGTGAACCTCCCTACTGAGCCCACCACAGGCTCCCCCCAGCAGATCTCCTTCCCACCCAGCAGCCCCCTCCCCGCAGCCCTTCCCATCTGATGTTCAGAACTGCTTTGTCCAGTTTTAACACTCCTGCTTTCCCAGGCCTCAGGATGCTCCTCCAGCTCAAAACAGCGGCTGCATCAGCTCCTCCTTCCCTGCCTGCTCACAAGTCCCAGGAGATCTGCATGCCGAGACAGACAGGTCCAGCTTTGGGGACAGCCCTGTGAGGAGGTGGGTGACAAGAAGCCACCATGGGAAGATGGAAAACCCTGGAGAGGTGCAGATGAAGAGCAGCCCCTCATGCGTTGCCACCACGGACAGCATCCCTACGTTACTTCATCAAGCGCTCCTAGACCTCAGTATCAACAAAACCCAAACTCATCCTCCTGCTTCTGGCTGGAGCACATCAGCCCTCACCCAGAGCCTACTCACTCGCAACGCTGGTTAGTTTATTAACTGAGTGCCAAGACCCAGGGTCCCTACGCTCTTGCCTTTCCCCTGCAATAGGATGCGCTCTCTCCATTCACCACTACTAGCCCTTGACAAGAAACAAACCAGACACACCGAGTCTCCCACTTCCAGCCTCTCCAATTCAAGCATTCAAAATACCCTCCTTGCTCACTGCACGGCTTCACTCCCCCTTGCAGCGAGCACCTGAAGGCGCCAGGGCCATTGAAGAGACTCAGATACACACCTTGTTCGACGGCGGCATGAATGAATGAGTCACTTCCCTATTCACGTCCATGTGAATGACAGAAAACACAGCACGTGGCAAGAAGAGACAGTGAGGGCTGCCAAGCACCAGCACCGTGCCACGGGCCCCTGCCACCGGGATGGCCCCCATCCTGCTCAGGTGCTGGCAGCCTGTTGAGAAGAGCCAAGCACAGTGTATCCCAGGCAGCAAGTCAAGGGGATCCCTCCAAAACCAGGCAGCTGACCTCTCCCCAGTATGGCTATGGATGGCTGTGCCACAGAACGGTGCTCAGCTGTGGGGTCCCCAGGCAGGTGCCAGCCCCACAGGGCAGGCTGGTGTCCCCAGCCTCTTCAGTGCCACCTCCCCTGCGCACCCATTGCCGGCAGCAGGAAACCTCGAGCTCAGCCATCTCTGGGCTGAACTGCTGTCAGCCCTCTGTCACACCAGCGCTGCCTCCTCGCTGGCCCCTCACCGCCCCCCCAGCTGCCAGAGCCAAGCCACGTGTCTCCCTCCTTCCCACGCCCAGGTTCAGAAGCATTCCTCCCACACAGTTTTCACCCTGCAGCCCTCCTGAAGTCTCCCCCAGGGGAATCTGCAGTGTGGACAGGATACCCCTCCCGCAGCAGCCTCACAACAGCTACCCGCAGCCGACACTCCGCTTCTCCTCCTGCCTGTACCTTCCACCACAGCCTGCACCCCTGCCCTCTTCCGAGAAGGGCTCAGACCCCCGCCATGCTGGGCCCCCCACGGCCAGATCCTGCTGCCTTCCAAGCTCAGCAAGTCTTCTGGTCCCAACATTTTCCTCTCCACTGAGGACCAGGCAGGGTCATGCATCTCCTGGGGGCTCTGCTGGCTCTCCGGGGCCTTCCAGAACATCAAGGGCTTGTCCTGGAACACAAGCATTCCCATGTACCAACAGCTTCTTCTCCCAGTACAGCCACTATCAGCCATCTATACTCCAGTCCTGCAGCACCATCAGACCCCGCCTTGCTTGCACATTCACAGGACAGGAGATGTGGGTCAGAGCAATGTAGAAAAACCCTCCTGTTACTGGAGATGGGGCTGCAGCCACACTGGCGGCTGCACACCAACTTCCATCCGCTGAAGATGACTTGATTCATTATTTTCCCGCGCACCAAATCCACAGTGATTATTTTGATGCTGGGAAGACTGAAGTGAGTATTTAAAGTCACATGGGGCATTTTCTTCTCAACAGGCCCATCCACCTCCTGGCTGCGCTTCCAGCGATGTCACTTGATCCAATTACAATGAACAGTCACATTTTTACGGCAGTTGTGTCATTTAAGACCTCTGCCAAGGTGCTAATCCACCAAGAAGGAACCCACTGGGGCTACGGATGCCCAGGAGAGGTTTCCCCATGGGACAGGGAGGTGACAACTGAAAAGCCCCACAGCTAGACCCCACACCTGGCTTCCCTGGAGCCTGGCTACCTCTAGCCACTTCACACCAGCCTTGAGCTCACCTTCCCTTTTTCCACACCACCACTGGGAATCAGAAGTGATCCCCCTGCAGAACAGCATGTGAAAAGCAGTTCCTCAAAATTCAGCCAACTGCATGCACACTTCACTGCTCCTGCCCACTCCGCCACCATTCAGCTTCACCCCAAATCATTCTGTTTCTGAAGACAACCAACATCCACATGGAGAGCGGGCTGCAGGCAGCGAAGGCGCCCATCAAAGCACAAACCTCACCTAGCATCATCCACAGGAGCACAAAGAGTGCTCTAGTGCGTTCTTAACATGGGATCATGGCAGAGAGCACCCAGGAGGAGCTAGGTTAAGCAGAGTACCAGTTTCAGCTACGCCCATCTTCTCTGGAAGGTTTTGATTTTAGCATTAGAGTCATTTGCTGTCAGGGGAAGAACCTGTTGCATGGTTATGAAAGGCTCCATCTTCCCTTCTCTCCAGCCAGCGAAGCACCATGTCCCTCTAGCAAAGGCACTGGGGATGCCACGGAACCAGGAGGATCAAGACCACCAGACTTCTCCCCGAGTGAAAAGGTGTTTTTCAGCCTCAGTGTTACTTAAACCACTCCCATGTCCCAGTGCTGAAATTCGCGGCCAGCATTTCAGGCAGCAACTTACACCTGCATGCCCCACATTTACTCCTGCTGCAGCAGGCTGGCACACAGCGGAGCAACCTCCAAGGAGGGCAACAGGGCAGAGCCGTTGACCAAGCTCTCAGTGCTTTAACAGGAGGACACAGCATCACCCAGGCACTTAATTCTACGTGGTAGGACTGCGCTGGCGACTCCAGCCAATGCTAGAGCAAATACAGACCAAGGGTGTGCAGGAGCCCAGGGGAGCTGAGTGCAGCAACAGGATCAGCTCCCCAAGCAAGCACAGCGCTCGGTCCCTCATTCACACTCACGAGGACTGTTTCTTGATAAAACAAAGCTGGGGGTTCCCTCTCTCTCACCCAGGATCTCAGCTCCCTTGCTGAGCAACCCCAAAGCAGAGAGGGTCAGCTGCCTGAGGCCTCGCTACAGAAGCCCCCAGCAGCAGGTTACAGAGACTCAACACACCCAAAATATCAGCACCTAAATCCTTAACAGAGCTCCGGTAAGTCGTGATTAAAGCACGCGATTTAAAGTTTAAAAGCTACCTCATCCCCAACAGGAGAAAAGGCGTTAACATCCTGAAACCAGGACACATCCCTATACGAATCCCTCCCTCCCAGGAGCAAACGCCTCCGAGTCCACAAGGGCAGGTTCTTACCTTGCTAACATTGAGTGAAGCTAAAGGAGGAGGTGTTTCCGTGCGGTCATTAATTATTTCCACTTCTGAAACATACTGTAAGTTTACAAGCAGGATATCTGCGTGATTAGGCTTTCCACTGGAAGAGGGGCATTCTGGAGAGGAAAAAACATTAAGGAAAACAAATCTAGATGGAGACACTTGCAGCCCTGATACACAGAGCTGTCCAGGAGCAAACCAGGAAAACATTCGGTTTTCAGGGAGTTCCTCCATCACCCCTGCCCCTGCTCAGCCAAGCATGGGGTCACCTGTGAGACCCCAACAGCAGCACCCATCTCTTCTTGGACCTGTTTAATGCTGATTCAGTTTTCCTAACTATAGAACAAGTTTTCCAGCCAACAACCACCGTACCCAGAACACACACAGCCTGGGATAATATGTGGTCACCTCCAAAAAAGCAATTTAGTCCTGACTAGCCAGAGAGGTGCAGAAGTGCTGCTGCTGGGCCCCAGCTGCGGTGCCACCTGCCTCCCTGCTCCACCACAAGCACCATCCAACAAATGCTGGTCTGCATGGGGAAGTGATCTGGAACAACCGCCGCACCTCAAATTTGCACCTTTTATACCATAACTGTTTCCTCTTGCAGGCAGTGGCTAAGCCAGAGCTTCCCTGGGAGCAGGCCCTGGCGTGGATGGAAGAGGAGCTACTCGGTGGTTCCCAGGGAAAGGCCTCCTCGCCCTCGCACACCTTCTGGGTGGCACCTTGAACGCCGTGAGGTTTGCTGTGGCAGTATCACAGCACAACTGGGAAGTGTAAATGAGACAACAGTGCACCACCTCCAGAAAAAAAATCTTCTAGAGCTGACAAATTTCTGCACAATCTGTTCCCCAGGAGGCCGTGCTGTTAGCCCTCTGTTCCCTCACCTGCTGGAAGGAGCAGGGAGCATGGCACAGAGACGCTCCTCCATGCCAGCGCTGTCTCCTCCTCAAGAAGATGCAGGAGTCACTTTTCCTCTCTTCCCATCCCGCCCAAGCCCGGCTGTGCAGGTGAAGCCCTCCCTAGCAAACACCTTCCAATAAAGGAGAGAAAACAAGGGATGCCCAGGGAACTCTGGTCTCTTCCTTCAGAGGGATGAGATGGAGCATCCCAGCTTTGGAAGGAAGAGCCAGACCTGGGACAAAGCCAGAAGAGGAGCTGTCTTGTCCTCTCTGGAGCAGACTGGCAACGTGACGCACTAAGCCAACCTGTTGGACATTGTTTAAGACTTTCCTGCAGCCACCACTGGGGCCTGGGGAGCTTCTCCTACCTGAACTGCACCAGCACGAGCAGGAGCTCAGCCCGGGACAGGGTTCCCCATTCCCCTCTAGCACTGCATCGTGCCCAGGCACCCAGCAGGGCTTTTCCTATCCCTCTTCTCAGATCCAGACACGAAGCCCTCTCACAGCTCCTCCCTCCCTCCCTCATTCCCTCCAGAACCCGCCCCAGGGACCCTGAGCACTCTTCCAGCCCCCTTCCAACACCAGTCCCTGGGCTGAGCATCCACCTTCCTCAGCTCTGCGGTTGTCCGACAGCTTGGTGCTTTCACCTTACTTGCAGGTTAAAAACACAAGCACATCCTTGTGCACACATGCATATGTATTTATATTTTAAACCCCTGAGCATTGTCTTCCTGCCTCTCCTCCACATGAGGCCTGGGGCAGCCCCAGAGTGCCCTGCCAGCCTCTTTCCTCCCCCAGACACAGGGCACTTCTCCTGGTACACCCACCAGCCCCCCGCCCTCACCCCCCGGGGCTGCCCCATAGGGTTCCTCTCACACGGGTCCCCAAACCTCTCCTAAACGCCACAGGCCCCCCCTACCCTCAGAGGGCCTTGCCTTGCCCCTGTGGTCTCCCCTTAAACCCCCACAGGCCCGCTGAGGTCTCCCGCCCTGCCAAACCCCGCAGGGGTCTCCTGTCTCCCATTACACTAATACCTCCTATGGGATCCCATCCCCCAGGCTTCACCCCATCCTCCCTAAACCCCACCAGGCCCTGCCCACTGCACAGGACCTCACCTATGCACCTCCAAGGCCTCCCTCTGCACCTCCAAAGAGGTACCCAGCCTCCTCCCAAGCACCCCCTAAGCTCCTCCTGCCATCAAGATTTCCCCCAAGACAGTTCCCCCCTCCCAGGACTCCCCTATCCTCCCTGAACCCCCCAGCCCAGTGGGAGACCCCCATCCACAGGCCTCTATGGAGCTACTCACCCCACAAGCTACACTACAGGGCTCCCCCCCAGAACCCTATATAACACCCGTGCCCAGTAACCCCACTACAGGGCACCCTAGCTCACCAGTAACCCCACTATGGGGCTCCTCGCTCCCCCAAAACCTCCCTACAGGGCACCCCACTCCCCCATCCCATTAAACCTACTACAGGGCTCCTCACCGCCCCCTCAAAACCTCCCTATAGGGCACCCCACTCCCCACCCCAAGCTCAGCTACAGGGCTGCTCACCGCCCCCCAGCCCTCCCTACAGCCCCCCCAGTAACCTCCCTGCAGGGCTCCTCACCCCTCCCGAGACCTCCCTATAGGGCGCCCCAGTCCCGCACCGGTAACCCCAGTCCCGCACCGGTAACCCCAACCCGCGGCTCCTCCAGCCCCACCCCCCTCCCCCGGCGCCCCGTTCCCCCGCCAGCCGTCCCCCTCCGCTCCCCTCAGGGACCCCGCCGCCGGGCGGGCGGGCGGGCGGGCGGCGGAGGCCCGGGCGGGCCGTGGCGGGGCGCGGCGGGCCCGGCCCGGCGCTGCCGAAGGGATACTGAGCGCCAGCATCTTGCTGGGGTAGTCGAAAGCGACGACCTCGCCCTGCAGGCGCTGCTCCTGGCAGGTGCGGCACGACACCTGGCTGCCCACGCTGAAGTACTCGCCCGGCGCCGCCATCTTCTCTCAGCCCGCAGCGGCCGCCGCGGCTCGCCTCGGCCAGGCGCGGCGGGGCGGGGCCGCGCGACGTCACCGCGCGCGACGAGGGGCGGGGTGACCTTGGCCGTGGGAGGGGAGCGCGCGGGGGGGGCGCCGGTGCCTCGCGCCGCCCCGTAGCCGGCCCGTGCCGCGGGGGATGCCGGGGGGTGTAGGCGGGAGCGGGCCCGGTGAGAGCGGGAGCGGCGCGGAGGGCGGGGGGCGGCGGCAGGGTCACCCCCACCCCCCCACCCCCCCATCCATCCCGGGCACACCGTGCCGGGGTGGCCCCCGCGGGGCAGGCGGCACCGGCAGGCCCAGGGCCCAGGCCAGGCCTAGGCAGGCTTGGGGGCACCTCAGGGACCCCCCAGAGAGACCCCAGGGACTCCAGGCCCGCTCCAGGGAGGCCCTGGAGAGACCCCAGGCCCGCTCCAGGGAGGCCCTGGGCCCACTACAGGGAGCCCCCAGGCCCGCTCCAGGGGGGCCCCGGGCAGGCCCAGCACCAGCCCCAGGGAGGCCAGGGCTCCTCAGGGCAGCCTGGCTGCTCCAGTGACCCCCATGTTGAGACCCCCAGGACGTCCTGTGCCAGGTCAGCCTGGAGCACCCATCGGTGGGCAGCCCCTCAGCAGGCAGCCCTGCACCGCCATCCCTGCCGCGGCACCACCGGGACCCTCTGAGCCGCGGGGGTGGGATGAGAAGATAGAGAGTCCCTCGCAGGCAAACTGCCGGTGACGAGCGGCTCCCTGAAGCTGTGCCAGCACGGGCATCAAGCACCGGGGCGCCTGTCCCTCGGGATCACGCCGAGAGTGGGAGCTGGCCGCAGCGTGACACCACCCCAGGGAGCCACCTCACACCCCCTTCCTGAGATCGCTGCCCCTCAGTCGGACTCTGTGCTGTGGACTGAGCAATAACGCTCCCTCTTTGCCCCCAGCCCGGCAGGATGGATGCCCTGCACACCACCGGGATCCACTTCGCAGAGGCACTGCAGTCTGGGCCACCCTGGCTGGAAAAGTTCTGGATCTCCGTGACCTCCCTGGCTGATCCCAAATGCGTCTTCACCATCTGCTTCCCTATTGCCTATTTTCTTGACCGCAAGGTGGGAGTGTCGGTGCTGTGGATTGGCCTGGTGTCAGAGTGGCTCAACGTGGTCCTCAAATGGTGAGGGGAGAGCCGGGAGTCACAGGGTCCCTGTCACACCTGGTGACACCCCAAGGGCTGAGCGGGTAGCGTGTTCACAGTAGCAGAAATACAACCACGGGCTCCGCTCGGCAGGCAGAGACACGTGCTGCTCCTTGCCTGCGCGTTTCTGCAGGTCATCCGAGCCGTAGTAACACATCTGCCAGGCATTCATGGCAGAAAAAAGCCCGGGAGCCATAAGAACTGGCAGGGATCCTGCCCTCCTGCTGCCGGCTTCAGCCCTTGGGCCCACTGGGGTGGGCAGCAAAGCTGCTGGGCCACATTTGGGCGTTCACTGCTCTGTGGTTTCTCTCCCCACCAGGTTCTTGTTTGGGGAGCGCCCTTTCTGGTGGGTTCACGAGTCAGGGCTCACCAGTAAGCAGCTGCTCACGCTGCGCCAATTCCCTGTCTCCTGTGAAACTGGACCAGGTGAGTTACAGATGAAAGCTTTTCTTTGCGTCTCCGGCAGGCCCCGGGACCCCTAGGGAAGGGCTGCAGGAGCTGGGAGGCCCCACCCGGATGCGAGTGCTTTGGCTGGAGGCTGCTGCCAGGCTGGCAGGACGCGCTAAGGGGAAAGCCATCCATCAGCCAGCGCCTCGCAGCAAAGCAAATGAGCGAGCGGCGGGGAGCGGGCCGGGCGCCACGGCTGCTGGCATGGCGCACGAGGCACAGATGGCTCCAGGGCCAGGAAACCCACAGGAGAGTCTGCTGGCCGTGGGCACCAGGGCACCTTGCTCGCCCAGTCTGCCTGGCCTCCCCTGCCCACGGAGCCCGCATCCCTGCCTGTTTTTTTGGGCGGGTGATCATCATCCCCAGGCAGCAGCTTGTTCCATCCTCATCCTCTAGCCAAGCTCCCCGCACCGGCGGTGGCTGGCAGCCAGGAGGGAGTGTAGGGTTCTGGCGGGGCTGCCCAGCCGCGAGGGTTAGACCCAGCAGATGGGTCCCCAGCTCTCCCGGGTGACCTCGGGCATTCGCCGTGTTGGGACATGCTCCCCCCAACCCACCGTGTCAAGCGTCCTGTGCTTCCTCTTTGCAGGGAGCCCCTCCGGCCACTGCATGATCACGGGGGCAGCCCTCTGGCCGCTTGTCACTGCTCTGACAGAGCTGGCATCCAGACAGTCCAGGAGGTGAGTCCCAGAACGGGGAAGCCGGCGCTTGGAAATCTCCAGAGAACTTTTGGGAAGAGGGAGGTGTGATGTGGGACCCTTCCTCAGCAGGCAGCAGCCACGGGGGCAGTGGGAAGGATGTCTTCCCCTCCCAGCAGAGCAGCTCCTGGGGAACATAGCTCTACCCTGACAGCTCTGCCTGCTGTAGCAACAGGCTGCAAAACTCTGGAGACCCTCATAAAGCCCCCTCCCACCCCACCAACGTGCTTTTTTTTGCCTTTTTCACCTGTGCTTTACTCATTCCTCCTGCCAAGCGGGGCCAGCCCTGCCCTGCCCGGCACAACACACTCAGGACCACTAAGCTGGACCCAGTGGCTGCCTCCCGGCTGCTGACCCTCCCCTTGCCTTCCAGCCTGGTGGTGAAGCTGGCCCCCTTTGGTGCCTACACTCTGCTGCTGCTGGCCGTGGGGCTCTCGCGCGTCTTCATCTTGGCCCACTTCCCCCATCAGGTGGTCTGTGGCACCCTGGCAGGTGAGCCGGGGAACATGCGGTCCCTCCACCCGGAGCCCAACACCTGCCCTGGGCCAGGTTATTTTGGGCTCCTTCCTCGTCCCTTGAGCCGCCCCCATCCGTCCCAGAACCCCAGCCTGCCTGTCCTCACCATCCAGGGGCAGCCCTGGGCTGGGGGCTGCAAGCTCGCACCCTGGCCACCCGCACCCCGGGCTTCTTCGTGGCTGCTGCGCTGGCCCTGCTGCTCAGCTCCCTCGCCCTGCACAGCATGGTGATCGCCGCCGGCATCGACATTGACTGGTGAGTGCCTGGCTGCGGGGGCTAACCCCAGGGATCTGCCCCCTAGGCTGGTGGGGGGCTAGCCCCAGAGCTCTGCCCCCCAACCCCTCTCCCCCTGCCACAGGTCCATCCACTTGGCCACCAAATGGTGCTCCAGCCCCACCTGGCTCCGCCTTGACACCCGGCCCTTTGCCTCCATCTGCCGTGACACCGGCAGTGCCCTGGGGCTGGGGCTGGCCGCCGGCTTCCCCCTGCAGCAGGGTGAGCAGCTGGACCCCTGGCAGCGTGTGGCCAGTGCCATGCTGGCCTTGGTAGCCATGCAGGGCCTGCACCAGCTGCTGCAGCCCACGGATGTGACCCTGTGGTACAGCACCAGCTTCCTCAAGTATGCCACCGGGCCCTGGCTGGTGACATCTCTCCTGCCCCGGCTCGTCCTCTCCCTCAGCCGCCCGCAGGGCTCCCCCCACACTGATTAGGGGTCCCCACCATGTCCTGGTGGGTTCCATGCCCTCCTGGCTCTGCCCTTGGCTGTGCCCATTGTAGGTGGCTTCTGGCCTGAGCGGCCACCAGCTTCACAGCAGGAGGGCACCCCCATCACCTCCTTAGGACCACAGGCCAGTTTAACCCTTGCTGTGCTAACAGCACTGCTGCCCCCCTGGGAAGTGGGACCCCTCAGCACGGGGCAGGTGGGGGGCAGAGCTGGGGGTGCCCCATGCCCAGCAGGTCTGGGGACACAGCACAGGGACATCCCCAGCCTTGGGGTCCCTGACAAATGGCACCACCTTCCACTCCCCCACTCTGCCCCCTTCCAGCTGCCCCAGTTCTCCCAGTTTGGTTTCCCCCGCTGGCACAGGAAGGGGAAGGCGCTGGGATCCCCCACGCCGGATCCCCACTGTAGCGCCCTGGCTGGAAGGGCCACCCTGTTTCTAACCAAATAAAGGCACCGTTACCAACCTGCCAGCCCCAAGTTCTTCAGAGAGGGGGGACACAGGCTGGGCTGGGGACCCCCGGGGAGGGCAGCACCTGGGCTGGGGGGTGGTGGGGTGGATGGAGCCCCCGCTGCTGGCTGGATGGCAAAGGGCTGCCCTGTTGCTGCAGGTGGGAAAACTGAGGCACACAGGGCAACCACAAAGCCCTGGGAATGTCTGTCCTGCTCCGACAGGTTCAGGAAAGGGGACACAGAGCCCCAGCACTCCCACTTACTCCCCCCCGGGGCCCCCCCAAAATGCAGCGGGGCGCCGCCGGGTATTGCCAGAAACAGTTTTATTTATACAAGGACGAACATCGGTAACATCTTACAAAATACTCAACTGAAAACCATATCAAGAGCGCGCGAGCGGGCGTCGGACAGACAGAAAAGAAACCGAGGCAGGGCTGGGGGGGAACAGGGCAGGGGGACACAGACACCAGCCCAAAGCAAGACAGCCTCACTGCCGGGGGGCCGGCACCCCTCGCCCCCCCCCCCCGGGAGGTGGTTGGTTTCTAGGTGAGGTGTTTCTCCCTCCTGGGATGGGGGGCTGTGGGCTGTGACCCACCCACTACTAAAGGGGAGGGATGGGAAGGGTCCTGGGCTGCCACTGCCACCCAACAGAGCCCCACCTTGGGGCAAGGTGTTGTCCTTAGCGTTGGGGACAACCGGGCTGGGGTCACCCCCAGTGACACCCCTTTCCTCCTTCCCCACCTGTTGCTCTGAGCCAGGGTCCGCCGGAGGTGACAGGGCACATGCTCACCCCCATCTCCGCCACCACCCCCCTGATTTGGGGATGCCCTGCAGCCAACCCAAAACCCCCAGGAATAACTTAAAACACGAAGCGCTGTCCCCATCCTCCCCCTCCGCCCCGGGACCCACCCATTAAAAAAATACTATTAAATAATACATCTGTAATAAAATTATATACCTTTGTTTTGTGTGGGTTTTTCTCTCTCCCTCTTTTAAAGCTAAGATCGCTCCAAGTCCCCTCTGGCTGGTGAAGTAACAGGAAAATCAAGTGGGTTTTTTTCCTCCTTTTTTTTTTTGTGTGTGTGTGTGTGTCTTTTTTCCTTTTTTTCTCCTCTCTTTTTAAGAACAGACAAAGTTTTATCCCAGTGGTGGTGCTGGGATCCATCACCCATTGACCCAGGGTGACAAAGGGACAGGAACGGGGCTTGTCCCCTATGTCTTGCGTCCCACTCTGATACAGGGATGTCAAAGGGGGGAAAAGATAAAAGAAAAAAAATCCCAAAAAATCACAGGGAAATTAAGGCATTAAAAAAAAAAAAAAAAAAAAGATTTAATTAAAGGCACAAATATTTCCCATCGCCTTTCCCTGGGGGACGGACGGACACTGGAGCTGGGGAGGGAACAAGTGGGGGGGTGGTGGGGTGGGGAAAAAAAAAGAGAGAAAAGAAGTAAAAAAAAAAATCTTCGGGGAAAAAAAAAAAAAAGAGGAGCCGCTGCGGGCCCGGGGGCGGGGGGGGGAGGGGGGGGGGGGCAGGGGGGCGGGCAGGCAGCGATGGGAAAATCCAACGGATGGACAGACGGACAGAGGGACGGACAGAGGGGGCGGGAATGCTGGTGGAACTGATGCTTCACGAGAGACACAACCGCAAACACTGCGTGGAGCTGGGGTCCAACGGGACGGGGGGTGGTATTTTTTTGTGATTTTCTCCTCTTTTTAATAGAAAAAGAAAATATTTTCTTCTTTTTTCTGTTTTTCCTCCTGGTTTCTTCCATTTCAGTTGTTTGGGTTTTTTTCTTTTTTTTTTTTTTTTTCCCCCTTTATGTGTTGGGTTTTTTTTTTTCTTTTAAATGTGATTTTTGTGTGTGTGTTTCTCTTCTCTTCTTGGTGTTTCTTCTTCAGAAACAGAAAAAAAACCTCAGCTGGGGGATGGCAGGTCACAGCGCCGGCTCAGCCTCCATCGGCTCCTCCGCCGGCCTGGCCAGGGGCAGAGTGGGGCATGAGGGCGCCGGACCCCCGGCGGGGAAACTGAGGCAGCGACACCAGCAGCTCAGTGGCCACAGTGGCCTCCAGCCTCCCAACCCCACTCCCAGTTGTCCTTGGGGTGGGACATGTGTCCATCAACCCCCCACAACACACGTGGCTGCACGCACAGCCCAGGGGACACGCATCCCCCCCAACACGTGTGGCTGCACACACGGCCCAGGGGACACGTATCCCCCCTAAGGACACGCATGGCTCCATGCACAGCCCAGGGGACAAGCATCCTCCCACCAGGGACACGCGTGGCTGCACACACAGCCCAGGGGACACGCATCATCCCCTTAAGGACACGCGTGGCTCCGTGCACAGCCCAGGGGACACGTATCCTTCCCCCCCTCCAAGGACATGTGTGGCTGCACGCAGAGCCAGGGCCACCCTGGGGCCATACCTGGGCTGGGGGTTGGCACCCCCCTGCTCGGCGCCCACCGAGAGCAGGGCCATGGCTGTCACCGTCTCAGCCTCCTCCGCCTCCCCCTTCTGCGCCTCCAGCAGCGAGCAGCCCACCGCCGCCGCGAAGCGCTTCACCGAGCCCCAGTGCTTGCCTGCGGGCAGCCGCAGCGCTGGGCACCCCGGATCCCCACGGCAGGGACAGCCTGGGGACCCGTGGGACCCCCTGGGCAGGGGGCACTGCACGGGACCCCCTGCTGTCACCCACAGCCAGGACAGCCCTGGGACCCCCATGGTGCGGACAACCCTGAGCACCTCCGTGACAGGGACAACTGGGGGACCCATGGGACCCCCAAGGCAGGGGCAGCCCCAGGGACCCCTCCCGTTCCCCCCCAAGGCGGGGGCAGCCCCAGGGACCCCTCTTCCCAAGGCAGGGGACAGCCCCAGGGACCCCTCCGGTTCCCCCCTAAGGCGGGGGCAGCCCCCCAGGATCCCCCCCCCACGGCAGGGACAGCACTGGAGACTCCTCCAGCTCCCTCTCAGGGCAGGGACAGACCCGCTGGGGTCCCTCGATGGTGAGGGCAGCCCTGTGGACCCCTCTATGTGTCCCGCCCCCCCAACAGAATCAGCCCTGGGGACTCTCTCCCATGTCCCCCAGTGGCAGGGGCAGCCGCAGGGACACCCCAGCAGGGCCCGTGTCTCCCCTCCCCGGCTGCAGGTTCTCACTCTGGATCTCTATGACCTTCTCCAGGGTGGCCACCGCATTCACATTTGGCTTCTGCTGTAGGAGGGATGGATCCAGGGGCTCCAGCTGGTGGGGGCACACACACACAGCACCATCAAGACCCCCAAACCTGCCACCAGCACCCCCCAAAACCCCCCACCAAGAGCAGGGCCAGGATTGGAACCCCCCTCATCAACCCAGGGGAAACTGAGGCACGACGCAGGGTGTGCACCTCAGCACAGCCCTGCACCCTGGGGTGGCCAAGGGGATTCCCACGGGTGGGGGGTCCCCACAGGTGACCCCCGTACCTCCAGGCCGAGCAGAGCGGAGACGCAGGCCTCCGAGGCATCACAGATGGCTGTCAGGTCATGCCCCCCCTCCAGCGCCAGCACAACCCGGCCCCCCGCCAGCATCATCAGCTGCTTTGTCAAGTGGCCAAAACCTGGGGGACACCAAGTGGGGGGGTGACAACGGCTCATCCAGGGTCTGTGTCCCCCCCCGAGCACAACCCCAGGCCCCACTCACATTTGGCGGTGACGGAGTAGCCACCGAGTGGGGAGAGGTGACCCTCGACAGCATCGAAGCCAGCCGAGACCAGCACCATGTCCGGGGAGAACTCGTTGGCGATGGGCATCACCACGGTCCTGGGGGGCAGAGGGTCAGGGCTGACCACAGGGACCCCCCCAGGATGTAGGGACACCCCCCCAGGACAAAAGGATCCCCTAGAGGCACGGGGGACAGCTCCCCGCCCCAGGACACAGGGACTTCATCACCAAGGGTGCAGAGACCCCCAACCCAAGGGCATGGGGACCCTCCCAGGACATGGGGATCCCCAAGGGCATGGGCACCCCCTCAGGACACAGGGACACCCCCAGGAGTGCAACCCCCCCCCACCTAAGGCACAGGGACATGGTCAGGACACAGGGATCCCCACAAGAGCATGGGGACCCTCCCCAGGGGTGTGGGAATCCCCACAAGGGTGTGGGGACCCCTCCCAGGACACAGGAACTCTTCCCTGGACCCAAGACCCCCACTGCCCCCTGCAAGATGCCCACCTGAAGGCAGTGAGATACTCCACGTCCCCGATGGGGGGGTCGACGCCACCGGTCCAGGCGATGTTGATGTTGTAGCCCACTCCCATCCCGCTGCCCACCTGGGCACAGCCAAGGGTGACCCCAACCGCTGCAGCCAGCGGAGGGGGGAGGGGAGAAGGGCAGAACAGGATGCAGGGTGACCCCCTCCCTCCTGCCCCCCTGCCCCGGTACCTCCTCGGGCGCCCCACTGCCTGGGAAGAAGTTGCCATCATCATAGCGGTGCAGGGAGATGTAGAGGACGTCAGGGTCGCTGTAGAAGGCTTGCTGGGTGCCGTTCCCATGGTGGATGTCCTGCCGGGGCACCAGCGGTGTCACAGACCCCCCACCCATCCCACGGGGTCCCCATTACCCAGGGGGGGTCCCCACCCCCCTCCTGGGGGGCCTTACCCAGTCCACGATGAGGATCCTGCCCACGCTGAGCTTCTGCTGGAGCAGTTTGGCAGAGATGGCCACCGAGTTGAAGAAGCAGAAGCCCCTGGGGACAGGGCACAGGGTCAGCCATGGGGGCACCCAGGTCACCACTGACCCTCCCTCACCACCCCATGGTGGGCAGGGGCCCACCAGCACAGCCCCCCCGCAGCCCCCCACTCACATGGCTGTGGACTCCTCTGCGTGGTGTCCTGGGGGGCGGATGACGGCAAAGCCATTCTGTGGGGACACAGAGGGACATGTGTGGCAGGGGGACACGGACGCCTGGGGTGAGCGTGCAGGGGAGCAGCACACATGCAAGTATGCACAAATACAGTGCAAACACATGCAAGCATGCACATGTGCCATCACGTACACCTCTGCAAGCGGGCACACATCAGAGCACACATGCAAGCACACAAGGGCTGTCGTGCCCCCCCAGGGGAGCATGCATGCAAGTGCACACCACCTGCGAGTATGCATGCAAGTGCACACCACGTGAGTTTGCTCGAGGACCACACACAGACAGGTAAGCATGCACAACAGTGGTGCACACATGCAAACTTGCACAGAGCCCACCGCACCCCCAGGTGAGCATGCATGAGAACACTGCACATGTGCAAAAATGCACAAGGACCACCATGCACGCCCAGGTAAGCACACGTGCTTGAGCACCAACACACCCGCAGGTAAGTGCACACGAGAGCGGTGCACAAGCCAAGCTTGCACAGGGGCCATCGCACGTCCTGGTAAGCATGTGTGAGGACAGTGCACACACACACAAGCGTGTGCGAGGATCATCACACCCTCAGGTAAGCATGTATAGACACCTGGGGCAGCGTGCACACAGTGGTGCACACCTGGGGCAGCATGCACACCCAGGGCAGCGTGCACATGGCAGTGCACACCCGGCGCAGCGTGCACACCCGGGCAGGCAGGTGGCCTGTGCCAGCCTGCCCCGCTCACCTTGATCTCGCCGGCAGCCACCTTGAAGGCGAGCTCCACCAGGCAGCCCACCGCCATGCGCACAGCACTGGACGAGTGCATCTCATTCCACACCGTATCACTGTCCACCTGCAGCCGGGGACACACACACAATCAGCGGGGCCACAGCGGCCCGGGGACCCCTCCCCCCCCGGCCACCATACACTCACCCCGATGCCCCCGCACGGCAGCACCGTGTACATCTTCTGGCTGATGGGACCTGATGGGGCAGAGCGTGCCGTGCCGGGGTGGGGGCTGGTGGGGACAGTGTCTCCCCCCACATGCTCCAGAAGGGGACCCAGGCATGTGGGCGCCCCCCACCCCCAGCCAGCACCTACCGAGGAGCTTCTTGCTGTCGAGCTTCTGACGGTTGAGGGGGCTGGTGCCATAGAGCAGCGTGTGATGCTCCGAATGCACTGTCTGGATCTCCTCCAGTGTCGCCTTCCTGCCCCGGATACGCTGGGGAAGGGGACAGAGGGGTGAGCCCCCCAAGCCAAGCAGGGGACCCCCAGGACGTGGGGTGCCTCACCTCGCACTTGCCAAGGAGGCCAGTCTCCTGCAGGCGGGACCAGATGCTCTGGATGCGGCCGGCGTGCTCAGGGTGGATGTTGGTGTTCCCGCAGGTGCACTGGTGCTTCAGCATGAACGTGTCGTACACCACGCCTGCACCGGGCAGCCACAGCGGCATGCCTGGGACTGGACCCCCAGGACCCCCACCCCCCCCTGCACAGGGGATCCCATGGAACACAGGGAACCCCACAGGAGAGGGGGACCCTGTGGGACATGGGCACTGCTGGGCACACCAAGGGATGGGGCACCCCAGGGGACAGGGGGATCCCATGGAATAGGGGGATCCCTGGGCACCCCAAGTGATTAGGAACCCCAGGGGAAAGGGGGATCCCGACGGCACCCTAAGGGATGGGGAATCCCATGGGATACGGGGACCCCTGGGCACACCGAGGGATGGGGCACCCCATGGGACGGGGATCCCATGGAATAGGGGGACCCCTGGGCACCCCAGGGGACGGGGCACCCCAGGGGACACAGGCACCCCTAAGCCCACCAAGCGATAGGGCAACGCGCTCGCCCCAGGACAACCCCCCTGTGCCATGCTCCCCCCCCAGCCTGTACCTGTGGTGAAGAGGTGCTTTGGGGGCCCGTCGGGCGCAGGGGGCTTGATGCCGGCACCGGCGGGGGACGACTGGGTGCGGGCGAGGGCCGGGTGGGGCAGCGCCAGGATGCCCAAGGAGGGGGCAGGATACAGCTGCAGCTGCGCCTCGGGGAACACCTGGGGGTCCCAGCCCCCCCCCCCGCCATCAACCCCAGCCCATCGCCCTGCATGAGCCACGGCCGCGTCCCGCTTGGGGAGGGGGTGGCCACGTCCGAAGTCGAGGTTGGAGAGGGGGGGAGGGATGAGTCACGGCAGGGGCCGGGGGGGCCGCGGTGCGGGGGTGGTGGAGCCAGGAGGCCGGGGAAGGGGGGGGGGGGATGGGGATGAGTCACCAGCCCCTCCGAGTCATCACTGCGGCAGCATGGGGGGGGGCAGGCCCCCAAAAAGCTGGGGGGGGGCGGGCACAGCTGGCCACGGAGCAGGAGATGGGGTGCAAGGGCGAGGGATGCAGACACGCCTGCAAAGGATGCGCGTGCAGGGGGGATGCTCGTGCACAGCGTGCTTGTGCAAGAGAGATGCCTGTGCAAAAGATGTGCATGCGAAGTGGGATACTCCTGCACAGGATGGTTGTGCAAAGGACAGTTGTGCAGGAGTCTGGGGCGGAGCCATTCAGGGAACTGGTGATATCTGGGACCCCCCCCACAGGTCCATGGGGCCCCCCAAGGCCTCACCTGTTTGTAGGTGACGCCCAGCTCAGCAGCATCGGGGACCCCGGGGATCTCAGCCTCGTTCCCACTGTCACCTGGCTCGTCGCAGGGCACCCCGCAGCCCTCGGGGTCCTGCAGCCGCTCCGGGGAGTCCCCGGCATCCGCGGAGATGAGGGCAAGGGGGGCACTGGGGGACACCCCATCCCCCGGCGGGGGCGACTGCTGCTCTGTCAGCTCCTCCTCCGTCTCCTCGGGGTGGGTGGGGGGCTGCCGCGCCAGCTCCCCCGGCTTGGGGAGCAGCTGGGGGGGTGGGGTGGGCATAGGTGTGGGGGGCCAAACTGACCCCCAAACCCACCAAAAACCCTGCAGCCAACCCCACATGCCCACCCCACACCCACAGCTACCCCACATCCCCCCCCCAGTATCCGCCCGTATAGACCCCATGCCCCACAGCCACTCTCCATCCAACCCCCACCCTGTACCCACCCCAAAACCCCACATCCCCCCCATGGCCCCCCCAGTATCCACCCCATCCCCACCCCATGCTCCACAGCCACTCTATATCCACCCCCCACCCCATCCCCACCCCATAACCCACAGTTACCCCACATCCCCCCCACACCCTCCCCATATATGCCCCACGGGTGCCCAATGCCCAACCCACGCCCTCCAGTCCCTCTCCCAGCCCCACAGCTGCCCCATGCCCGCCCCACACTCGCTCTCCCAGCCCCACGGCAGCCCCAGCCCCACCTTGCCCAGCTGGACCTGCTGCTTGTCGAGGAAGTGGTGCTGTAGGGCGCCGTGGGGCAGGGCGCCGTGGGGCAGCGCCTGGGGGCTCTGGGGCAGGGGGGACGACTGCGTGCGGCTGAGGGGCCGGTGCCGTGGCAGCTTGCTCACCGTGCGCACGCTGCCCGCACGCTCCCCCGTCACCAGCGGCGACTGCCCGTGCAGTGGCACTGCGGGA
This sequence comes from Falco cherrug, assembly GCF_023634085.1. NCBI lineage: Eukaryota > Metazoa > Chordata > Aves > Falconiformes > Falconidae > Falco > Falco cherrug. Next base: position 666,328 of record NC_073716.1, read on the forward strand.
ACCGGTGTCAGCGAAGCACCCTGGGACCCCCGGGACCCCCACCAGGGCAGCAGTGCCAGGGGGTGCTGCAAGCAGGGGACGCCGAGGCAGAGCAGGGGACCCACCGGCAATGAGGGTGCTCTGCTGCCGCGCTTGCTCCAGCAGCAGGACGTGCTGCAGCAGGGACGCGGGGCCGGCGGGGGGGTCCCCCTCCAGGGCCACCCCCAGCAGGCAGCCCGGGATGGACGAAGTGCTCAGGAACTTGCCGCTGAGGGCGGCCCCGGGACGCAGCGTGGCCACCGCCGGGCGCTCGGCCTCCACCTGCTGCGGGGACAGCTTGGGGGACGCCTGTGGGGACGGAGGACGTCGCTGTGCCCCCCCAGCCCTCGGTGGCCAGGCGCACCCACCCAGTGTGAGGTGACACCCCCACCCAGCCCTGCGCCCCCCAGTCTGGCAGCAGCCCAAACTGGGGAGCCTGGGGTGCTGCCAGCCCTCCCCCTGCATGATGCGGTTTCTCTCCCATGGAGAAACTGAGGCACAAACCCATGAGGGGGCATATGGGGGGGGGGGCACCCAGGGCTCCTGGCTTGGAACCCCCCTCTCCTGCCCAACAGTCAACCCATGGGCATGGGGTCCCCTGGGGGGCACTGGGTCCCCACACCAAGCCTCTGAGGTGCTGGGTCCCCAGGCCAGCCCTGCACGACATCAGGTCCTTGTGCCACCCCCCGCGGGGTCCCCACATCACCTCTATGGGGTTCAGGTCCACGTGCCATCCTGCATGGGGTCCTCACATCCCCCCACAGGGTCCCAGATCCCCATGCCACTTCCCCCGTGGGGTCCCCACATCCCCCCTATGGGGTTCAGGTCCCCATGGCACCCCACATGGGGTCCCCACATCCCCCCACAGGGTCTCAGGTCCCTTTGCCACCCCGCGTGGTGTCCCCACATCCCCCCATGGGGCCCCAGGTCCCTGTGCCACCCCCCAGGGCGCAGGGTCCCCACACCAAGCGCTGGCCCCGCTCACGTTGAGGTGGGAGTTGGTGACGGTGACAGTGGCCTGCAGCCCCAGGGAGATGTTGGGCAGGGACGGGGACGTGTAGAGGCTGAGCTGGCTGGTGCCGTCCAGGGTGAGGGCTCGGTGCTGGGGCAGGAGCTGCTGTGGGGCAGGGGGACACGGCACTGACACGCTATGAACGTGCACATGCGTGTGCCAAGACACACCAGGACATGCATGAGCTGCAGTCCTGGGAGCACACGCGGGGTGCATGCACCTGAGCACACACGTGCACCCAGACACGTGATCCAGCACACACCTGAGCAAACCGACAGCGCATGGCTGAAGCACATGCGTGCACCCCGAGCACTCACAGCACACACCTCAACACGTGTGCACCCGACATGCTCACAGCACACACCTGAGCACACGCGCATGCTGAGCATGCTCACAGTACACACCCGCACACACATGTGCGCCCTGAGCACGCTGACAGCACACACCCTGCACACGCGTGCACCACCCCCGGCAGCTCCTACCTCAGCGTGGATGTTGGGGACGGAGCCGGTGAAGCCGTTCTCAGCGATGGCGCTGTGGGAGCTGTTGGGGGAGCTGGGCCCAGAGCCCGGGGCGCTGCTGCACACCGAGGACACTGCAGGGCCAGCAGGTGTCACGGGGGCTGCTGCCGCCACCCCCAGCCCTGCCTCAGTTTCCCCTGCCAAGGTGCACGGCCGTGGGAGGGACAGGGCAGCCTGCACCTGAGTGTGCGCATGCACGTGCAAGGGTGTGCAAATGCACAAGCACGTGGTGCACAAGCACACAAGTGCAGCACAAGCATACACAAGCACGTGTTATGCAAACATGTATATGTACAAGTATGTGCGTGCACTCACATTACGAGCCTGTATACGCACACACGTGCACACTGCACAAATGTGCAGCGGCCCACATGTGCACATGTAGCACAAGCACGCACATAAATGTGTACAGTACAAACACATACATGCACAAGCACACAAACAGGTTGTACAAGCACACATACACACATGCACACTCACACTGCGCAAGCATGTATATGCACAAGCGCATGTGCACACAATAAAAACATGTATGCATGCACAGCACATACACGTATGCACGCAAGCATGTTATACCAGCATGTGGATGCACAAGCACCTACGTGCACAGCAGTGCACACCCGGCAGCCAGCAGGGAGTGGACACGGGGTGCTGGCCGGAGGCTGCCACCGCTGCACACGAACCACCCGGGGATTTGGGGAAACTGAGGCAGGTGGCAGCCCAGCCCGCCCGCGGCGCCCCCGGCTCACCCGTGATCTCGATGGCTCGTTTCTTGAAGGTGCTGATGACGGTGCCGTCCTTCCTCCGCAGCAGCGGGCTGCTCCGCCGCTCCGCCACCTTCTGTTTTAACCGCGAGCGCACTTTCAGGTTGGGTTCGGAGGCTGCGGGGGGGGGGCGGGGGCGGAGGGGGGGGAACCCGGGAAGCAGCATTAGCCCCGGCACGGCTCTGGCAGCCCCCCGGCAGCCCCCCTCCCACGGGCGCTCCCGCACCCACCGGTTTTGCGGAGCGGGAAGTCATCCCGGCCGTCGTAGGTGCCGAGGAGGGGCAGTTTGTAGGAGGGGGGGGTCCCCGGGCTGCCGCTCTGGGGGGGGGAACTCTGGTCCAACGAGGTGTGGTGAGCCCTGGGGGGGGCGAAGGCGGCAGAGACCCCGCTAGGACGCCTGGGTCCCCCCCTGGCCCGGTTTGAGAGGGAGGCTGTCTAGGTTTGGGGGGGACCTACCAACATTTGGGGTGCTGGGGGAGGGAATGGTTGGGGGGGCCGGTGCCCGGCTCCTTCGTCTTGCTGAGCAGGAACTCCTGCAGCTTCAGCTTCACCTCCGTGCTGGCGATGGCGCCTGGGGGGGGACACGGTGGGGGCGGCAGCAGGGGCACAGCACCCACACCCCCTCCCCAGGAGCCTATTGCCTCCCACCCCCCGGCCCCCAGCCCCACACGTGCCCCCCACTCACTCTCACGGCTCTTGTCCTTGGTGCGCAGGGCGTGCAGCTGCTCCAGGCGCTGCTGCTGCTCCAGGGCCTCCTGCCGCTCCCGCTGCCGCTGCTGCTCCAGCTCCTGCTGCCGGCGGGCAGCCAGCACTTCCTGCTGCTGCTGCGGGACAGAGCCGGGGGGGCTTGGGGACGGACACCCCCCACCTCCCACCCCCTGCACGGAGCAGGCCCTGAGGGGTCTGCGCCACCCTGCCCTCCCCCCGACACAGCTCCAGCAGCCCAAGGACCATCCATGGTGCCCCACAGCTCCGTCGACCCCAATGGCTCCATCACCCCTGATCAGTGATGCCCCACGGCTCCGTCACTCCCGGTCAGTGATGCCCCCAATCTCCTCCCCCACTCAACAGGCTCCATCACCCCTAATCCCTCCCCATCACTGTGCAGAGGTGATGCCCTCCAGCTCCAACACCCTTACACTGTCTCTAATGGTTCCATCACCCCAAAACAGGTGATGCCCCACGCTCCATCACCACCACCCCCAATTTCCCTCCTAAGGCTCTATTACCTCAGACTGGCAATACCCCACATCTCCATCACCCCCAACAGCTCCATCACCCCAGACTGGTGATGCCCCCAGCAGCTCCATCACCCCAGACAAGCAATGCCCCCCCGGCTCCATCACCCCAGACAGGCAACGCCCCCAACAGCTCCATCACCCCCAATCTCTATCCAGCAGCTCCATCACCCGACAGGCAATGTCCCCCATCTCCATCATCCCAGACATGCAATGCCCCACAGCTCCATCACCCCCAACAACTCCATCACCCCCAGTCTCCACCCAATGGCTCCATCACCCCAGACAGGCGACACCCCACAGCTCCATCCCCCTCCACCAGCGACACCACCCCCCAGTGGCTCCACTGCCCGCAGCCCACCTTGAGGTGCTTCTGGAGCTGGACCTCGTGCTGGCGGGTGAGGTGCTCATGCTGCTTCTGGAACTCGGCGAAGAGCAGCTGCTTCTGGAGCTGCTGCTGCTGCTTGAGGGCCAGCAGCTCCCGCTGCAGCTGCCGCTCCCGCGCCGCTGCGTCCAGCCCTGGCCCCCGGCACTCCCCGCACGCCTCCGCTGGCCCCTCCACCCCTGCGGGCACCAGCCAGCCTTAGGGGTGCTCAGGGGGGTCCCAGGGATGGGAGGGAGCTGGGACCGGGCAGGGGGACAGCTGGGGCACACGTAGGGGGCAGTTTGGGGGTGTCCCAGGCGCAGAGGGGGAGCTGGGGCATGCTCAGGGGGCAGGCTGAGCAATCCCAGAGCCAGGGGGCTGTTGGGGGGGGGGGGGAGCTGCTGGGTGTGTGTCAGGGATGAGCCCCTCCCATGAGGCTGCTGAGGGCTCCCACTAGCTCCGGGCACACCGGATCAGCCCTGTGCCTCAGTTTCCCTCCCCCAGTTGAAGCACAGCCCCACCCCCCACCCCCCCCCAAAATAAGCATCTGTAACATGCAACAACTAGCCCAGAGGGCTGCTGGGGTGGGGGCACACCGACACACACGCCCCCCCAACATCCCCCCCTAAAGCCCCGACTCAGGGATGGGCACAAACCCCCAAGCCTCCAAAGAAAACAGGGAGGGGACAGACACAGCTCCCCCCCCCCACAGCAAAGGGCAGGGGGAGGGAACCCAGGCATGCGGGGGCCCTGCCCCCCCGGGAGGGGGGTACGGCAGCTGGGGGGGCCCATCTCCACGCAAACAGGAAAGCGGGGGGCGGGGGGCACACGCTGCAAGCTAATGCGCCCACCCCCTCCCCCCCCTGCACCGCACCACTCGTGGCTGCACATCGGGCACTGACGTGGACATGTGCCTGGCACGGACCTGCAGACGTCACCAAGCCACGGGGGTCCAGCACCCCCAGCTCTGCCATCCCCCCACCCCAGTCCTGTCCCCGCCCCCAGCCCCCTAAAAAAACCCACTCACCCCTTCCCAGTACCACGCAGTGCTCCCCAGTGCCAATCAGCTCCCCCCAGTACAACCCAGCCCCCTAAGCCAGGCAGCACCAACCTCCCCAGTATGCACCAGTGCCCCCAGTGCCAAGCAGCCCCCCCTCATCATCCCAATCCACCCCCCAGGCAGGGGTAGTTCTCCTGGAGGGGGGGGGAAGCACACTGGGGTGCTCCTGCAGCCCCCCAGGACTTACAGCCCCCTCCAGTTTGGGGGGTAACAAAACCACCCGGGGGGGGGGGGGGGGCAATGTGGGGGGGAGCAGCGAGCAGCACCCGGGAGGGGCTAAAAATAGCCCCGGGAGGGGCCACGGCAGGAGCTGGCCCAGCCCTGGCCAAACCTGCACTTAGGGGCTCAGAAGTGGCTTTGGGCTGGCAAGGGGCCAGGGCCACCACCCTACCCGGCCGGGCCACCACCCTGCCGGGGGGGCCACCAGCCTGCAGCCCCCCGCCACCCCCCCGGGAGAAATGGGGCTGCTTAACCCCTGGGTGCCCACGGACCCACCAAAGCAAAGGGCCCCCAGGGCGGCACAGGGGCTCCCTCTGCACCCGTCCCCAGCACGGGGCAGGCCAGGGTGGGCAGCACCACCACGGCTGGGTCGCCCCCCCCTTACACCCAGCCCTTTACACACACTTGTGCACGGAGATCAGCTCTCCCCATTGCACACCCGTGCAAAGACAGCCAACCCCGCACACGCTGGTGCAAGGCGGACTGGCCCCTTTGCACACTTCCCCGAGGAGAGCAGATCCCCCCCGTGCACACCCATGCAAGGAGCCCAGCGCTCCCCTTGCACACCCACACATGGAGAGCAGCTCTCCCCACCGCACACCCATGCAAGGACAGCCAACCCTGTGCACGTCAGTGCAAGGAGGGCTGGCCCCTTTGCACACCTTCGTGTGAGGAAAGCGGCTCCCCCTCTTGCACACTTGTGCCAGGGCATGCACACCCCCGCACCATGCCACACTCGACCCCTCTGTGCCAGACCCCAGCCGCCTTTCTGCACTCGTCGTCCCCCCTGTGCCACCACAGCAGCACCCACCCCCCAAAACCACCCCAGAGCCAGCGGGGAGCCCCTGCCCTGGTGGGGAGACACTGCAACCCCCCCGGCACAGCAGGAGCTAAAAACCCCCAGTGGGTGCCCCACCGCCGTGGGGCTGGGGACCAGGGTGCCCCCCCAGGGACGGCACACCCCAAAACCCATGGTGGGGGACACACTGCTGGGGGCTCTCAGGGCCGCATCCAGCCTAGAGCACTACGGGTGTCACCAGCACGATGCCGGGGGGGGGGGGGCACATCCCCAGTGCATCCCCCCTGACATGCCCCAGCCCCCCGGCAAGGGAGAGCACCGGTGGGGACACACACAGCCAAAACCTCCCAGCGCTCCGGGACACTTGGGGGAACACGACTGGTGGTGGCGGGATGCTGCCAGGTTTAGGAGGGGGGTGGTGGTCCAGGACCACCCCCAGCACTCACCTGGGGCAGGGAGCGCAGCATGGAGCTGGGCACGGGACAGGAGCTCCAGCGAGGGCTCACGGCTGGACCCCCCCTCTGCGGAGAGACAGCCATTGCTGCTGTAAACGGGCTGCAGCATCGCAGGGGGCCCTGGGGCACGTGTGTGTGTCACCCCCCCCGTGGCGGGGGGAGCAGTGGGCCAGGGGTCACCAAGCATCCCTGGAATTAGGGGCAAGGGAAGCGGATGTGGCCCCCCCAGCCCGGGTAGGGTAGGGTAGGGTAGGGTAGGGTGGCCCCCCCCCCCGCCCCCTGCCAGACTTTTTTCTCTGACATCTGGAAATAGCCATGCACGGGAGGAGCCACTATAAATAGGGCAGCGTGCCGGGGGGAGCCACGCCGGGGGGAGCCACGCCAGGGGGAGCCACGCCGTCTCCCGTGGGACGGAGCGTGACACGTGTGTGTGTGTGTGTGTGCGTGTGTGTGTGTGTCCTGTGACACAGCCCCCTCCAGGGACACGCAAAGGCCACCCACCCAGCTGCACCCCCAAACTGCCCTGGGGGCTGAGGGGGAGGGGCTGCTCCTGCACGGAGGGACCGGGGGGCCTGCAGCTGGGCTGGCATCCCCGCGACCCCCCCCAAGGCACCCCCAGCCTGTCCCTGGCGAGCCCCTAATTGCAGGGGACGTTAATCCGCATCAGCGCCGCTGGGAATAAAATCCAGGTTACGTGGAGGGGGATTAGCCCCCACTCCGGGAAAGTGAAGGCAAGCAGCCCCCACACACCCCCGGGACCCCCCAGCGGGAGCCCTCCATGGGGACAGGGTCCCCAGCACAGGTGCCGACTCAGCACATTTTCTGCCGGATCAGTGACCTGAAGCAGCTCAGCAGGGCTGGGGGTGATGATGGGCTGAAGTGGGGACCCCCCCCAGCTCTGGGGGATGGGGGGACCCCCCCACCCCTCTGGCCACGCGTAACCCCCCGCTGGCAGCAGCCATGTTTATTTACCAGCATCTTAATCCCAAGCCGAGACTTTTAATAGCCAAGATATTTATGGGCTGTCCCCCTGCCAGCCCCCTGCCCCCCCCCGGGGTGCTCTGGGGCTTGACGTCAGCCCAGCTATTTCTGGTGCCGCCAGCGGGCAGGAGGCCACGGGAACGAGCCCTCCTGGCTGCTGGACCCCCAACACAGGCAGCCCCTGGCAGGGCAGCCCCAGCCAGAGGTGGTGGCACATCTGTGGGATGGGGGAGGACACCCCCAGGCACCCGAGGGGGGATGGAGGGGAGGTGGGTGCCTGCACCCCCAGGGATGGTACCGCCACCCGCGCGATGCCGGAGGATGCTGGGCTCCTGCAGGACCCCCGAGTGCATCCCAGCTTTGGGGTGATGCGGGGGAAGGGGGGCCAGCATGCTGCAAGCGGGTTGGGAAGGCACAGAGCACCCTAAGGGTGACTGGGGACCCCCGGGCGCTGGGGTGCCCCCTGCCACGTCCCTGTGACAGATGCAGCCCTGGGGATGCCCAGCTGCGACCTGGCCAACTCATCCCAGCAGCCCAAGGGCCTCGTCCCACGGAAGCATCTCCCAGGGGCCCCCGAAGCCCCCCAGGCTCAGCCCCAGAGCCACGGCCGGGAGGGGACCCAGAGGAAATCACGGCGGGGACAGGCAGAGGCAGCCGGGCCGTGTCCCTGTGCCACCGCGCCGCGTGCCAGCCCCGTGCCAGGCACGGCCGGGCACCGCTCCAGCCCCGCGGCTGCTCCAAAAATACCGGCGGGCAGCAAGGGGGGCAAGCGGCACGGGGGGCTGGGGACAGAGGGGACACGTGCCCCCCCACCTGAACCACCAGCGAGCACCCAGCTCTGTCCCACAGGATGGGGAGCTCTGCCCACACCCCCTGCCTCAGCTGCCCCCCCCCCGGCGCACCCCACAGGCAGCCAGGGGTCCCCATGCCCAGATGCTGCCGGAATTCCCAGCGGGCTCATTACCGGGCAGCTGTGACGAGGAGCCAGCGGCAGCCGACGCAGGCGCAGCCCTTGCGTCACCCATCACCCCTGCATGGCACCTTGGGGCACCTAGCACAGTGGGGTGTGACCCCTGCCCCAGTGTCCCCCCGGGATGCCGGGAGTCCAGGGTGGCTGGGGACAGCTCAGGGGTCCCGGCACGGTGCCATCGCCGCTCCGCACACACCCGTCTCACTGTGACACCCACGTGGGTGCTCAGGAGCCACGGCACCGTGGCAGGTGCCGTGGTGGGTCAGATGCCGCTGTGACACACAGGTCCCCATCCCTCCGACACCCAACGGGTGCTGGGGAGCGGAGCAGGGGGTCCAGAGCCATGGCAGGGACCCGACCCCCGTACAGGTGGGATGCGGCTGCACCTGGGGTGGGACGCGATGCCCAGGACAGGGCAGGGTGCCTGGTGGGGTGCAGCCCCCCAGCCCGGTGTCCCCCAGTCTCACCTGTGTCGCTCTGGGGGTCCATGGTGGCTGACGGGTGACAGCGGTGGAGGGGGGGGTGCAGAGAGGCAGGTGTCCGGAGATGCCGTCAGCGCCGGCCGAGGCACTGGGGCTGTGCCCGCACCGCCCAGGAGCCCTGCAGGACCAAGCAGCCTCGTCAGCACCCCTGTCCCCCATCCTGCCCCTGCCCCCCCGAGAACCCCCCACAGCACCAACCGGGGGGGCCCGGGCTGCTCAGAACCACGAGCTTCCCTGAGCTGGGGGCCAGATCCGGCACCACGGTCTGTTTCACCCCCCAGCCCATCAGCAGCCGCCGGCAGGATGCGGCCCTGCTCCCTGCCGCTACCCCCAGGAAAAGGGGGACCCGGGGGTCTGCGGGGCACCCACAGTGGGGACCCGGGGTGGGGGCGCAGAGGAGGCCGGGGGGGCTGACAGCGTTACACAAGGCTCTGCAGAGAAAGGGGGGAGGGCACAGACGTGGAACCTGGGGGGGGGGCAGCGGGCAAGTGCAGCCCCCAGGACCCCCCTGCGGTGCCACCCCACAGGGACACGGGTGGTCAGGCCCACCCCACGGGGGGCGATGCGTGTGCTCACAGCGGGGCTGGCCCAGCGCCCCCTCCCCCGGTGCTGCAGCCCCTCGGGGCACCCCCGAGGCAGGGGTCGGCAGGGCCACGCGGGGGGGCCACATCCATCTGCCCAGCGGCGCGGCGGACCCGGCGGGGCGGCGGGCGGAGCGTTACGGGCAGAGCCGAGCCCGCCGCGGTGCAACGGTCCCCCCCGCTGCAACCGGCCCGCGCTGCGGGGCCCCCGCCGCGCTGGCGCACGGGCCCCCCCGGCGCGCCCCCCCGCGCTGCACGGGCCCCTCCCCCAGCATCGCACCGCGCAAGCCCCACTGCACGGCGCCCCCCCGCCCCCTCCCCAGGCTGCAGCCCCCCCGCCATGCACGGCACCCCCCGCCACCACCCCGCTGCACCGACCGCCCCCCCCCCCGCTGCACCGCGCCGCCGCCGCTCCCCACACCCGCATCGCCCGGTGCCCCCCCGCCATTGCACGCCCCCCCTCCCGTTGCACGGCCCCCCCGCCATTGCACGGCCCCGGTACCTGCGCGGTGCCCGGCCGCGCCGCCCCGCGCGCGCCCCGCCGCCCCTCCATCTTTGCAGCGGGGCCCCGCCCGCCCCGACAACAACATTCGGTGACGTCACTCGCCGTCACGTGACGGAACCCTGCGCTAAAAATAGCTTCGCTCCCTCCCCCTCCCCCGGGGGCGGGGCGCGGCGGGGTTGGGGGGGCGCCTTAAAGGGGCCGCGTGGGGCGGGCGTGTAATGACACGCGTGGGGGGGGCCGGCGCTGGTGTGCAACGGCGCGTCTGAGCGTGCACCGCGTGCTGGTGTGCAAAGGCGTGTGTGAGCGTGCATCATGTGCATGTGCAACGGCACATGTGAGCATGCACCGCGTGCATCATGTGCTGGTGTGCAATGGCACGTGTTGAGTGTGCACTGCATGTGGGTGTGCAACGGTACATGTGAGTGTGCATCATGTCCTAGTGTGCAGCGCATGCTGGTGTGTAACGGCACGTGTGAGCATGCACTGCTTGCTACTGCGCAACAGTGCATGTAAGTGTGCAATGCGTCCTGGTGTGCAACTGCACCTGTGAGCATGCAGCATGGTCTACTGCCCGCATGTGTGACAGGCTGATGTGGGCACGTGTGTGAGTGTGCGCCATGTGCTAGTGTGCAATGGGACATCCTCTGTGTGTGGGAGGGGTTGGTGCACAGACACACGTGTGAGCATGCACCATGCACTACAGTACCATGACCCACATATGAGTGTGTGCGTGTGCGCACCATAGGCTGGTGTGTGATGGCACACACGTGTGAGTGCTGTGGGTTGGTGTGCATCAGCACACATCTGCGTGCATGCACAAGAAGTTGGCGTATAATTGCTTGTACACAAGTGTATGGATGCACATGTGTGAATAACCGTGTGCAACAAGCTGGCAGTGCGGTGCACACGTGTGAGCGTGCCTATGGCAAGTGGGTATGCACTGGTACATGTGTGCTCGCTCCACGGCAGCCTGTGTGCCGCCGCACACGCGTGTGCATGCACGAGGGGCTGGCGTGCCCTCGCACGCATGCACACGCGCGTTCCTGCCCCACCGGCTGGTAGCCCCTGCTTGTGCAATCTTACGCGCGTGTGTGAGACAGCGCTGAGGGGGGGACGGGACAGGTCCCCCGGGGCCGCTCTGCGCGTGAGGCCCACGCGTGGGCGCGCGGGGGTGAGTCATGTCGGGCCGGGGCCGCCGTGAGTCACCGCCGGGGACCAGCGCGGACACTCACACGCGTGGGTGCCCGGGGGGGGGGAGGGGTGTGGTGTGAGCGCGGGGCGGGGGGGACCCTTGGGGCGGGCGGGCCGGCGGGGGGCGCTGCCACCTCCCCTTTAAGGGGCGCGGCCGCGGTTGCTGCCCGCCGACAGGCGGTGCGAGGCCCTTAAAGGGGCCGTTCCCGCCCGCCCTCCCCGCAGCCGTGGGTTCGCGGCCCGGCCGGGCCCACTTCCGGCTGCGGGGCCTGCGCCGCTGCCATGGTAACGGGAGTGGGGGCAGGCGGCCCGGGGTCCCCATGCGGAGGTTTGGGGTGAGCCCGGCTCCCGGGGGGGAGCCTAGGCGGGTGGGGAAGGCCGCCGCCGTGGGGCCCCCGGGGTCCGCTCCGGCTGCGCGGGGTGGGCCGGCCTGTGGGGAGGGGGCGGGAGCCCCACGGGCCGCCTGTGGGACGGGGCGGTCCTGGGGGCTCGCACGGGGGGGGCGCCCCGCGACCGGCCCCCACCCCGGCTGCACCTCCTTCCCACAGGCCGGCCGCCTCCAGAAGCTGTTCGGGGCCGACGGGGACTTGGCGGATGAGGTGAGGGACGGGGCGGGATGGCCCCCGCCTGGCACCGGGACAGACGCGGGGGCAGCACCGGGCCCGGCGCCTCCCCACGGAGCTGGCAGCGGGCGCTGGTGCCCGTTCGGCGGCGGTAGCTCCCCCGGGGGCCGTGGGGTCGGTTCTGGCCGGCCCCCTCGGCGCGGCGCTGCCCGGCTCCCCGCACCTCTTTCCGCAGGATTTCCTCTCCGCCGTGGAGGATGCGGAGAACCAGTTCGTGGTCCCCGGGCGCCTGTCCCCCGGCCATGGCCCGCCGCCTCCCTGCGCGCAGCCCCTCCGCCCGCTGGGACCCCAGCCTGGTCGCGGTCCCGGTAAAGCCCCTGGCCTGCGGCCCCTGGCCAGGCAGGGGGAGCAGCCCACGGGCTGCGGGGGACCCCCGGCCCGGGGAGCAGCTCCCCAGGATGAGCTGGACAACGACCTGTTCCTGGCAGCCTGCATGGAGCTGGAGGGCCCCGAGCTGCTGGCGGGGACCGGGCAGTGGGAGAAGCCCCCGTGGGTGCGCACAGGGCAGGGGAGCCCCCAGGAGCGGGTGGCCCCCAAGAAGCTGCGGGTGGGAGACGAGCTGGTGCCACCCGGCTCCGGCAGGGCAGAGGATAGGCAGGGCCCCCTGCCCACCCCACAGGCAGCTCCTGCTCCCAAGCTGGTGCTGCGGCCCAGCGCAGCCAGTGCCTGCCCCCCCCAGCCGCCCACCCCCCTGGGAAGCCCAGGTGGCTCCGGGGGCTTCATCCCCGCACCCAGGGGTCCAGCCCTGAGGCCTTTCCAAGTGCCCCTATGCCAGCCCACAGCGAGCAGCTCCTCTGTGGGGCCATGGGTGTCCCAGCCCCCCACTGCACAGGCACCCCGGCAGGGCTGCCCCCCGTCCCAGCTGCCCCCCAGGCCCCCCACGAACCCGCCGGCCTTGGTAAGCAGTGTGGAGCCCCCGCCGAGGCAGCTGCTCGGGCCAGCCCCGGGCAGCTTGCAGACACCAGTGGTCACCAACCACCTTGTGCAGCTGGTGACAGCGGCCAGCAAAGCACCTGGGGCTGCCCCCCGACTCCCACTGCAGGGGAAGACTCGCCGGTTCCCAGGACCAGCTGGGATCCTGCCCCAGCAGGTAGGTGCAGGGGATGGGATGGGATGGGCTGAGCTGGTGAGGAGACACAAACCCCTGGACATCTCTGTTTCTCCCATCAGCATGCTGGGAAGCTACTGGAGAACATCCTTGTTTCTGCTCCCCAAACTCCAGCTCATGGGGCTGTGATGAAACCACGGATGGAGGTAACCCCCCTACTCCAGCACAGATCCGGATGTGAATACCAGTGCTGCTGCTGCGGGCAGTCCCCAGGCCATGGCTTTTAGAGGATGATGTTGGAAGGGGAGGGGGTCCCTGGGGCTCCCCTCTTGCTGCAACGGGGCCATGAGATGTGCTAGGGTGGTGACCACGGTTGTCCTGTCCAGGGACTGCCCAGCGCCTCACCACCCACGGAAGAGGATTTCGGGAAAGGCCCCTGGCTTGCCATGAAGACAGAGCTGGGTCTGGATGAGAGGGACCCTGGCTGCTTCCTCAGGACCTACAGTGTGGTCATGGTGCTGCGGAAGGTTGGTGAGGGCACTGGCTCTGGGGACTCGGCTTCCCATCTCTCCCCTTGCTCCCTGGAGCTGTTTCCAGGGCCAGGCATCAATGTGGGGAGGGGGCTGAGGTGGGCTGACTGGAGATATCCTGTGCCCCTGTGGGGCTGCCCTTGGGGACGTTGGTGTGATGAGGGTCTCTGTGGGCAGGCAGCCCTAAAGCAGCTCCCAAAGAACAAGGTCCCCAGCATGGCGGTAATGATCAAGACACTGACCAGGACCAACATCGATGCTGGTGCCGTGTTCAGGGACCCGACTGGTGAGTGCAGCCACGCTTGTGCCCGTGTTGGGGGTCCTGGCCATCGCTCCCCATGGCTAATGGGTCCCCTCCTCATCTGCAGGAGAGATGCAGGGCACGGTGCATCGTCTGCTGCTGGAAGAGAGACAGAGTGAGCTCAGGCCCGGCTCAGTGCTGCTCCTGAAGCAGGTAGGGGATGTGGAGGCAGATCTCCAGCAGCAGTGAGGCCTTTGGGGCCATTCCTGCTGCAGGTGCCACTAACCCATGGTCACCGTGTCCAGCCGCCCAGCTCGCATCCCAGAGGAACAGGACAGGGGGCTGCTCCAGCTCCCCCCCAGGCTGTGGCCAGTGGCACCAGCAGAAACTGGAGCTCTGGGTCTGACCCACCACTTTGTCCTCAACAGGTGGGTGTCTTCTCCCCGTCCCACCGCAACCACTACCTCAACGTCACCTCCAATAACCTGCTCAAGATCTTCCCACCGGAGCCCGAGGGCAGCTTCTCGCAACGGGAGGTGAGGGAGGGCATGGTGCTGCTGGCCCTGGAGGGATGGGGATGCCGGGACTCCCAGGGGTATTACCACGGGGTACGGGCTGCAGGGACCCTCAAGAGTAATTGGGGAGGTGGGGGGCGGCTTGGGAGGGACAGATAAATCCTTCTGTGGGCCCCCAACAGTTCATCTTTGCTGGGTTTTGCAGGTCCCTGCTAAGGCTGGGCTACTCCTGGACCACCACGCACAGCCCCCCCAGGGTGTCCCTGGCCCTGGGGATGGGGGACAATCGGGGACAGGGAGCCACAGCACAGAGCAGTCTCCTGGGGGCTTCTCCCTGCACCTGCAGAACCCCGGGCCTGGGCAAGAAGACCTGGTGGGAGCTGATGCCTGCGACATGGGTGAGCTGGGCCCGTGCCACATGGGGAGGGAAAGCTTGATGTTATGTGGAGAACCCATCCTGGGGCTGGGCAGTCTCCCCCCTGGGCAGTGCCAAAGGGGCGTCTCGTCCCACTGTGTCCCTAGTACGTGGGCTTGATTCCTCCACTATGCACGCGTAAAACTCATGAATTTCATCTTCCTTGTGCTTGTGCAGATGACCTGGATGGGCTCCTGGGAGAGCTGCCTGAGGATTTCTTCTCTGCTCCAGCCCAAGCTGACTGCTGCTGACCTCGGGGGGCTGCAGCATGGCCAGGGGGCCGGGGAGGCACCAGGAGGTTACCACTGCCACAGCCTGGGTTGCACCATGGCCCGGCAAGGGAGCTGAGCAAGCAGGTGATGCATTGACCACCCACCCGCCTGCTCCTTCCTCAGTATCGTCACGTTTGTTCTGGAGCCAAGAGCTGGGGGGACCCAGGGGGTCTTGGGTGGACACGGCCTCAGTGCCTGTCCCCACTCCTGCGGGCAGGCTGGCCCCTCTTGGCTCCCAAACCTGCATTAAAGGGCTGTTCTGTACCTGCCTTGCCCTGTCTGCATATGTGTCACCATCCCCTCTGCCGCTGCAGCCAGCGGTGCCCTTCTGTCCCCTCCCTGCTGAGCTGCAGCACCCCAGACTCCTGGGCACAAGGTGCTGTTACCCCCTGGGGCTTGTGCAGCCTCAGCCCAAGCCCTGCAGGTTGGGGGGCACGCAGACCCCAGCCCCACAGATCCATCCCCATCTCTGACCCATCAACAGGTTAAACTCCCTGGCAGCCCCAAACCAATGTGACTCTGTTTACCAGCCAGGGGAGTTATTTATAGGGTGGCCAGGCTTGGGCTCTTGATTCAGCATTTGAGCGTGGGGCACAGCCCTATTTATAAACCCCTCCAGGCACCAGAGGCCACTTGCTGCCCCCCAGCTTCCCCTTGCCCTCCTAGGGTGCCCATGGCCCAGGAAACCTTCGCCTTCACCTCCTCGGCCTTGCGCTCGCTGCGGCTCCAGCGGGAGCTGCTGGAGCAGGAGGATCGCCGACGAGCCCTGGCTCGGGAATGGGCCACGCGGCGGTTCCTGCCGGCAAGCCCCCGGCCCCCCCTGCCCCCAGCCCGGCGGCCTCAGTACTGCCGGGACCCTGCAGTCCACAATGCCCTGTACACCGGGGACCTCCTGCGCATCCAGAGCATCTTTAAGGACGAGATCACCACAAACCTGGTCATGGAGATGGTCAGCGAGGAGCTGGTGTGGTCGCCGGAGCAGGGTATGAGGTGGGGGGCTGGTGGGGGGTCCGTGTCCTTCCCTGAAAAACAACAGGGAGTGGGAGGGGGTGAGGGGAGCAGGATGAGGAGTGACGGCTGAGGGTCCAGGGCTGGCTGCTCCAGCTGGGGGTGGTGGGATGGAGGGTGCCCTGGGAAAGCAGGGCGCGATCCAGGGTTTGCTCTGCCCAGGCTCTTCCTCGCCAGGGGCTGTGTGGGGGTTCACATCGGCCCCCTGGGCTGGGCGGCGGAACGGGGGGCTGCCAAGCGGCGGCAGCCCCCGGGAGTGCCCCGGCTGAACACCTCCCCACCCCCTGGCAGGGCTGTGGGTGCTGAGCCCCCGCCGGCAGCAGACGTCGGCGCTGCGCATCGCGGCCGGCCGGGGCTTCGGGGACTGCGCCCGGCACCTGCTGCTGCGGGGGGCGGAGGTGGACGCGGTGGTGGGCGGCCGGGCCCCCCTGCACGACAGCGTGGCCGCCCCCCACCCCGACTGTGCCCGCCTGCTGCTGGCCTTCGGCGCCGACCCCAACGTGCTGAGCGCCGAGGGCGCCGCCCCCCTGCACCTCTGCGTGGCGCCGGAGAGCCTCCCGTACGGCCCCGCCCCCTCATCTGCATACGGGCCCCACCCGTGCTCCAGCCAACCGCGCGCAGGCCCCGTCCTAGGGCGGGGCTCATCTGCAGGCCGGGCCCCGCCCATACGGCACGGACACCAAGTCCCGCCCACAGCCTTATGTGCATGTCCGGCCCCGCCCACAACCTCATCTGCATGATAAACCCGCCCACAATCTCATTTGCACACTAAGTCCCACCCACCACGGAAAGCACCGCAGTCTCATTTGTATACCGAGCCCCACCTACCAATCACCGCCCACAGCCTTATCTGCATGCCAAGCCCCGCCCACCAAGCCCCACCCACAGCCTCATCCGCATGCCAAACCCTGCCCACACACCCACCCCTGCCCTCACCTGCCACAAAAGCCACGCCCACTCCCTAGCCCCCCGGCGGCTTCATCTGCATGTTAGGCTCCGCCCCCACCGGTAAGCCCCGCCCAACAGCGGGACCCCACGCCGCCGCCCCCGCGCCTCGCTGGTCCCTGGGGGGGGCCGGGAGGTGCCCGGGGTCTCCGCGGCACAGGGTCCCCCCGGCCCGTCTCACCCGCCACATCCCCCCAGGTGTGCGGAGCTGCTGCTGGCACATGGGGCGCGGGTGAACCTGGGGACGCGGGAGCGGCAGGTGACGGCGCTGCACGTGGCGGCGCGGCAGGGGCTGGTGGCCCACACAGAGCTGTACCTGCACCACGGCGCCGACCCCGCACACCGCACGCACCAAGGCGAGACCCCCCTGAACGCTGCCTGTGCTGCTGCCGAGCGCCCTGATGACGCCGAGCGCTACTACCGGGTGGCAGAGCTGCTGCTGGCAGCCGGCGCTGACCCTGGGGCCGCGGGCCGCAAGGACCACACGCCGCTGCACAACGCCTGTGCCAACGGGCAGCCCCAGCTGGCGCGGCTGCTGCTGCACCACGGCGCCAATGCCACCGTCCCCAACTGCGCTGGCTACACCCCCATGGACTGTGCCCTCCACGCCGTTGAGGAGTACCGGCATCAGCACCCTGAGGAGACCATCGCCCTCCTCCTCGGCCACGGTGCCGGCCCCGTCCACCCCAAGGTGGGCACCCAGGGTGGTGCTGTGGGGGGCCTGGGTGGCAGCCGCCCCTCGGTGACACATCTTTTTCGGCAGATGCTCAAGTTTTGCTGCCGGTACCCCGCCAGCACTGGAGCTGGTGCTCAATGCCTACGACCGCATCCCCCCTGCCGAGGGCTGGCTGGGGGCTGTGCCCCCTGAGCTGTGGGAGGTAAGGGGCTGTGGGGTACCCCAGCATGCCCTGCACCTCCCCCCCCCCAGGCCCAGGTCACTCACCCCCATGCCTCTGTGCCCTTCCTTTGCAGGAGCACCCGGATTTCTATGCCTCGGTGGTGCGCATGGCGGGGCAGCCACGGCGGCTGCAGCACCTGGCCCGCTGCGCTGTCCGGCGGTGCCTGGGCACCCGCTGCCACGCCGCCGTCCCCAAGCTGGCCCTGCCGCCCCCCCTGCGCTGCTACCCTCCAGCTGCCCCTCGAGGGGCTCATCTCCTGAGGGTGCCCCCCGTGACGGGATGGGGGCAAGGGGGGGCCGGAAGTCCTGTATCCCCCCCCAGGGCTGACCCTCCCCTCCCCTCCCGTGGGTGTCCCCCCCCGGGGGCACCGGTGGCATTAAAGGACGTTGC
Organism: Falco cherrug; assembly: GCF_023634085.1. Taxonomy (NCBI): domain Eukaryota; kingdom Metazoa; phylum Chordata; class Aves; order Falconiformes; family Falconidae; genus Falco; species Falco cherrug. The sequence continues at coordinate 684,374 of NC_073716.1, forward strand.
AGAGGCGGCTCTCGGCGCGGCTCCTTCCCCGCGGCGACTGGCACCGGGGGGGGGGGGCGGGGGGACGGGGCAGGGGACCGAGGGCAGACACAGAGCCAGGGGCTGGCGGGGCCCGGGGGTGGTGGCTGAGCCCCTGGGGCGGGCAGTCCCCAGAGAGGGCGGCCAAGGCCCGGGCGGTGCCGGGCCCCGGGCGGTGACAGGCCTGGGGACAACCCGGGCACCCACTGCCCCGCCCCGCCGCGCCCCGCCTTCTCTGATAGGCACCGCCCACTTCCGGTCCGCCGGGGGCGTGTCCCCGCGCCTTGCGCTATCAGCGTGCGCCGGGCCCCGCCCAGAGGGCGTGACGAGACGCGTGCGCGCCCGCGGCCCCGTCCCTCGGCGGCGCTGAGTGACGTGGCGCTTCCGGCGCGCGGGCGGCGGCGGGACGCGGTGGGTGCGGGCGGGACCCCCGGCGCGGCGGGGCACAGACGGGTCCCCAGGACAGCCTGGGCCTAGCGGTACCCTCCGGGCCTGGCAGGGCGACACCCCGGCTGGGACCCTCGGGCCTGCCAGGCCTCCCCTCCCCCCCGAGCGGCGCCGCCGCCCCGGATAAAGCCCCACCGGCGGTTCGGCACCCCCCGCTTGGACCGTGCCGCTTCCCCGGGGGGGCCGGGCTCGGGGCCGACTGCGGGACCAGCCGGGACGGCTTGGCCCGACGGTAACCTCGCCCCTCGCCCCGCTGGCAGCTGGCGCTGCCCCCCTCCGGGGCGGGCCTGGCCCGAACCGGGCACCGAGGGCTGCGGGAACCCCCCGGGCCGGTGAGCCGCAGGGCTCCGTCCCAGCTCGGCTTGTTGTTACAGGCGCTGCGCTCCCCTCGGCGGGACCGGGCCGTCACCTCCGAGCCTCGCGATCGCCGAGCGCTGCCAGCCCCGGCCCCGGTAACGGAGGGGAAGCCCCTGCGGTGCGGGAGTCTCTGTCCCTTCGCCCCTTGCGCGGCGGCGGCAGCAGCGGGGGTCATTTCACGGCCCAACGTGACCACGAAGCAGCCGCGGGGGTCCCCGCTGGGCACGGGGGCTCGGTGGCAAGAGAGCTGGGCTGAGCGGGGGCATCGCGGCTGCTCCAGCCCCCTCCGGAGATGGAGCCACCGGCCACCGCCTTCATCCAAGGGCTGGGGGACGAGGTGACGGTGATGGCCAGCGTGGTGGCGCTGGTCTTGGCGCTGGTCCTGGCGTGGCTGTCTACCTACGTCGCTGACAGCAGCGGCCAGCTTTTGGGAACGATCGTCACGGCGGGGGATGCGGCAGTCATCCGGCTTGGCCACATGGAGCGGTACGTGGGGACAGCGGGGGCAGCCGAGGCCCCAGAACCCCCCAGGGTCCCTGAAAACACAGAGGAGAAAACAGAAGAGGAAGCAGGGGCGGCCTCAGGGCTGGCAGCAGAGCAGGGGGGCAGCGGCAGCCCCCCCGACCCTGGCCTGGAGCCGCTGCTGGACATCCGGAGCTCGCCCAAACAGACCTCGGCCGCTGAGCCCAGCACCCTGGGCAGCCGGGGGGGGCCGCCCACCCCAGGGGGGAGCGACCTGTGCTCTGGCTTCATCAAGATCCGGCTCAAATTCCTTAATGACACAGAGGAGGTAGCTGTGGTCCGGCCCGAGGACACCGTGGGGGTTCTCAAGAGGTAAGTCCCAGGGGAGAGGGGGACACGAGGGGGTGCTGCCTGATTGCAACCCCCCCCTGCCGCGGCACTTGGCCCTGCAGCACTTGTCTGAGAACTGCCTGAGAACAGTGGAGGGCTTTCGTCCGTTCTTGCTGCACTGCTACCCCAGCGCTTTGCTGAGGGATCCCTCCAAAAATAACGAGGAGGTGCCCATTTTAAAATAACAGGTTTAAAAGACGAGACAGCACGTGGTGGCAGCGCTGTTGATGTCCCCTGACCCGGGCCCCTCCCTGATGTTCTGATGGGTGGGGTTTCCACCAGCCCCAGATCACTTCAGGTGCATCCGTGAGCTGCACCTCTGCCATCCCTGACCTCTTCCCTCCCCCTGCAGCAAATATTTCCCAGGACAGGAGAGCCAGATGAAGTTCATCTACCGCGGGCAGCTGCTGCAGGACCAGGGGCAGACGCTGCGCTCGCTCCACATCACAGACAACTGCGTTATCCACTGCCACCGCTCCTGCAGCACCGCCACCGCCCTGCCTGACCCCAGCACCACTGCCCCTGATGCCAGCAGCCTCCCCCTGGGCACGGGGAACCTGATGGTCCCCACAGTCATGGTGGTGCTGGCAATTATCTGGTATTTCCGCATCAACTACCGGCAGCTCTTCACTGCACCGGCCACAGTCTCCTTGATTGGTGTCACCGTCCTGTTCAGCTTCCTGGTGTTTGGGATGTACGGACAGTAGGGACTCGATGCGGGGCAGGAGCTGGCCCCGTCCCTGTGGGAGCGCAGTGCTCCTATCAGCACCACTTTCTTCAGCCGGTGCGGTAGCAGTTGGGTGCCTCCTTCCCAGTCTTGGTGCTGGACTTTGCCCCCCAGAAGGGGCTGTGGCCCCCCCCAGATGCTCTCCTCCTCCTCCCCTCCACCCCCCCACCCCCCCCCCCCCCCCCCGACCCCGGCTTCAAGCACAGCTCCGGGGAGGAGCTGCCCCTGGGGCAGGGTCTCTGCCTGGTTGAATGGCAAAGCAGGTATGAGCCCAGGGCCCCACACCGGAACAGGCTGTGGCTTCCTCCCAGAGACTTTTTAAAGCAAATAAAAGGTGTAAGTCAGCCTGAGGCTTGCCTTCCTGCCCAAGGGGCCGCTGCCGGTGGCACTGTGGCTCACCGCCCTGCTGCCTTCCCTGCGCTTCTGTGTTTAAAAAAAAAAAAAACCAAAACACAAACGCCCCACAAAGTGGATTTTTGTTAAATCAAGAGGAGAGAACCAGGCTCGGTGATGGGGGTGGTGGGGTACAATGGCCCTGCTTAATTAGACACAAATTAAGCGGAGTGCTGGCACTGAAGAGCAGCCACGAGCCAGAGATACCAAGTCAAGATGCAGTTTTATTTACAAGGGCAGCCACAACCCACTAATGGGACACACAGACCTTACAACGGCTCAACTACCCGTACGGGATGGAGAACGTGCGCAAAAATACAAGTCTCAAGCCCAGGAGGGCCCTGGGTGGCCGCTGGCTCTGCCATGTGGGCAAGGACATGGACCTGGAGTGGGTATGGGGCATATCCGAGCCCCCCAGCCCCATAACACCCCTTGGGCCCCAAACTGCGGCACCTCTCCTGCAGCTGGAGTGGCTCAAGCTGCGCCCACCCCCCACCCCCAGCCACTGCCCTCCCCAAGCAGTTGGAGGGGGGGCCTAGGGTGGTGCCTCATATTTCTGGGTGCCCAGACCCCCGTCCTCAGGGCCCCAGGGCACGCAAAGGCCAGCTCAGCGTGCTCCAGGGGCCAGGCCCCCCAGCCGCAAACCATGCCAGGAGCTGCGGTAGGGAGGGACCGCACAGAGGTCCCCCCTCATGCAGCTGGCCCCCCCCAGCAGTTTGGGGTGCCCAGGGATCAGTGGGGACACCCCCAGGTCCTGCCACAGCACTAGCCTTTAGCAGCAGTTTTAAAACAATAGTGAATCCAGAGTCAAGAGCACCATAATTTGCAAGACCCCACCGAAAGGACGAGCCACACTACCATGGCACAGGGAGGGGACAGAAGCAACACCCCTCCAGGGACACAGAGCCAAACTTGGGGTGTCAGACAGCCACTGGAGGGGTACAACAGAGGCGACGATGCCAACCCTGTCCCCGACATGGCCCCTGCAGTGGAAAACAGCTGGAGAGGGGGGCTAGCACTGGGCTGGGGGGGACCTGGGTCCAGCCAGAGGGACCTGTCCTCCCTGGGCCCACACAGAGAGATGCTGATCCCAGCCCCACTGGTTGAAGACCAGAGCCTGTGGGCTACAAACACCAGCCAGAGCTGCTGGGGGTCCCAAAGGACCCCCTCTGGCTGCAGCAGCAGGTCCACAGGGATGGAGACACAGAGCTGCCCTAGGGCCACCAGCCTGGGGATACAAGGCAGGGGGGCACTGCCTCAAAGCTGGGCTGTGTCCCTCCTCCCCACACAGAGGCCAGTTCAGAGCAGGGAAGGTCACAGCGACCCCACCCCTGCCCCGAGCTGGGGACATAGCCCTGGGTGTCCCCCACGAACAGTCCCAAACACGAAGGATGCAGCATACAGCCCCCGCGCCCCATCCCAGAGCCTGGGCAAGTCCCATGCAGGCCCTGCTGGGCCCCGAACACCCCCAGCAGCTGAATCCAGCTGCTTACAGCAGATCTGGGGTGTGGGGGGGTCCCCCACTTGTCTCCTCCAAGCAGGAACACCCCCGCCCCATCACACTCCCCCCATCCTGAGCCAGCCCGACCAGCGAGTGTTGGCCCGGGGCATGGAGAGGGGGAGCAGCCCCAGGCTGTGGGGTGATCTCAAAGCTGTGGGGCAGGAGGGATTGGTGCCCCCAGCACCCCAGTCCAGACCTTCCCTGGGGGCCCAGGTGCCCCCCACCCAGCTGGGGTAAGGGTGCTCTGGAGAAACAAGCATGGGAAGGGGCACAGCTGGTTTTTGGGCGGGTGGTGGGAAGGTAAGGGGGGTTGTGCCCCCATCTCCAAGTGAGAGACCACCCCCCTCAGAGCCCTGATGGGATACCCATGTACAGAAACTGTCACAGAATAAATAGAGGCACTGGGGTTGGGGGGAGGGGGGCTCTAATGGGGGCTCCCAAATCCAGCCCCCCCCCCCTCCCCTACCCCCTGCAGCGATGGCCAAGTCCTCCATCCTCCACGCCCCGGGTACCCGCTTTGTGTCCGAATCATGAGGCTGCCCCAGCCAGGGTGGGAGGGGCTGCCCCAGCCCGAGTCTGTCCGTCTCTCCGTCCCCCTGCCATCGGCTCCGCTGTGCTCAGTTGATGTCGTCGTAGATGCTGGGGGTGTGGGGCGCGGGGGGCTTGGGCTTCTTCTTCTTGCTGGAGCCCAGCCCCGGGGCTCCGCTCACCAGCCCCAAGTGGGGCTTCTTCTTCTTGGTCTTGCGGGACTCAGAGTTGTTTGTACCTGAGGGGGGAGAAAGGGAGGAGGTGGGGGTCTTGGGGAACAGCTGTGCCAGCAAGAGCCCCTCCAGAAGGGAGAAGATCCCCCAATCACTGACCTATACCCAGGAAAATGTACCCCAAAACTTTCCCCCCACCCCAGGAAGGTGGGTGACAAGATGTCCCAGCAGATGCCCCAGACTCTTCAAGGTGGCTTTGGGTAGCCACAGCCTGTATCCGTCCCCTCCTGTGCTGGGGAGACGCCAGGAACACCCAGTTTTGCCCCTGCCGAGGGGTCTGTGCTGCAAGATTTGCCCCCCAAACACTCACTGGCTTTTGAGGAGGCCGAGTCGGAGGGCGAGATATCGGAGGAGCCGTCCCACTGCAGCCGGCTCATGATGGCCTGGCTCTCCGCCACCTCGAAGCTGTCATTCTCCACGCTGCCCTCTGCCTCGGGCAGGGACCTGGGCAGAGGCATTACGGAGGGTCCCCAGCCCCTGGGATGAGGCGGCGGGGCACCGAGTCCGCAGTGCGGCACCCCTCAGTGCGTGGGGGATGCCAGGGGCTCAACCCAGCCCCCCACTGCCCGTCCGGATTGCATATCCCAACCCCAGCCCTACGCTTCCATCCCCTCCAGGCCACCCCGCAGGTGTCCCTGTCCCCATCACCAGAGCAGCACCCATGCAGCCCCCCCAGTCTCTGCTCATGCTGGGTGGCAGGGCCTTGTCCCTGTCCCTGCACCAGGACAGCGGCCCCGGGACCTTCCAGACCCCACGTGTGCGCTCACTTACGCGGAGGGACCCAGGAGGTAGACTCGGACCGATCTCCGCTGCTCATCAGTGTGTTGGGGACACCGCAGGGACCTGACAAACGAGACATGGGGCAGAGTCAGGCATTTCACTGTGCCCTCCCCAGCTCCCACAGGGATCCAGGCACACTGGGGACCCCCATGAAGCCTCCTGCAGCCCCACACTGAGCAAGGAAAGCCCAGGACACTCACCTGGTGCACATCTTCTTGGTGTGCTCAGAGATGACCCCGCATTGCTGGGGAGAGAAGGGGTAGGTGAGCGAGCAGCGGAGTGGCCACGCAGCCCCCAAGCTGCACTCCAGCAGGATGGCCCCGGGGATCCCAGCCCCAGCGACCCCCACCCTCCCAGGGCTGGCCTGTCCCCCAGAGCAGCCCCTATGTCCCCCAGGATTGGGACCTCCTGGGGGCCAGGGCTTCTCCAGGGGAGGATGCATGTCCCTGTCACCAAGTTCAGGGTGTGTGACTGTCCCTGTTCCCAGGCTGGAAGCCAGCCCTGCCGGGGTGGGACCATGCTGGGAGGGGTCCCGGCAGCCCCCCGGCCACACACACCCCGGCCATCTGGGGACGGGCCTTCTCCTGCGCCCTCCCGGCCACGCACCGTGGTGAGCAGCGTCCGCAGCTCCTCGGGGCCCAGCGTCTCGTAGTTGATTCCTGCCGAGTTGCTGTACTGGGGGGGAGGGGGGCAGAGAGCGGGGTCAGGGCCGGCGGGGACCGGGGCCGGCGCAGGGGATGGAAGAGGGGTCGGGTGCCATCCCCCCCCAGCCCCCGGGCTCACCTTGAAGGGATCGGGGTTCCCGCCGATCTCGCCTAGAAGAGAGAAGGGGCGAGGGGGGGTGAGGAGGGGCGAGGAGGGTCCCTGCCCCGGCCTGTACCCACTACCCCCTCCGTGCTCAGCCCGAGAGCCCCACCCCCGAGCAAGCCCCGCCCCCTCGTTCCCTGCTGGTTGCCCCAGCCCCGCCCCCATTCAACCCCCGCCCCCAGCTCCGCCCCGTCCCTGTCCCAGCCCCCCTCCCCGCCCCCCTGCCCTAGCCCCGCCCCCTCACCATTTTTGTGTTTCAGGGACTTGGACCTGCGCGGCGAGTTGGGGTTCTGCAACGAGAGCGGGGGCGTTGTGGGGTGCACGGTGCCCCCGGGCTCCCCCAGCCCCCTCACCCCCAGCCCCCTCACCTTATCCGATTTCCTCTTCTTCGCTGCGGGGAGAGACAGAGAAGGGACCGTTCGTACATTTTAGCTTTCCTGGTGGATTTAGCCCCAAGCGCTGCAGCAGCCGCTGCCGGGACGCCCCCAGGGTGGGGCAGCCGGGGACCCCCACATGCCTGCCCAGCACCGGGGCTCAAGGGCCACGGGGCAGCCGGAACGTGTTCCCCACCCCTCACAGGTGGCCAGGGACCCCCAGACGAGCCAGCACCCGCGCACCCCGCATCCCCTCACCTTTCTTCTCGGAGCCGTAGGACCAGTCGTTGTCGTTGATGTCATCGTTGTCCTCCTGGTCGCTCTCCGACTTGTTCATGTTGTTGCTGCTCGCGATCCTGCCCGGGGAGGGGAGGCAGGTCAGGGACCCACCGCCGGGATCCATCCTGCACCCTCCCCAGTATCCCAGGATCCATCCTGCACCCCAAGATCTGTCCTGCACCCTCCCTATCACCCCAGGATCCATCCCACACCCCATCAGCTCTGCCACGCCCACCCCAAGCAGTCCCAGCCCCATATCCAAGATGGGGGTTTCCCAGCAGCCCCCCCAAGGGAAGGTGGGGACAGAGGAGCCAGGATTCCTAGGGTTCTTTTCCAGGACGGAAGGATGCAGCAGGTTAGAGCAAGAGGAGCTGGAGGTAGGACACCAGGGCCAGGGGGCATGGGCATACACCCCCATGGTGAAAAGCAAGGGAGGGGGAGAGCCTGAATGTCCAGTTTCCACCCCAGGCTCCACTGCAGCCCCCACAGTGAGAAGAGACACAGCCCCACTCCCCCCTTGTGCCTCAGTTTCCCCACACAGGGGGGTCCGCAGGAGCCCCCAGCCCAGCTTTCTGGGGGGACGCACTCACCGCCGGTTGGCGATGCGGCTGCTGTTGCGGCCCATGCCCAGGCACTTCTCCAGGTGGGGGGCGAAGCGGGAGGCAGCGATGCTGCGGCTGCAGTTGGGGCACACGCACTCCTTGTTCTTCCACTGGTTGTACACCTGCCCGAAGATGTCCACGCCAGGCTGGTCCACGATCTCTGTGGGAGGCACAGGCGTCAGCCCCCCCCCCACCATCTCCCTCTGCCCTGGAGGTGACGTTGGCTGTGATCCCACTCTCCACTGCTTTGCTCTGGGCGGGTGCTCCTTGTGCTGCCAGTCCCTTCCCAGATCCTCAGCTCGGCTTTGGGGGCCTGAAACCGGTGGTGGCGTCACAGCCAGGGGGTATCTCCTACGCCCACCCACCCAGCGCAGAGCGCCACACCTTGGGGCAATGTCTCTGGGGTTCAGTTGGCCCCAGGGCTCACAAAATGGCTCCTCTGCGACTGGATGGCCGTGTCCCAGCAGCACCAGCACTGCTGGGGGGACGCTTGGGCCACCGCACATTCAACCATCCTCGGCGCTGCTCACGCCCAAATCCCCACACCTGGGGACAACTGATCCCCAGGAGCAGGGTGCTTGCCATGTCCCCACTGCTAGTGTCCCCATGTCCCTGAGGAGCTGCGGGTGCTCACCGAAGTCCTTCATGCTGTCAGGGTCCGTGTCGTCCAGGAAGAAGTATCCGCACTTGACCGCCCGGTGGACTTCAAAGCAGAGGCCCAGGCAGGCATCTTCTACCAGGTCCGTGTAGATCTCGTGTGCGATGGCCTGGGGTGAGGGGGGGCTATGAGAGATGAGGAGATGGGGGCTGTGGGGGGGACAGGGGGACAGCCCTGGGGGGCCGCTCACCTCCAGTTTGCTGTTATCCAGGCCAGACAAAGACATATCCTCCATTTTCATTTGCAACTGCTCGTGGAGAAGTCAGGCCGAACGCTCATAGCACAGGACACCCGGGGGTCTCACTGGCGGGGGGACGGAAGCAGGGGCCACACTGGCACCTCACCGCAGCCAGCAGCACCCCCTGCCCAGCCAAGCCCCCCACCCCAGGGAACCAGCAAGGCCGCAGGGCTTCCGGGATGGCTCCAAACCCCAAAAAGCCGAGCCCTGGATTAAACCCCCCAGGAACAGGGTGGCTGGGGGAAGCAGGGGGGGCCCCCAGTCTGGCCCCCACCATGGGCATCAAGGGGATGGGGCCTGGATTCGGGCCCGCTGCCTGGCCCCTGCCAGATTCCAGGACAGCCTCTCCTTCCCGGGGTGGGGGACAGCCACCCCCTGGGCCTTGCTCACCCAGAGACCTCTCCCTGCTGGCTGCTGTGGGGAGGGGGGCAACAACATCCCCCGTGCTCCACTGCCAGCCCCCCCCCCCGCCCAAGGTCAGCCTGGGACATGGCTGGCCATCACCAAGGCATCAGGCCCCCAGAAGCTCCCCCAGCATCGTCTCCGGGTTGCAGGTGGGCCCAGGGAACTAGGGGTGCCCCCCCTGCACCCCAAAGCTGCCCCCCCAGCCCCCGAGGCGGGGTGGGTTTTGCTGCATCACCCTCCCTTGAAGGTGATGGAGGGAGGAGGCAGGGACCACTGTGTGACCCCCCCATGCACAGGGCACCCCAAACCCCTCCCCCCCCAACAGCAGGTTTAAAGAGGGGGGGCCTTAGACTCATACCAAGACACTCTGACCAGCACCGACCAGCACCCACCCGGTGGCTACTGGCCGGTGGGTCACACCCCCTGGTTGCCATGGAGAGGGGGTTCCGAGCCAACCACTGGGCCGGGGGAAGGGGGCCGGGGGGAAGGGGGCCGGGGGAAGGGGGGCCGGGCCGGGAACAGGGAGGGGGCGTCCTCTTGCTCCCCCCAACCCAGCCACCCGCTTCCGGGTCTGAGCCAGGGATTTCTTCCCTCTGCCGCGGAAGGAGGAAACAGGCTGGCATCGGCTCAGGCCCGCGCCCCCCAGGGACCCTCCTGGGCTGAGAGGCCGGTGTGGCGCGGGCAGAGCCCGCGGGGGGGCCTGCCTGGTGCTGCCCCCCCCCCCCACCACCACTGCAGGCAAGGCCTAGAGAAGCTGAACAAAAGGGATGTGGGGGGGGCTGCACCCTGCCAGCCCCCCCCCCGGGGTGATGCCAGCCAGGGGGGGGCGATGCCAGCCCCCCGGGGGACACACGGCTGGGAGAGCCTCGCAGGAGCGGGGCGCTGCATCAGCTGGGGTGGGGGGCGGCTGGAGGGCAGGTGAGGGGGGGGTCAGGGTCTGGGGGGCCCCACGGAGCGGGGTGGAGGTGGGGGAAATCGGCCGGGGGGGCCCCAGCAGGGGCGCTCGGGGGGGGGTCGTGGGACATGGGTGGGTGGTGCCGGGGGGGTCCCGGCCCGGGGCCGGGCGGATCGGGGACCCCCAATGGCCGAGGGGGGGGGCCCCAAGACAGCGCGGGGCGGGGGCAGCCCGGGACCCGCCGGGGCGGGGTCACCGGGCTCCGCTCCGGTGGTGCGGGGCCCCACGGCGGGGCGGGGTCCCCGGGACGGCGACTGCGGCCTGGGCGGGGTCAGTCGGTCACTCACCGGCGCGGAGGGGCCCGGAGGGGCCAGGCCGGGGCCGGGTCAGCGGCCCCCGCAGCTCCGCCGCGGGGCCCGGCGGCGGCTCGCCATGCTCGGCGGCAGCGCCGCCCGCCCGCCCTCCCGGGGCCGGGGCCGGGGCCGGGGCCGGAGCCGGGCCGGGGGGGCCGGGCCGCAGCGGGAGCGGTGCGCGGAGCGGGCCGGGCCTGGCGCTCCCTCCGCCCGGCGGCGGTGGCCCGAGGCGGGGGGTGGTGGGGGGAAGGGGCGGGGCGCCGCAGCCGGCGCGCGCACGGCCCGCCCCCGCGCCCCGCCGCCAATGGGGAGGCGCCGTGCGGGGCGCGGCCAATGGGAACGGCCGCCACCGCCGCCGCCGCGCGGGGCCGGCACTTTGTCGGGGGGCGCGGGAGTGGGCGGGGCCTGGTGGTGGGCGGGGCCTGGGGCCCTCCCAGCGGGTGCCCCGGGGGTTTCCCCGGGCCCTCTGCAGAACCCCCTGGGAGCCCGATCCCCGAGGCTCCCCGGTCTCAGGGACCCCCTCGTCCCCACGGTCCCCCCCACCCCTATGGATCCCCCCGGATCCCCTCCCTTCCCAAAGATCCCCCTTTCCCCATGGATCTCCCCCATCCCCACGGATCCCTCCTACCCTTACAGACCCCCCAGTGACCCCCAGGGATCCCCCCCAGATAATGGCTCCGACGGAGTCCCCTAACCGTCACCACTACAGGCCCCCGCAGTGATCCTAACAGATCCCTATGCCATTACGGATCCCTCCACCAATAACCCCAGCTTTCCCCCACCACCACCAGCGTTCCCTACAAACACCCATGGATTTCCCCCAGCCCCCCAAATGACCCCTAGGGATCCCCCCCGAAGTGGATCCCCCCCGAGTGATCTCCCCCTTGATCCCCCCAGCCACAACACAGGTGGGGGAAAAACACTCTTCACGCTTTTTTTTTTTTCCTAAAGTTTTATTTTTTATAGTAATGACATGAGAACAGAAACATTATTTTTCACTTTATTATACAAAAAAAAAAAAAACAAACAAAAAACAAAAAAACTCAAAAAAAACCCAACAACAAAAAAAAAGAACCGAAACCCAAGCAAACCGGGACACCGCAGCCGCGAGGCCCCCGTGTCCCGCTCAGCCGTACAAATTCCAAGTTGGGATTATTTATTTTTTTTAATTTTTTTTTTGTCTTTTTTTTAAACCTACAAAAACACTCTTTAAATATTAGAAAAAAAAGATGATTTTTTTTGTTTGTTTTTTTTTTTTTTTTTTTTTTTTTTTAATGTAATTCACAAGAACTTCCATCTAAAGGATCCCGGGATTTTGTGGCAGTGCCAAAATGCACTCAGGTTCAACTCTCTTGCAGCGCAAACGCCTTTTCCCCCAATTGTCGGCGCTGTAAGAATTTTTCATTTTTATTATTTTTTTTTAAACAGAAAAAAAGAAAAAAAAAGGCGGGGGTTTTTTGTCTTTTTTTTGTACTAAAAACACATCCACTAAAACACGACGGTGCTGGGTACATTCAGCAGGAAAAGGGATGGGTTCCCCTTAGGGGAAGGGGATGGGGGGGCATTAAAAATTGGGAAGAAAATTAAAGGAAATTACCAAATGGAGGGGGGGAGGGGGGGGGCAGAGGGACGGACAGACGGACATGGGGGGTGGGGACACGACACCGGCCGGGTTCTCTTCGGGGCCCCGGTCCCAGGGGGAACACGGGGGGATTGTCCATGTGGGGGCACCCAGGTTCACCCCCCCCACCCCAGGGCTGGGGTCCATTTCCCCAAAACGGTGGTTTTTCAGCCCAATTTGAAGTGAGAGGCCACGAAGGGGGTGTCACACACACACACCCCCCAGCTCTGAGGGGGTCCTTGGTTGTGTTTTGGGGTGACTCAAGGTCTTGGGGGGGGGGCTGGATTTGGGGTGCTGAGAGCAGCAAACCCGAGGGGCAGTCATGGCTGGGGGGGTGAGGCCCCGTGGGACCCCACCCTTGCAGCCAGAAAACCCCCAAACCTGCAGCATACCCGCCCCCCCCAGCCACCTGCTGAGCTGATTTGGGTGAAAAGAAGAGAAAAATGGCTAAATTAAAGCACACAAGGAAAAGCCCCCCCGCCCCAGCCTCCCCTCCCCAACCTGGGGGGGGGGGGGGGGGGGGGCAGGTGCCCCCCACCCCCTTCCCTGGGGTCCCCCAAATCCTGTCCCCCAGCCCAGCTCCTCTCCGGGGACAGGACAGGGGGGACCAGAAGGGACAAACCTTGTGCCCCCCACCCCTCACAGAGTGGGAGTCTGGGGTGGGTCCCCCAATTGCACTGAGCGTTCTGGGGGGAGGACGGGGACGGGGGGGGGGGACAGGAACCCTGCAGGGAGGTGCTGTGGGATTGCTGGTGCTCATGTCTGCTTAAAAAAAAAAGGGGGGGGGGGGGGGGGCCCTGGACAGGCACTGCCAGCCCCCCCCCCCCCCCCCCCACGCACCCACTCCGGTCCCCGCAGCCCCATCCTCCTCCCAGGGAAGGGGGCATCGATCCCCCCAAAATAAACCCAAACCGCACCAATATTTACAGCATGGCCAGGGGGGTCGGGGACGGCAGGAACCCCCCCGGTGAGGCAAACTGGGGGTAACTGGGACAAGGGGAGCGCTGGTCCCCCCCAGGGTTTGGGGCGAAGGGAGAGGAGCAGCTTCACCAGACATGGAGGGAAAAATGGGGGGAGGGGAGAAAAAATAAAAGATGTATCTTTCTCGTTTTATAAAAAGGAAAAGAAAAAAAAAAGAATAAAATAAAATACAACAGCACAACAACCAGCGACAACACCGAGGGGCACCCCGGCAGCACCCCCATGCCCCCCCCTTGGTCACGCTGAGCAGCCAGGACCCCGGGCGGGTAGGAGCCATGCGTGCCACGGCCCCGGGTGCCTCCCCGGCACACACGCTCACACGCTCACACACGCACGCCCATCCCCCCCCCCGTCCCCCCCCCATCCCCCCCCCCCCCACCACGGGGACACGCCGGGTGGTCATGTCTGTGGCCGGCGTTCCCAAGTGCCATGGATGCAGAGGTCCCGGTGAGCTCCCAGTGCAGCTTCCAGACTGTACAAGAGTTGGGGGGTTGGGTTGGTTGGGGTTTTTTTGGGTGGGTGGGTGGGCAGCCCCGAGATGCCGGGGTGGTGCACAGAGAGGGGAGGAGGGGGCAGAAAGGAGACATCCCAACAGCTGAGTCCTGAGCAACTCGGCTCATGCTCTGCACCCCAGGCTGGGAGGGTCTGCGCAGGGGTGGTGGTGGGGGGTGGTGGCATTTGTTTGGGACTTTTTAACCAAAAAAAAGAAAAAAGGGGGGTGTGGGGGTATTTGTTTTTTTCCTGTGTGTTTTTGTTTTCTTTCTATAAAGTCCGGAGCTGGCAGCAAGGGTGTGAAGGCGGTGAGATGGGGTGATTCTCTGAAAATAATGAAATCTCAAAAAAAAAAAAAAAAAAAAAAAAAAAAAAAAATCGCTTCCCCTCCCTCAGTAAAGGGAGAATAAATGGGAGGTGGGAGGGACAAGGGGGCTCACCCTTTCCTCTCCCCCCAGCCAAGGGGAGGAGCAGCCCCTGGCTCCCTCTTGGTAGTGTGAGCTCGACGGAGGGGTTCCTCTGGCCCCCGCTCCCCGGGTTGGGGGGTCCCACGGGGGGCTGTGGCTCACCGGGTGGGGCAGGAGGAAGAGGAGGAAAAGGTTTTGGGGGGCTGGGGGTGGGATTCGGGACCGAAACCGAGAAACCAAACAACGTTACTAAGAGCTTGGCTGCATCAGTTGGAGTCGGAGTCAGAGGAGTCCCCAGAGGAGGAGGAGGAACTGCTGCTGCCCTCTGAGTCGTTGTCATCCTCATCCTCATCATCCTCATCCTCGTCATCGTCGTCGTTCTGGGGAGGGGGGCATGGCAGAGAGGATGGGGGGGTTAGCGGCAGGGTGGGGGGGCCCCAGCTGCTGTCCATCATCTCCCCCTGGCCCCCTGCTCACCCTCCCCACTGTGGCACAGGGGGTTCCCCACGGAGCAGGGGGTGCAACCCCATCCCTCCCACCGCTGCCACCCCAGGGTCGGGGGGATGGAGGAGGGACATGGGGCGGGAATGAATTTGCAAGGGCTCAGCTCAGGGGTGCCAGAAGGGGGGGAGCGTGCCGGAGCAGCGCGCGGGGGTCCTACCCTCACCTCTGCCACTGCCTCGCTACACGATCTGAGGTAGGGTACCCGACCCGCCTCGTGCCTCAGTTTCCCCCCTCTAAAGCCAGGGAAGGAAGAGGCGTGAGCTGAGACCAACGAGGGGGTCGAAACACCTCACCTGTCCGGTGGCGAGCACAAGGCACGGACACGGTTTCTGGCCCCAGCGCCATCCAGCATACTCTGATTTCAGTTGCACCGGTGTAAAACTTTGACTCTGGTGACTTACTCGGCATTCACACTGGCGCAAACGGAGCCGAGACCAGACTCAGTATCTCCACCAGGAAAAAGACAGGAGATTTTTCTCTGCTCACTGGGGGCTCTGCACAACCCGCACCTCTACATCCCGAGGCTGCTCCTAACTACGCCCCGCGGCTGCTCCTCGCACCCTCCCCGGGGACATTGGGGGTGTGTGTGGGGGTATCCCATTCCCCTTCGCCTCCCCGTGTCCCCCTGCTTCCCGGGAGCTCCTCCACCATGGTCCTATCTGAGCCCGGGTGCGGACGCCCAGCCCTGGAGGGTCAGTGGGGGGCAGAGCAAGTAGTATGGGAGCGGAGCGGGGCCCGGGTTGGCCCCAGCGCCCTCCCCGCGGCACGCACCGCAGCCTCACCTCGTCCCCGTCCTCACTCTCCTCCTCACTGCTGGACTCTGAGGAGTCGCCACCTTCCTCTGAAGAGTCACCGTTGTCATCGTCATCGTCCTCATCTTCATCGTCGTCTTCCTCCTCTTCTTCCTCCTCGTCGTCATCCTCTGACTCCTGTGGGGTGGGAGAGGGTTGGTCATAGGCAGAGACCCTGGGACACACCAGCACCCCTGGGTGCAGCACCCCATCCCTGGGTTCCTCCACCCATGGAGCAGGATCAGGTGGCTCCTCCCGCATGTCTTCCTGGGAGCCTTTCCCCATTTATCTTACAAATGGCCCCAAAAAGGCTCCAGGAGCGGAAGCAAGCTTATGTCATAGACTACAGGGGGTCAAAACTCAGACCCAGGTGGATTCTGAGCACAGATCTGGGGAGGACCCTTGGTTTATGGTCTCAGCAAAGGGGAGGCAGAAGAAAGCACCAGGGATGCCTTGGACAAGAGGTCTGGGTGTGTCCCCCAGGCGCCTTCCACAGAGAGGAGGGTGCTGTGTGCCCCCAGCACGGCCACGGTGCACTCACCGACTTGGACTGCATGGTTGGCTTCATCTTGGGGTTGGGGCCCCGGATCTTCCCTATGCTCTTACGTTTCTGCAGGGGGAACAGAGCAAAACCGTTTTAGAGCTGCAGGGCTCGAGCTCAGCAGCTTCCCACCGCCCAGCAGGGAGAAAACCCCACCGCCAAGCCGCAAGGGGCACATCCCTCGGGGGCGTTCTCCTGAGCCCGGCTCATCAGCTGCTCAGCCCAACCTCACCCCGGGCTAGCCCCAAGCCCCCCGGGTCCCCCCGGCGATGCTGGGGGGATACTCACGTTGGAAGTGTGTTCCTTGTAGGCGGCCCGCTCCTGGGGCGAGAGGCTCTGCGGAGACAGGGGAGACAGTCAGGGGCAGGGAGGGCCAGGCAGGCATGGAGCAGGGCATGGAGCCAAGAAGGACTCCAGCACAGGGCACCCCCTCCCCACGTGCATTTTTTTTTAATTTTTTTTTAAAGGCTCTTTAAGTTACAAAATGCCAAAAAAGGGTCTGGAGATGGTGGTTCCCAGAGGAAGGCTGTGAGCAGAGATCACGCCAAGCATTCCCAAGAACAACCGATCCCAGAGCCCTCTGGTGCCGCCACCAGGTATCAGGACTCAGCACCCACCTTGAGCCAGATGTCGAGGTGTACCCTGTACTGTTTCTGCTGCTCCTCTGCCAGCTTTTTGTAGTGGTCCTTCTGGCCCTGGGAGATGCGCTGCCAGCGGCTGCCTATCTCCACCATCCGTTCCTTCAGCGGGAGGTGGTTCAGCTCCCCGTTTGACAGCAGCTCCTGGGAGAATTTCTGATAACCGTTCCTGCAAAGGGGGGAACACGGAGAGCGGATCAGATGGCATGCACAAAGAACCCAGGTGTCTGCAAGCAGCCCACAGTAACCGTCATCCGTCCCCACCATGGTCCATCCCATGCTCCCTCCACCCCAGTGCTGCTCCAGGCTCTTTTGCACCAGCCCGCTTGCCTGGCCAGATCTAACTTTTCAGACCCCAGACCCCCAGGTACTCACATGGGAGGTTTCTTTGGCTCTCCCTGGAACTTCATTTTCTTGGCGGAGTTGGTGGAGCACGGAGGGGCCCGCATCTCACTCAGCTCCCTCTGAGTCAGAGAAGAAAGAGGGGTCAGGGAGACAGGGGCAGCGCCAGCCATGGGTATGTGGCGAGGGGCAGGAAGGAGCAAGGACCCACCTCGTATCGCTTCTGATCCTCCGCTGCTTTCTTGATCCACATCAGCTTCTCCTTCTTCTCCATATTGTTCCAAGTGACCTCCATTGCCTTAAGTGCCTTCCCCCGGTCGTTCTGTGCCACAGAACCCCGCACCACATTAGAGGCGCCCAAGATTCCCAGGACGCCAGCCTGGCCCCCCCAAGCACTGCGGGGCACCCACTCCCTTGCTGTGACCCTGTCCTCCCCATGGCTCCCAGCCCCAACCCACTGCCTCAACTGTGAAAGCAGGGGAGATGGTGCTGGGCAATTCCTGCTGGCGGGAGCAACGATCCCACTTCCAGCTCCTTTCCCAGCCCACTCCTCACCTTGAAACGAGCCAGGTAGTCACCGATGACACTCTGTTGCCAGATCTCCTCAGCTGTCTTGGGAGACTCGGGCAGCTTCCCACGCTCCTCTTTATCTGAGCTGTGCTTCTTCTCTGACTGCGCCTTCATCGCTGCCTCCCGTGCTTTGTACTTGGCCTGCGCAGGGGTGCACGGTGGGGGTGAAGGGGCAGCGTGGCCACCTGGGCACGAGCCCCCGGCCACCAAGCACTGCGAGGGCAGGCAGCAGGACGGCGCAGCTGCCCCCAGTGCTGTTCCCATGGTAACACCAGCAGCCCCCCAGTACACACCCTCCCACCTCAGGACTCCCACCACTAGGAAAACCATCCAGTCTTTAGACTGAGGCTCAAGGACCCTCCAAGGCTTCTCAAGTTGCTGGATTTTGACCCACTAGGTCACGAGAGGGAGAGGGCACAGCTGGCAGCACCCATCAGTGCTGGCACCAGCGCCTGGGTGATGGCTCACTGGAGCTGCGATGCTCCTGGGGACAATCGTCCCCCAGCTGCAATGCTGGGGAACAAGCAAAAAGCCCCTTGCAGCAGCACAAGGCCAGGCAGTGTCCCCCAGACTGCTGGAGATGCCCAATGGAGCAGCAGAGACAGGGATGGAGGAGAAGGGTCAGGGACGGTACCAACCTTCTTCTTCTCGGAGAGGTCATTCCACATGCGGGCCAGGAGCCGGGTCAGCTCACTCTCTGACAGTTCCGGCCGCTCCTCCTGCAGCTGCTTCCGCTTCTCCTCCGAGAAGATGAACATGGCGGAGATGGGCCGTTTGGGCTTCTCTGAGCTGGCCTGAAGGAGGGACGTGGGACCGTGGCTAGGAGCAAGCCCACTGAGGGACCTGCCTTGCACTGGTAGCCTCCAACCCCAGGAATAACATGGTTAAAGAGCCATGGAGCGAAACCCTCAAAACACCACAAGATGCCAGCAACCCCATCCCACGTCTCTGGCACATGCTGCCCCATCTCTCTGGTTGCTGCTCTCACCTTGCCAGTCTCTGGTGAGGACTTTTTGGATGCTGGACTCGTTGCCCCTTTCCGGTTGCTGCCCAGCATCTTCTCCTCGCCTAGCACCCGCTGCTGCTCCTCCTCAGGCAGGCTCTGTGTGGCACAGCAGGAGAGACACGGTTAGCTGGCCTGACACTCACCAGGCTTTGATGCAGTCAGGGAACAGGGACGCTGGGGAAGGGGAGCTAAGGCACTCAGCTGTCCTCACCCAAAGACCACCCCAGCCAGGGCCAACGGCAGGCACCGCAAGCCTGGGAGCACAGCTTGGAGGTCCCCATGCCTGTGTCACCCCTATCATTGGGCAACATCCCTCCTCCCTAGCCCTGTTCCCTCCCCGGCTCAGTCTCATCTGCTTCGCCTCTGCCAAGGCAGGTGCCCCGATCCGGGTGCACCCCTGGGTTTTCCACCCCCTGCCCCTGCAGATGCAGCGGGGGCCGCGTCACGTCCGCCCAGGGGCCGAGCATGATGGCAGGCTGAGCTCCGCGCGGCTCCCCCCACCTACGCCCCAGCCAAGGGAAGGAAGCGAGAGACTCACTGCCGCCTGCACAGCCGCAGCTGCTGCCAGCAACCCCTCCTCCAGCACCAGCTCTCCACTCACCCCCGCTTCCCCTGCCAGCCTGGGGGACTGTCCCCACCTCCCAGTGCCTAACAGAGACACTGGCTCAGGCATTAGGGCAGCTGAGGAAGGGTCAAGACTATGTGCAAACACCTCTGCACCAGCACCCATGGCTGGGTCCAGCCACGTTTGGGGGGAGCAGAAGAGGGCAGCATCAGTGCAGCCCCTGTTTAACCCATTCCAGCCCCTGGCCAGGGCTCCCTCCCCACGTTTGGGGTCTCCCACACCCAATGGCTGAGGCACCCCCACGGCACTCACCTCCAGGAAGCGGAGGAGCTCAATCTCGTAGTCTTTCTTTTTCTGGAGGGAGACAGAAGCGTGTGGTTACACAGGAGATCCCCCGCCCCACCCCTGCCTCACGCAGTCCCTGACCCAACCTCAGCCCGCCCGGCACAGCATCCTCCACCCAGACCATCTGCTGGTCCCACACACACAGAGCGGGGAGACAGAGGACGAAGGGAGGTGACAGAGGACCTCCAGGGGAACTGGCGGTCGAGATGACACAAACGGGCACTGAGGAAGGGTGAGGGGCTCACTTCCAACAAGATGTGTAGCCCAAGCTCTCCCATCCTGCTCCTCCTTTCCTTCCCCATAGCACCAGCGCCCATCGGCCTGTCCACCCATCTTTCCATCCTCAGCCATGCACCTGATCACACTTTTTGTGGTACGCGTCCTTTTCCTTCTGGGAGAGCAGTTTCCACTGCTGGCTGCACAGCACCATCCGCTCGGTGCTGGGCACGTCTTTCATGTTGGCCATCAGCTCTGCACAGTACAGGGAGTAGCTATTCCTGCAACCGATGGAGGGACCCAGCATTAGGGACAACCTGGCGCACTCATGTCCCCTCCGCAGAGCTAGCTGGGTGCTCAGAGCCCCCCAAGACCTCCCAGGTGCACTGGGCAGTGAAGTGCTGTGCCAGAGGTGCCTGCATTTGAGGGAATCGAGGGGCTGGATTTTCCCCCAACCTGGAGCATAACACCATCGCCATAAACCTTGCTCAGATTCTCCATAAATGTATATGTAACTTATTTAAGGACCAGGTTAATGGCATCATTGACAGTCTGTACCCATGGTCCCAGAAATGATCGGGGCTCTCCAAGCCAGGCAGAGCCTCGGCTTCCTCATTAGCCAGAACCCACGACTGCCCAAGCCAGCCAAGAGCCTGAAGCCATAGCTCCTAGAGGGACACATCCCTTGCGCCCAGACAGGGAGGGACAGGACTCACGGAGGTGGCTTTGTGGGTCGTCCGTCAAACTTGTCCTTGAGCTGCCGTTCCGCCTTGGTGAGGGTGGAGCGGGTGATGCCCTCCTCACTGATGTTCAGCTCGGGGTGCTTCTGGATGTAGTCACGCATGATCTCCTGCAAAGGCCAGAGAGCGGTCAGGAGAAGGGCTCCGATCCCCGCCTGGCTGGGGCCAGAGGAGGAGGAAAGAGAAGCCAACCATTGTCCTAATCATCTCCCCAGTGGTACTTCTCCCTTCCCCGAATGTCACTGGAGGAGACAGGGCTCAGACTCACTAGGGACCTGCAAGGATCTAGCTGAATGCCCACGCTGGCTATCCGGTGAGGCTAGCTAGCTGCCGGTGGCTGTGGCCGGGAGGCAGAGTGGCTCAGAGTGAACGCAGGGACGAGTGTGGAGGGGAACGGGTGAGGCTGCTCCCTACCTCGTACTCCTTCCGCTGTTCCAGGGCCTTATGAATCCATTTCAGCCTCTTTTTATCCGAGAGTTGAGACCACTGCTTGCCCAGCGACTCTTTCACCTCCTTCGTGGTGGCCTGAAAAACCCAAAGCCAGAGGTGAGGGCAGAGGGGTAAAATCCAAAAAAAGAAGGGGGGGGGGGGAAAAAAGGAAAAAAAAAAAAAAAAGGCAAAAATAGTGTGGCCCGCCGTTTTTGTCCCAGCAGCACCCATCTTGGGGCCGTGGGGTGGCTGCGAGCTGAGCTCGTGGCCAGGGAAGGGGGTGCGTGTGAGTGTGGGGCATGGCCAGAGGTGGGAGTCTGCGCTGGCAACCTGTCCTGCCCTGCCTCAGGCTGTGGTCACCCCTCTGACTGCAGGCAAAAAGTGGGGTCTGTACCCCTGAGCTTCTTCCAGATGTGCAGAGCCCCGTCTTACCTCCATCCAGACTGCTGGGAGCTTCTAGTAGCGTCTTCCATCCCGTCCCCCCCCCCTAAAATTGCTTCTCTCATTTCCCCCTCCTCTCCCCCCAGCAGCGGGGTGCAGGACCCCTCGACACTCACACTCACAACGCACTCCCACCCACCGTACTCACATCTGGACGCACTTTCAAGTAGATTTTCTTCTCGTGGTTGTACCACAGCTGCTGGGGGGGTCTTGGGTTTTTTCAGGGACATCAGATTTCTTGGCGTTCTGGATGAGATCCGGGTGATCTTCCCTTTACCCGGCAGGGAGGTGGGGAAGGGAGAGCGTTACGGAGGTCGCAGGCAGGAGAGCACCCCCTAAACCTCCCCACTGAGGGTAACCGTCACCGCAGGGCTGAGCCTCCACGGGCTCGGACAATCGGGGGGTGGGGTGAGTGGGTTTGTCTGTCCCCAAAATGAGCAGGAGGGTTTTAGGAGAGATTCGAGCCCCACCCCTCCTGGGGGAGCATCAACTACAAGTGTTGCCTTTCATGTGCCAGGCAGGGGCTGCATCCCTGGAGCAGCGGTGGGTCATGGGGAACGCCAGGACCCCACCTGGGTCACAGCAACCACATTCCAAGGGAAGCTTTGGGGGGGAACGGGGTGGCCACCACAGCTTTTCACAGCGCTGGTGGCAGGGCTCCTGTCCTCCCCTTGCAGACCCTAACCCCCAGAGCGTGGCCGGTCCTCCACTCTCTCCCCGTCACCAACACCAAGTCTCCCAAACAGATGGCTGCTCTCAGACACCTTCTCCTTGCTCTTTTTTTTTTCCAGCATCCCCTCTTCCTTTCTGCCTTCAAGACACAGAGCCCATCAGAGCTTCGTCTCTGAGCTACATGCAGGAGGGGAGACTGGGTCTGCCCAGAGCGGGAAATGGGGCAGGGGGCTGCCTGCTCACCTGAACCTTGCCAGGTTCCTCTCAAACTCCTGCTTCTCTCGCTGGAAGTCCTGGATGTATTAATCTGGGGACACAAAGTCACCGGGAGGTGGAGAAGGACGTCAGCACTGTGAACGGGCAGGCAGATACATCCCTGTCGACCCTGCCAGCTGGGCAGCCCGCAGCCCCAGTGGGACTCAAAGGCTCCCCAGCCCACCAGACCAGTCCTGCAGCTCCCAGCTGAGGGTTTCCAGCCTGCCTCGGGATTCAGAGGCAGGATCTCCCCTCTCTCCCTGCACCCCAGCAGCCCTGGGCAAGAGGGCACAGCAGGGCTTTGTGCCCTGGACCTGTCCTGCTGGTGGCAAACCCACCCAGGATGAAAGCTGGGACACCCAAAATGCCTGCCCAGGCTCTGGCCAAGCCCAAGGCCACCTCCAGCATCTCGGAGCAGAGCCGGCCCCCATCCATCCCTCACTCGGACAGGGAAGCCGCGGTGGGGCGTGTGATCTAACCCCAGCGTTAAATACAGATCCACCCAACAGCAAAGTCATCATCCAGGTCCGTCTGGAAGAGACGGACAAGGGACAGACCCAGCCAGCCTCCACCCCACAGATCCTGGGAACAAGGACAGGAAAAGCAAAGGGAGTCTTACTGGTCTGACGGGACTGAACAAGCACCCAGGCCTTCTCCCACTGAGAGCCAGATTAAAACCCTCACCAGGCAGAGGCTGGGCTCTACTGGTTTTACTGGGAGAGCTGCACAGGCAAAGCCCAGCATGCAGAGGCACACAAGTGGGAAGGGGCTTGCTAACTCCCCCCCACCCCGTACCTTTTTCTTTTCAGGAAGCTCCTTGTACTTCTTGGACAGGATCTTGGTGAGATCCAGGTTGCTCATTTCAGGGTGAAGCTTGGCATATTTGGCCCGCTTCTCCATGAAGAAGCGGAAATAGGGAGTCAGGGGCTTCTTGGGGAAGTCGGGGTGTTTCTGGGGAGAGAGGCAGAGTGGCAGATGCTGAGTGTGGAGCCGGCAGCACTGTGGAGGGCATGGCCAAACCCTGCCAGCTCCCAGCTCCCGCTGGTACTGGCGGAGACCTGCCTCCATCCAGCCCTGCTGGTGATCCAGCTCCCTGACTTGGGAACACCCCAGCTTTGCAGGGAAGGCAGGGAAAAATGCTGGGAACAAGGACTCCCTTCCCCAGGAACTACAATATCCCAGGGCATCTCAGGAGCAGCCTCCAGCCATCCAGAGCTGGGGGCACAGCGGCTGTGCTGCAAGAGGGGAAACTGAGGCAGAAGGCGAGGATGGGACCCACCTCCTGGGGACGGCTGGTGGCAGAGCACTGGCTGCCCCAAGGGCCGCCTGGACAAAAGCAGCACCCCACCCGACCCAGCAGGCCAGGAATAGGACAGAGGCTTCCGGCCCCCCTGGTGCTAAACTTGGATGCAGGCTGCCAGCAATACAGCCAGCCATATTAAATGTACCCTGGACTTGGCCTGGGCCCAGAGCCCGCAGCCTGCGGAGCCTTGGGCAGCCGGCCGCAGGGATTACGGGCGGTGAGGTGCCTGCAGGGACTCTAGTGGCAGAGCCACATGGATCTGGGGTGCCACATGGGTGACAGGCCCCTGTCCCGGTGAAGGAGGAGGTCCCCCCTTTAGGGACCGACCACAATTCCTGCCCAATACCTTGAGCTTTTTGCCCTTGTAAGGATTCTTCACGTGCTCTTCGGCATCCATAATGAGCTCCGTGAGGGTCCGAAACTTCCTCACCTGTGGGGTAACAAAGGGCCACAAACATGAACAGGCTGGACGCGGGGGACAGGGCAGATGCCTGCTTGGCACTGAGCCATTCTCAGCACAGCTTGAACCCACAGGGTCTCCTAACACCACCCGGGCAAATGACCCATCCCAGCACCTCCGAGGGTTCGCAATGCCGATGGCAACGTGACAGTGTCGGCACTAATGGCCAAGGACTTGGGGCGCTGGGCTTGAGCGATTCAAACAGTCCCAGAAGGTCACCAGGATGCTTGGTCCCTCTCACAGAGACCCCTCTGAGCCCCGCGCAGCTGTCGATTACCTCATTAGAAATCTCCATCCACTTCATCTTGCAACATCTCCCCCGAGAAGTCCTTGAAAGCCACTTTCTCCCAGTCCAGGTGGGACTCGGTGGTTTTGAACTTGCTCCCGTCGTTGGAGGGCAGGTTATTCTTCATGCACTCCAGCAGAGTCAGCATGTCCTCCTGAGACCCAGCGGTCTGGGCAGCAAAGAAACAGGCTTAGCAGCAGCAACGGGCAGGGCAGCCTTCCCGGCAGGACATGGGGGACTACAGCTCCCAGCGTGCAGCTCTGGACCCGCAACGCCAGGACACGTAATCTCCACATGCTGCCTCTCAAGATTAAAGATCAAAGGGACATGGCTGTTTCCATCACCCTCGAGCAACTTTCTACGGGCCAAAACAATCCAGGCAAAGCTAGAAAATCCACTCGGTGGCAAACCAGAGGGACTCGCTCATCCCAGTACACCATCAGATAAGGCAACAGCTCTGCCGTGCGGGAGCAGAGGGCTATTTCCTACACACAGGAGCGAAGCCCTGCAGAGCGAGACGGGAGCAACGTGCTCTCCAGCCAAGGAGGAAACAGGGAAACCAATTTCTAAGGGGAGAAGATGTGTCCGGAGCAATGGGAAAACCCCAGTGCTGCTTTTCCTTCAACTTGGAGAGCCTTGCCATCACCCAGGACCTAGCTCCATGTTGACCTCTGCCAAGGTCAAAACTCAAGAGACAATAAAGCAAGGGGGGCAGAGCCCAGCACAGCCTCCCCGTCTTGCAGCAGGCTCCCTGATGGAGCAGGGGCGATGGTTACGCCACCACCATCATCCCCTGAGCTGCCAGAAGAATCCCCAGCTCCCGTACGGACAAGCTGCTGGCTGACGGGATGGGCACGTGGCAAAAACAGGGAGCCTGGAGCAACCAGGAGGCCCGACTCACAGCAGCCCCATGCTGGGACAGGCAGCGGGCAAGATCTCCCAGCACTGACTGCCTCATCCAGCACTGACTCTGGGGCTGCTTCCTTGCCAGGGGAATTCCTCTGCTGGGCTGTGCACCAGCTGGGGAGAGGAACCCTGGTGCTCTGCAAAGATGGGTGGCCCTGGGGAAAAGCAGCGGGGCCCTGGGAGCGGAAAGAGAGGTCCCTGGGGACGGGCTGGAGGAGGAGCAGTGCCCCAAGCTGCACACCCACACAGCCCTGCCTGCTTCAGCCTGGGACAGGCACCCAAGCCCAGGGGCTCCCCAGGTGTGGGACTGGCTCTCCACAGTGTCCCCTGCCCCACACCACCACCGGGCGAACACGGGTGTTCCAAGCTGCCTAAGGGACACAGCGCATCCCGGTGAGAAGTGGACAGTGCAAGCCGGTCATGGATGAGGGGAGGACCTTTCTCTCCCACTGCCCCCAGGAATGAAAACAAGCTCCCAGAAATACCCAGCTGTAGCTCTCCCTCCGCTCAAACTCAGTGTGCACAAAACCACCACCTCTGCCTGCCTCCATGTCCTGCATCTGCATCGGTCCTTGTGGAGGGCAACCGCCCCACTGAGCCCCAAATCCGCATGAGGGGTGTTAAAGGACACATAGGACCCACAGGTAGGGGTGGGGAGCACAGCCAGAACCTGTCCCCCCACCCCACTTTGCCTCCTGAGCCTGTAAGGTTGGGGGTCCAAGGCAGGAACAGTTTGAGATCCAGATGGTCTCTAAGGTTACCTCATCAGGTCTGTTAGTGATTAATTGGGGGCAGGGGGTAGAGAGAAAGAGCCCCCCGCCCACCCGCCCCCGCAACCATAAAGCACGGAGCCCAGTGGCTCAGGACGTGTCTCCGCACTCCCAGCTTCAGAGCCCCAAAATGTCACCATGGGGGAAAAGAGACAGGAACCTCCCATCCCCCCAGCACATCCTGGGTGGGAGTAGATCACAGCTGAGGGGCCACCGAGCCCAAAATTTTGTCTTCCTATTTTTCCCATCCACTTTCATACCCCCCAGGCAAGGACTAATGAGGCAGAATCGGGCTGTGATGCTGGTGCCGACTTTACTTGCAGAAATCGGGAGAAATAACGGAAAGCAGCACAGCCGGGAAAATCAAGCGGGGAAGGAAAAGGGGATGAGACACCCCCCCCTCCCCAAACCTGCCCCCATCAACAAGCCCCATGCCTCAGTTTCCCCTCTCCAACGCAGGAATGCCTCAAGACCTCTGGCCCTGTGTGACCCCCCCCACCCCCTCCCCGCCAGCAGACAGCTGAAATAACCACAGCCCACAGGAATACATAAAAAAACTGTGGAAACATCCCAAAAACCTCGCCGGCAGCGGGGGTGGGGATGACGGGGGACCCCACACCCAGCCCCGCATTGCTCTTGTCCCCCTCCGACTGGCTGGGGTTTGCCCAAAAACTCTGGAATTGTGGAGTTCACCTGCCAAGATGAATGGGGCTGTCTGTGCCCTGGGACCGATTTATCCCCAGCTCTCCTGGCATCGGCCAGGCCAGGTCTATATTAGGAAAGCTGCCCCGGTGTAATTAAATCCATCTAAAGACCCAGCGAAGAACACGTGCTCCAGCTGGGTTCGCTCGGGGCAACAGACTGACTGCGGCAACGGAGGGAAGCTGGGGGGACTAGAGGGGTGAGGGGGGCTAGGCTGCACCCCCCGGGGCTGGGGGGGGTCACCCAGGGAGTTTTTGGGTGGTGGGGCAGCAGAGCCCCGCTGCCCAGGCAGGCTGCCCCAAATAAAATGTCCCTTTTTTCTTGTTTTCCTGCCCCTTTTTCAATAAAAGCTGAACCTCTGATGTCATCCTGGGGTCTGGAAGCCGGAGGCCCAAGGTAACGACTCAGCTTTTAAATGCAGCCCAGATGTGAACGGCAAAGGCAGCACCTCTTTGTGCCAGCCCCCCGGGCCCGAAACGCCAGCCACCCAAAAAGAGCATCCTCAGCGCTGCGAACTGGTGGCCACCTCACCAGGACCAGGGGGGCTGCCGGCGCTGCACATGCATCCACACGCCAGCACACGTGTGCGTGCCCATCCGTGGGGGAGCCCGCACCGGTAAATCCCCCCCAAGCACTGGCACAGCCGGGATCGCGGCTCCTCCATCCCTTGGACAAAAGGGCCACCCCCAATGTTTGGGGCTTTTTTTGCTGTTATTTTTTAAAACCGGCAGCGGTATTCCCGTGGGACCCCGGTGTGGAGGGGGGGGGGGCTGTGGTTGCGGGGGGACTCACCTTGGTTTTTGGGAGCTGTCATTTCCAAGTCTGCAGGGCACTCGGCTTCGCCGTTCATCCTCCACCTGCCTGCGCCCAGGACGGTCCCTGCTGGCTCCCTTGCGCACTACCCGAGATCACTCCTGCTCAGCTCTGCAAGCAAAGGAGACCCCCGCTAGGCACCCCCCCCAAGCTGGAGGGGACCCCCAACCCCTGACGGGGAGCAGGGGGGGCCTGACCCAGGCATCCATGCCCCCCCAGATGAATGAGGTACTGGGACCCTGTGAGGTTGGAGGGGACTTGGAGAGGAGGTGCAGGGCAGGCGTAGTAAAGGAGGAGGGTACATGGGGGCGTCCCCGAGATCCTGCAGGGGGGTTCATGGAGGGGGGATTCTGAATGACGGCGTGACCCCCCAGCCTAGCGGGTGGTGAGGAGAAAAGGGGTGCACGGGCAGGGGGACGAGGTTCGGAGGGGCGATGTCCCCGGGGTGGGGTGGGGCAGGATCCCAGGGGGATCCCCACAGATCCAAGGGGGAGAAGGGTTCAGGGGGTCCCCTGTGGTGTGTGGGGGGTGTGGGATCCATAGGTGCGGGGTCAGGGGGATCTGAGCCAACAGGGCTCTAAGGGATCTTCCAAGCCGTGTTTGACCCCCCTGACAAAAAGTGGGTCTCAAAGGAAGGGACACCACGGATCAGGTGAGATCCCGCCAGGGCCAGGGGGCATGCTCAGAGGACAGAAGGATCCCCCAGCTCCAAGGGGGGCTTGGGGGGCAGGCCCGCGGGCCTGGGGGCAGATCAATCCAGGAGGACAGGCCAGAGCAGGCCCCAGGGCTGGGGGATGCAGCTGGGCCTGGGCCTCCCAGGGGGGATCTAGGCCCCAGGGCTGAGGCAGGATCACCCTGGGGGCATCGGGGACTGCCCGGGGGGGGGGGCAGGACCCCCAGAGCCGCAGGAGGGATCGAGTATTGCCCTGGGGGGGCTGATCAGCTCCTGGGAGGGGGAACGCGGGGGTTGACAGAAGGCAAGGGTGGGGTGGGGGGTGTGTGTAGGCCCCACCAGGCCCTGGGGAGATGCAGGGGGCAGGTCTGGGATTGCTGGGGGGGGGGGGGGGGGGGATCAGTCCCAGGGGGGTGGATGGGGGTGCAGACCCCATCAGGCCCTGGCGTGGGATCACCCCGGGGTGGGATGAGCCCTCGGGGGCGGGGGGGGGGGGGGGATGGCCCCCAGGGCTGGGTTAGCCTCTGGGGCGGGCAGATCTGGGACCACCTCTGGGGGGGGGGGGGGATGGATGGGGGATCACCCCAGGGTGGGACCAGGGATCACCCCCGGGGTGGGATAAGCCCTCGAGGGGGATGGGGGGGCGGATCTGGGACCACCTCGTGGGTTGGATGCGGGATCACCCCGGGGGTGGGATCGGCCCATCCCCCGGAGGCGTCGGCGGACCGGGGATCGCCGCGGGGCGGAGGGGGGGTTACACCCGGAGGTAGGAAGGCGGGATCGTGGCAAGGGGAGGGATCCATCGGATCATCGCGGGGCGTGGCGGGGGCGATCGCGTTGCGCGCGCAGAGGGATCCCCGGGGGGGAGGGGGCGCGGGATCCCCCGGGGGGGGGGGGGAACCGGATCCCGCGCCTGGGGGGGGGGCGGGGGGGGGGGGGGGAGGAGGAGGAGGAGGAGGGAGGAGGCGGGGGAGGAAGGGGCCGGGCCGTCGGGCGGAGGCGGGGAGCCCGCACATGCCCTGCGCCGCCGGCCAGCTCCAGTCTCCTCCTCCGCCAGGCAGCAGGAACCGGGTGGGACCGAGCGCGGGCGGCCCCGGCGGCGCCTCCCCGGCCCCCTCCCGCCCCCGGTTTCCACCCGGGCGCCAGCGAGCCGCCTTCGCCTTCCCCCCCCCGCAGCACAGCCACCCCCCCACCCCCCCGGGCAAGACAATGGAGGCGAGTCCGGGGGGCCGGGGGAAGCGGAGAGGGGGCCGGGGAAGCGCGCGCGCTTCCCCGGCCCCTCTCCGCTTCCCCCGGCCCCCCGGAGCGATGCAATGCGCCGCGGCTTGCCGCCCCCCCCCCCCCCCGCCCCCGGCTCTCCCCATCCGCCATCCCCCCCATCGTTACCCGGCCGGCGCGGCCGCTCTCCGCCGCGGCACACAATGGCCGGCTGCGCCCGCCTCCGCCCGCCGCTCCTTCCCCTCCACCCGTGCAGCCGGCGCGGTTATAAAGCCGAGACAAACCCCACCTCTCCGGGCTGCAAGGGGGAGGAGGAGGAGAGGAGAGAAGGAGGAGGAGGAGGGTGGAAGGAGGAGGAGGAGGGGGGGGGGAGCTCGAGCCGAGCCGCCGCAGCCCCAGCCCCGCGCCGGAGCCGCTGGGGGAAGAAGAAGAAGAAGAAGGAGGAGGAGGAGGAGGGGGAAGGGGGGGCGGGGATGCCCGGCTGGGGGCGGCCGGGCAGCTGCAGCGAGCCGGGCGAGGGCAGCGCGACCTCCCCGCACCGACCCCCGGGGAGCGGCTCCTACCCAATCCTCCCCCCTTTTTTTCCCCACCGCCGCCCCCCTCCTCTCCTCTTCCCTTCCCCCCCCCCCCCCCCCTTCTCCGCGACCCCCTCCTCGAGCCCAGAAACACCCACCCACCCAGCGGGGGGCTGGAGCCCCGCTCCCGGTCCGGAGGGAAGAAAGGAAGAAAGAAGGGGGGAAGAAAGGCGAGGAGGGAGGGGGGGGGGGGGAGAAAAAAAAAAAGGGGTGTTTTAAAAAAAATAATCTATATATATAAAAAGAGAATAAGGGGAGAGGGGTATAAAGCGCGGCGGGGGGGAGCGGACGAGCCCGGGCACGCAGCCGGCGGAGCGCGGCGCCCAGCTCCCCGCCGCGGCGCGGGACTCACCCGGGCTGGGGAAAAACAACCGCCCAGCGCTGGAAGCCTGCCCCCGAAATCCAGCTGCGGCAGCCGGGAGGGAGGGAGGGCGAGCGGGAAGGAGGGAGGGAGCGAGGAGGAGGAGAGGGAAGGGAAGGGAAAGGAGGGAGGGGGGGCACACCGAGGCCGCCGAGCCGTGCGCTCCCCCCCGCCCCGAGCCCCAGCGCGGTGCCCCCCGCCGGCGCGGACGCGGCCGGGGCCGGAGCGGGCGGGCGGGCGAGACCCGGCGGCGGCTTCCTGCCCGCGGGGCCTGCGCGAAAACGAGCTGGTTTTGCTTTCCTCGATTAGGGGGAGAAAAAAAAAAAAAAAAAAAAAAAGAAAAAAGCCGCCAAAACAAAAAAAAAAAGCCCACCCCACCGAGCGCAAGCCCCCCCGGCCGCGGCGGGCGGCGAGAGCCCGCGGAGCGGCGGCGCTTACCGAGCGCGGCGGCGGCGGCAGCCCGGGAGGAACAAAGCGCCTCCTCCAGCCCCGCCGGCGGAGCGGCGCGGCGGCGAATGGCGAGCCCGGGCGGCACGGCGCGGCACGGCTCCCCCGGCGCAGGCACGTACCTGCGGGGCCGCGGCTTTGGGGGGCCGCGGCTCGGCGGGGCCGGGGCTCGCTCGGCGGGGCCGGGGCGGGGAAGCGGCGGTTGAACGGCGGCCAGCTCTGCAGCGCTGGCCCCGGGCGTGGACGCGCTCCAGTCCCCGCAGAGACGATCGCGCTTTCCCCCGCCTCCATGGCGCTGCGTTTTCTCTTCCAATCAGCCGGGCTCTGCGCGCCGGGGTCCGCCGCCAGCCTCCGCCGCTCCCCAAGCGGCACCGCCGGCCGCCGCCGCCCCGCGCTCCCGCCGCTTTCGCCGTGTTTTTTATTGCTCTTTGCTTTTGCAACACTGTGGCGAGAAGAAAAAGAGGAGGAGGAGGAGGAGGAAGGAGAGAGGAGGGAAGGGGGGGGGGAAAGGGAAAAAAAAATCTCCTTACATGTGCAACAATCCTCGCCCGGCGTTTGCATAAAAAAAAAAAAAAAAAAAAAAAAAAGAGAGAGAGAAAAAAAGGGGGGGGGAAGCGGAGGGGGGGGGGGGGGAAGCCGAGCCGAGCCGCCTCCCGCCCCGGTGGGTCCCCTCCGCCACGGCGGGGCCGCACTCCTTGCCCGCCCCGCGGCCCCGGGCAGCCCCGGGACACGGCCGCGGTGGGGAATCTCCCCGGCGGGGCGGGCGAGGGGCAGTTTCCTCCCCTCCCTCCGCTCCCCGCTCCCTTTCTCCTCTCTCTCGCTCTTAATTTTTTTTAATGCAATTTCTCCAACTCCACCTTTGTTGTGCTGGGCGTCATTCCCCGCAGCCAATCCCGGCCGGGCAGCTGCCTGCAAATTACCGGCCATCCCGAGCTGCCTGCAAATTACGGGCCATCCCAGGCTGCCGGCACAACACCGGCCGTTCCGGGCCCCGGCACCGGCACGGCCCCGGCCGCTCGCCCCCCCCACTCCGCTGCCGCCCGCCGGCCGGGGCTGCCGTGCGCGATGGCCGCCCGCCCGCCATGGCCGCTCCAGGCCGCCTGCGCGCTGCGGCCAGCCCGGCCATCGCACGGCACCGGCCCTCGGCGGGGCACCGGCCAGCCCGGCCGTTGCACGGCACCGGTGCTTGCACACTGTCATCCGCTTGCATACTACTGGCCAGCTCAGCCATTTGCACGGCACCGGTGCTTGCACGCTACCGGCCAGCTCTGTCCATTTGCACACTAGTGGTGAGCTCCAGCCATTTGCATGCCACAGCCTGCTTGCATGCTACCAGCAAGCTCCGGCCATTTGCACGCTGCTGGCTGCTTGCACGCTACTGGTGAGCTCTGGCCATTTGCATGCCACTGGCTGCTTGCACACTACCGGGCAGCTCTGACCGTGTGCACACTACTGGCGAGCTCCAGCCATTTGCACACCATCAGCTGCTTGCATACCACTGGTGAGCTCTGGCCATTTGCACGCTGCCAGCTGCTTGCACACTACCAGTGAGCTCTGGCCACTTGTGTGCTGGTGGCCATCCATGTGGTACTGGTGAGCTCCAGCCACCTCCGTGCCAGTGGCCAAGACGGCACAGGCAGTGCTGGCAGGCACCTGCCACAGGGCGGTGGGAGGCAGGGGGACCCCCTCCAAGGATGCAGGATCAGGCCCTGGGGTGCCCAGCTTGGCTGGCTGGGGGCACTTCCCTGCTGGCTGCGTGAGAATGGCCAAAATCCACCTCTGCTTATGTGGAAAGGGAAAAAATAATGATTATGATAATCCCCAAGTCTGGGTGCCGTTGGCCCCCCCGGCCGATCGGGGGGTGCGGGGGTGGCAGCGGGGGAGCGCCCGGCTGTACGAGTGGCTTATGTGGGCCTTATTCCCAAGCCTGGGATCAGCCGGAGGGATGGACGGCCCCTCCGCCACGTCCCGCGGTCCTGCTTCCCGCCAGCACGGCCACCGCCACCGAGGTGTGCCAAGCTGCGCCAGCCAGCTTCAGCGCCGAGCAGTTAATCCTGCCACCGAAAGCTTTAAAAAAAAATAATATATATATTTATTCTGCATGGAAAGGGCCCTCAGCTGAGCTGTTTTCCCTGGTCTGAATTAGGTGAAATGTCACTGTTTTGCAATAGGGAAAAATTGCAAAAGGAAAAAAACCAAAAACAACCCACTACAAAATATTTAGAGACAACCAGGCCAAACACATGAAATATCCACATTTTTAATTTTTAACTTTTTTTTTTTTTTTTTAACCAAAAATCCATTTTGGATGGGGAGTGCAAACGTGCTGCGGCTCCGACGGAGGTGCAGATCCCTCTGTGATGCAGCACACCAAGGAGGGGACACCGGAGCCCCGGGCACCAGCCACCAGCCCTGCAGCAGGGACAGAGACTCCTCGAACCCACATCCCAAACGCTCCCCTCTGTGCTTCTTACCAAGGGAATTTTTTAATTGCTGTAATTCATGCAGAGGAGTATTTTTTGCCAATAAAGGCACAATAAGATGGTGCAACTGTGGCTGGTTTTGGGGGGGTTGTTTGCATTTCCCCTTGTTCATTGCACAAACTATAACCGACAGCATCTCACTCACACTGTGGGGACGTCCGGGCTGTCCTCAGCCATGTGACGGCACAGGGTACCCCGGGATGCTGGGGGCACCCCACGGCACCAGGGCTCTCCGCTCCCAGGGGTGATGCTGGGATGTGACCCAGCTCTCCAGCCCTGTGCTCCCTGCTTCTTGTTAGCAGGCCTGTTAACCAGTATTTTAATTTTTTCCCCCTTACAACTCGCACCGTGCTGCGGGTCCCTGCCACAAATCACCCCCAACCACATTGCACTGGGCTAAGCCAAGCTCATAGGAGAGCTTGACCTAAATCCCACCCCCCTGCCCCCAAACTGGGCTGGATCCCATGGCAGCGACCTCGCTGACATCTCCCAGTGAATAAAACAGCTCTTCCCAGGGTGGGGAGCAGGAAGGACGGGGAGCAGGGATGCTGCCCGGGGAGCAGGGATGCTGCCCGGGGTGCAGGGATGCTGCCCTGGCAGACACCTTCCTCCATCACTGCACAGTGGCACCGGGGGCTTGGAGCAGGGGCCATAGCAGCAGGGCTGGTGGCGGTGGCAGCACGTGGAGCCCCCCCCCCCCCCCCCCCCGCAGGGCTCGGTGGCACCAGGGCTCAGAGCAGGGGCCGCAGCAGCAGGGCTGGCAGTGATGGTGGCACATGAAGCCCCCCCGATGGCACCCAGCACGGCTGGCCCATGTGAGGCCAGCAGAAGGACAGGTGGCTGCTGGCTCGGCGGGCCTCGGGCTGAACAAACACTGGCCGTGTACCTCCATCTCCAGAAAACAAGGGCTAGCAGCTGCACCAGGCCGGTGGCCACAATGGGATTTATCCCAGCCCCACCAAGAGCCTCTGGGGGCACAGCCAGGAGCAGTGACAGATGCTGACCCTGATGCCTGGCACATCCATTCCCTATTTCACAGAGCTGGGCACTGGCAGGTGTCTTCCAAGGGGGCAGCAGCCCTGCTGGTTGCTCTCCTTAATGAGATTACAGGTAATTGGGGTCAATTTAGTGCCAGCATGGGCTGGAGGGGGGAGCTGGGGTCTGCTTTGCAATGTGTTACAGCCTGCTGGGCAGGCAGCTCAGCGTGTGTCCCCCCCCCCCGGTGTGGGGATGGCAGTAACAGGGGAGCACCCTGGGGTGCAGGGGGGTGAGGGGGGGCTGAGCATCTGAGCTGGCCTGGAATGGCTGCAGTGAGAATCGTGTTATTTAGGTTGGAAAAGACCTTTGAGACCATCGGGTCCATCCCTTAACCCAGCAGGGCCAAGCCCACCGCTCAGCCGTGTCCCCAGGCACCACATCCAGGTGATTTTTAAACACCCCCAGGGATGGTGATTCCACCCCCTCCCTGGGCAGCTGGTTCCAATCCTTGACCACCCTTTGGGTGACAAAGTTATTCCTAATGTCCAACCTAAACCTCCCCGGCACCACCTGAGGCCGTTCCCTCTTGTCCTGTCGCTTGTTACCTGGGAGCAGAGACCCCCCCCTGCCTACAGCCCCCTGCCAGGCGGCTGCAGTGAGCAACCAGCCCCCCCAGCCTCCCCCTCTCCAGGCTGAGCGACCCCCATTCCCGAAGCTGCTGCTCCTCAGCCCCAGCCCCGTGTCCCGTCCCTGGACAGGCTCCAGCCCGTCTGTGTCCCTCTGGGAGTGAGGGGCCCACAGCTGACCCTGTTGGAGGGGGGGCCTCAGTGGGTCCTGGGACAGAATGCCAGGATGCAGCAAGTGACCCGGGGTGGCTGTGGGGAGCATCCCGGGATAACTGCAGCAAGCATCCCGGGATGACTATGAGGAGGAGCATCCTGCAGTGGCTGCAGCGAGCACCCCGGGATGCAGTGAGAACCTTGGGATGCTACTACAAGCATCTGGGTACAGCTGCACTGAGCATCTTGGGGGGCAGGGGCAGGCACCTCCGAAAGGTGCTGCTGCTCTTTTTTTGGGGGTGGTGGTTAAATAAGACGACCCTCCAGAAAATGGCCACTGGGAAAGAAAAAACCAGCTTACATTCTGGTTTTATTAATTTCTTTATTAAAGCCTGATACAGAAGTGGCTGGGGAGTGGAAGGAAAAAAAACCCCAAAGCTCGCAACATTTATTTCAGACACGTAATTAATAAAACTAAACCAACCCAAAGACAAGGCAGCGCCGCCCTGGGCATGGCTGCCCCCCGTCTGCTGTCCCCCGTGCTGATGGTGGGGTTCCCCTGCTCGAATTTATGCAAAAAGAAGCAAATTTGCAACCTGCTGAGGTGCTGTGCCCTGGCTGGATCTGGCCCGTGGGTCTGACCAGGGCAGGGGCTGCCCTTGCAGAAGCAGGGGGATGCTCGGCCAGTTTGGGAGCAATCCCAGCAGAAATGGGGCAGGATGCACCCAGCAAGCAAGGGAAAAATCAAGGAAAAACTACATTGATTTAACTGAAATGCTAAAAACATAAAAAGGAATTATACTAACACTAATTCATCAGTTAAACGACGCGCTGGACTGGTCCATAGAGTTTAGGCCCTGACCAGGATCCTTTGAAATAAGCTTGTCTAGAAAATTGTAAATTTTTATATAGTTTCTCTCTAGTATATACACACACACGCACATGGCCCCCGCTGCCGGCAGGAGCACAATCAGCCTTTAGAAATAAATTACAAGCTCCCCCAAATGCTAGCATCAAATATACACATCATTCCTGGCACCTGCTTTTTTTTTTTTTTTTTCTTCCCTCATTTTTTTCTTTTTTTAAGGTGCTTTTTCAGCCTTTTTTTTGATTTTTGTTTGGTTTTGAGTGAATCCTACTTGCGGAAGCGTCAGTGTAATTTTTTTGGGTATTTTTAGCATGATTATCTGAATTGCAAAAATATAAACCCCCTCACTGGACTGTTTACATCCTGACCCTGTGAGCTGCTGCGGGCGGCCGTGAGCGCAGTGGAGCAGCAGGGATGCTCTCGCTGGGGCAAATGATGGAGGAAGGGGGGAAAAGGGCTCTGTGGGGCAAAAGGTCTGTCCCAGCTCATGCTCGTTAGCACTGGAAGTTCATCTGGGGAATAGTGGCTGGGCAGGGGGGGTTCCCCAGGGGAGGCAGCAGGGCTGGGGGCAATCTCCATTCCCTCCTACATCACCCTGTCCCTGCCTTGTGCCTCCCTCCAGGCTTGGGTGTCTTCCTCCAGCTCCTTCCCACGCTCGGTCCCAGTCACGGCTCTGGGGTGGCCTTGGGGACAGGATGGTGACACGGGGCACGGGCCATCCTGCCCTGCCATGGGGTGGGGGATGGCCCACGGGACCCCCCCAGCCCAGGCAGCGTCTTCCCCAGTGGGTAGCAAAGTGTGCGTGAGATCACACCATCCAAAACATTTTTTTAAAAAAAGATTTAAAAAAGGGAAAAAAACAAAAAGGCCCCATTTGCAGGGTGTGCAGGTGGGGACGGGGGCTCTGGGGCTGTGTCCCCAAGGTCTCCTCCATTGCCCAGCAGCCCCAGGATGGCAGCAGCAGAGCTCTAAGTGGGTGTGGGGGGCTGGGGGGGCATGGGGCCAGCTGGGGGGTGGGCGGCAGCCAGCCCTTAGCTGGGCATCTGCACCTCGTCGTACACATCTGTGCCCTCCTCCTCTTCGAAGGTCACCACGGCATCGTCCGCATCCAGCTGGAGAGACAGGGGAGGGCATTAGGTGGGATGGGGATAGGGACACAGATGAAGATGAGGATGAGGATGGGGAAAGGGACACAGATGGGGATGGGGACAGGGATGGGTGCAGGGACA
Organism: Falco cherrug; assembly: GCF_023634085.1. Lineage (NCBI taxonomy): Eukaryota > Metazoa > Chordata > Aves > Falconiformes > Falconidae > Falco > Falco cherrug. The sequence continues at coordinate 721,228 of NC_073716.1, forward strand.
GGGACAGTGCTGTGGTGCTCCCGGCCTGTGCTGGGGCTACGTACACATTTGAGCTCGACTTCGTGGAAGATCTTGGGCAGCAGAAGGCGCCGCAGGGGCACAGTGAGGATGAGGACGAAGGGTAGCGCCAGCGAGGCCGGGGTGGACTTCACCACCCACAGCAGCACAAGGACGATGATTTGGGTGACGGTGAAGAGGTGCATCCGCAAAGTCTTCACCTGTGGGACGAGGAGCCCAGTGGGGTCAGGGTGGTGGATCCAGCACCCCCCACCCTTCCTGGGGTGGCCCAAAGAGCCCAGCAAAGGTCAGCATCCAGCTCTCTGGGGAGCCCCAAGCAATTGCAGGCGGCACCATGGGGTGCCACAGCCCAGGACACCCCCAAGCCCACAGCCACCCGGCCAGGTGATAGAGGGCTCACTCACCCGGGTGACGTAGGGCTCCTTAGGGTGGTACTTGGGTGGCATCAGCAAGAGCAGGATGCGGTCAAAGAGCTGGATGCCAAAGAGGGAGGTGACACCCATGTAGAGGAAGATGCCAAAGAGCACGGCCAGCGGGATGTACTTCAGGATGGGCTCCATGAGGATGGAGACGCCTGTGGTGGACAAGGAGAGGTTGGAGAGAATCCCCAGGGGCACCTGCCCTCGCCACCCGCATTGGGGGGCACCTCCCCAGCTCACCGATGAGCACAGCCACGAAGAAGCCGCTGACACGCTGTTCCTTGACCTCCAGGATCTGGGCCTTCTCGCTGGCAGCGGAGGTCTTGCTCATGACGGTGAGGGCATTGGCATGGGTGATGGTGCGGACGGTGGTGGCACTGAGCCAGGGCATGCCGAAGAGGGCGGCCAGCCCCCCCATGACCACAATCAGCAGCAGGTCCAGGTGGAAGCCAGAGCCCTTCACCAGCTTCCTCTCAGGCTTGCTGACAATGAGGCTGCCGGAGACAGGGAGGATGAGTTGGTGACACAGCACCCTGGGGAAGTCCTCTCCATCCCTGTCCCACCCTGCGGCCCTCCCCATACCCCCCTGGTCCTCACGTGGTAATCTGTGTCTCGAGGAAGATGAGGATGAAGACCAGGAGGGCAGGCACCATGGTGGCAAACATCATCCAGATGGGGAAGGGGCTGTTATTCCCCAAGGGGTGGATAAACCAGCTCCGGGCAGACGCGTTGGTGACCTCCAGCCCTTTGGGGACCTTCAGTTTCTGGATGGGAGAAGAGATGAGGGGGTGAGGGGACGAGGATGGGGCATTGGGACAAGCACCTGGCTCCATGTCCCCTTGTCACAGACACCCGTGTCCCCCCAGCCCTGCCCTTCCGCTGCTCCCGGACCTGCGTGTACGTGTCCTTGATGAAGAAGTCGACTAGCGCCATGACAAAGATGGAAATGGGCACCCCGAAGTCCCCGATCAAACGCCGGATCTGTGGGGACACCATGACCATGTTAAATGCAGACACCTGTGCCCCCACCCAGCTGAGGGGTCCACCCACCAGCTCTAGCAAAGAACTCTGCAGGAACATGCAATGAGTTTGCACGGTCTCAGCCAGCCCCTTCAGGAACCCGCACCCGCTGAGCCCCCGTGCTGCCCCCAGCACTGCCCCCGGGCCCAGTGCGGTGGGGGGGATGCCACTGTGCCCCCGCCTCCTCACTTTGCCAGGCAGGAAGGAGCTGTTCTTGAACTTGCGGAGGAAGAAGGCCAGGAAGAAGGTGCCAGCCATGAGGACGAGGGACAGCAGTGCCGTGTTGGGCTCTGGCACGTGGGGCTGGACCGTGGCCTGCACATTGTAATGCCGCTGTAGCGGATGATTCTGGAAGATCTGGGGAAGGAAGGGGAGAAGGTCAGTGACGATGGGATCCCTGCTAGCGGGTAGGGATGGGGGATGCCCCTGCACCCCCCCTGCCATGCTGGGAGCCCCACAGCACCATCCCGGCAGGGTGTGTGCCAGGGTGGCCAGCGAGACTGGGAGCTTGGCACAGAGTGAGCGGGGGGTTATTTTTAGGCTTGGTTTTCTCCATGCTCCTTTGGAAATGGGACTGGACAGGGACTGGGTGGCACAGTGGGGACGGACAAGCATGGCCCCACTGAGGACCATGCATCACCCAGGGTGTTTGGGGCTGTGCCAAGCTCATAGAGGGGTGCACAGGGGCACCCCGGTGTGATAGGGGTCCAAGAGTGATGGGGCATGCGTCCTGCGTGTCATCTCTCCAGCACCAGACATGTCCCAGCAGGCACCCAGTGACACCAGCCCATTGCTGCTGGCCAACTGGGGAGGGTCTGAGCCAGGGGATGGGGGAAGAAGTTGGGGCTCCCCAGGCAGGTGCTGGACAAGGACCATGTTTTCTGCAGCCCAGGTGGGACATCTGCCCAGGCTTCACCTCCCTGCCCCAAAATCCCCCTGCAGAGAGAAGCATGAGCTGGGAAACACCTGGGAAAGGGAGATGGGCTGCATCCCTCGCCTGCATCCAGCTCATTTCTATGGAAACTTGGGTGATGACCACAATCTGCAGCTCCCCCTTTCCCTGATGCGGGACCCCTGTGCCCCTCACCGTGACAAGCTTGGAGAAGGTCTCGTAGATGAAGATGAGGGAGATGAGGAAGGAGAAGATCTCCTGGGTGTAGCGGGACAGGTAGCGCACCAGGAAGCTGCCCTCGCAGGCCACCACCACCAGCACCAGCAGGATCATCCAGAAGCCGATCCAGACCCGGCCCACGATGTACTCTATGCCATTGTTGCTGCAGAACTGGGGAGCCAGAGGGCACAGCCCCATCAGGCCCCTGAAGCCCCCAGCATGCGCACCCATGTGGGCTGGACCCCTGGGTCCCACGGTGGCCCTGTGCCTACTGCCCAGGGCTGGGGGGTGCTGGGATGAGGATAGTGGTACCTTGGTGTGGCAAGGCACCCCCTGCCTGGCAGCACCCACGTGGTGCCAGCTATTTGGCATCACCCACACGGTGTCACACACCTCGCATCATACCTGTGCCAGCACCCGCATGGCTCTATCTGCATGATGTCACCCATGTGCCACCACCCACGTAGCAGCACCACCCATGTGCCATCCCACCAGTGCCACCCTGCATCTGGCATCATCCCTCTGCCATCCCACATGTGGCAGCACCCACATGACATCCCCTTGTGGCAGCACCCTGTGCCTCTGCCAGGGCTGCTGGGGGCAATGTGAGCCTGCTGTGGGGACCACTGGTGGCTGGGGGGGGCACCCAGGGGCACAGGGGGGCACCCACCGAGTAGAAGGCTTCCTCAAAGACGAGGAGGGGCCCTGAAAAGCCAACGACAAGCAGGGGCTGAGCGCTGAAGAAGCTGAAGAGGACGCACTGCACGCAGGTGGAGATGAGCAGCTCCGACACCCCCATCATGCCTTTGGTCTTCTCACCTGGGGGGGAGCAGAGCCGGTGGGTGCTGGGGGGGATGACACAGCTCTGTGTCCCACCATCCCATACCCCTCGGCACCAGGATTAGGGCACGCAATCCCCGCGCCAGGAGCATCCCCAGGGGATGGTGCTGCAGGTGGTTGCACCCCACTCCCCCAGCCCCATGCCCAGTTGGGGCATGTCCCCGTCCCCTGGCGTGTCCCCAGCTTGTCCCCTCATTACTCAGTAAGCCTCCAAAGGTGATAGCAGGTGACAGTGCGGCGAAGTAGATGAAGATGATGGCAGCCAGGCACTGGGGGCTGAAGGCATCTTTGATGTCGCTGAGATACTTGGGGTACCGGCGGCAGATGTCCCGCACCAGCCCCCCAAAAGGTTTCCCCGTCCTGCGCAGGGGGTCGTCGTCCTCTGCTGGTGGTGCCTCCGCCCCTGGGGACACAAGCAGGTGGCCATGGGGGGACCCTGTGTGCAAGGTGGGGTCCCCGCCAACCATGGTGAAGGGGGATCCTGGGGGGGCCGGGGTGGTCCCTGCCTTACATGGGCCTTTTGGAACGTCCTTGTGCAGCGCCTTCTTGGGGGGCTGGTAGCGGCGGCGGAGCAGGTCCTGCTGCAGCGGCACCAGGCTGCGCAGCAGCTGCTCGTTGGGGGTCTCGGTGGGTGGCAGGACGATGCTGGCCTCCAGGAAGTCCTCCACCCCCTGCAGCAGGTCCTGGCGGCCCTCAGCCAGGTAGGCGTCCCGGCGAAAGACCTACGAGGTGGCCCGGGCACAGATGTTCAGCTGTCTCCGGCACCCTTGGGTGCTTCTGGGCACCCACCCGGCCCCTGAGCATGCCCATGGGGATGGGGCATCATGGGGATGCGAGGGCATGAGGATGAGGGGGTGCATGGGGATAAGGGGGGTCATGGGACACAGGACCACAGGAGTGTGGGGACATGGTTGCCTGGACACACAAGGACAAGGGGACAATTGACTTCAGGGGCGTGGGCACATGGGGATACAGGTGCATGGGGACATGGGAGCACGGGGCCACAGAAGTGTGGGGACAGGGATGCATATGGACAGATTGAAGGGGGTGCATGTGGACATGGAGACACGGGGACAGGGGTGCATGAGGACATGGAGGCCCAGAGGCATGGGGACACAGACAGGAACATGGCACAGGGGACGAGCCCTGTTAGAGGGTGCAGCCCCAGGGATGGGGACTTTGGGGGGCTCAGGGGGCCTGGCTCCCCAGACGGCAGTGCTGGTGGCAGTGACAGTGCTGGTGGCGATGTGGGCAAGCCGTACCCTCTCGGACATCATGGTGGCGACAGCACGGCCAATCTCGTGGTAGCTGATGTGGGGGCTGTCGGGGCCCAGGACGACGAAGAGGAAGCGCACGGGTAGGGGCACATCGAGGACGGCATCCAGCATCACTGCGTCCTTCAGGCGCACAAAGGCCAGCGTTGGCTGCTCCAGGAAGGCTGCGCAGCCTGGGGGGGATGATGGGACGGGACAAGGGTCACAGGGGGCCAAGCACAGGGACATGGGGCACAGGGACACAGAGCACAGGGACACAGGAGTACAGAAACATGGAGACACTGAAACATGGGGATGTCAGGACATGGAGACATCAGGATATGGAGACAAGGTGACAGAGAGGCATGGGGGTGCGGGGGGACACGGGGAATAGAATGGGTGCACAAAGACATGAGGACACTGAGGCATATGGACACACGGACACTGGGCACAGGGACATGGGGACACAGGGATAGATGGGCATGGAGCACAGGGACATTGGGGCATAGGGGCACAGGGAACATGAGGACTTGGGAGCACAGAGGAGTGAAGAAATGGGACATGAGGACAAGGGACACGGGGCCAGAGAGCAGCACTGAGCGGCAGCAGGTGGCGGCAAGGGCTGAGGATGAGGAAAGTCAAAAAAGGCACAAGAAATGCAGCGAGTGAGTGAGCAAGCAGGCAGCGACAGGCAGGCGCCAAAGCTCCCCCTGCTCACCCCAGCCCCGCACCCACCGCCCTGACCCCACACCCGCCTCTGCACTGACCACTCACCCACAAGGACCAGCGTGGCCTCAGCATCCTTGGGGACCTTCTCGGGGAGCTGCGGTTTCGTGGCCCCACTCGGGCTCTGTTGCAGGCAGACGAATGGCAGGAATCAGGCAGCTGACCCTGGTGGCTGTCCCCTGCATGTCCCCCTCTGTCCCCTGCATGTCCCCCTCTGTCCCTTGCATGTCCCTCTCTGTCCCCTGCAAGCCTGGCTCCCTCGCTACCACCTCTGCACTGTCCCATGGCAGTGCCTCCCCTGCATGCACGTGTGCACATGTATGTGTGTGTGCATGTGCCTGCAAGTGTGAAGGTATATGCATGCATGTGTGCACATGTGTGTAAGGGTGAGAGAAAGCGGTGTGCGTGGGAGTTTGGGGGGTTGCCTGTGCCCGTGCATTTCTGCATGCTCATGCCCATGTGAGTGCATGTGGATAGGTGTGCAAATGTGCATGGGTGTGTGTCAGTGGGTGTGTGCACTCCCCAGGGGTCCCTGTGAAAACCCACTTGCCGTGCAGCTGCCTGGTGTGCGCACCTGCGTGTACCAGGGGGTGTGTGCACACATCGCCGCGTGCACGTGTGCACCTCTCAGCTGCCCTCCCCACACCCTGGCCGGACCCAGCACTCCCGACCCTGTGCCCCGGTGCCCCCCTGCTCCCCGCCACAGCCCCGTCCCCACTCACCTGCTTGGCCCCGGGCAGCCTGCGCATTTCCAGGGGCTGCTGCAGCAGCGGCTGCTCAGTCTCTGCCTGGCCCATGCCCGAGCGCTGCAGCTGTGCCCGCAGCAGGGTCCCGACTGACTCCACCTCGTCGGGGTGTCTAGAGCAGAGAGGTGGGTGTGTGATAGATGGGCCAGAGACATTGATGCCCCCTAAACCACCCCCAGCCCTAGGGGTGCGCAGGGACCCCCAAGCCAGGCTGGGAGGCAAAGCCAAGCTGTGCAGAGGCTTTTCCACCCTGTGCCAGGCTCCAGTGGGACTCACTGGGGCTGGACCCAGCGGAGCCTGGGGTCCCCCCACGGGGCTGCCAGCCCTGGCCGTACTTGTGCTTCAGCAGCAGCATCCTCAGGATGGCCTCCTGGTCCTGCGGCTTGATCTGCCCCTCGTAGATCATCTGGTCGATGAGGACATGGGCAATGGCCGCCAGCGACTTGGCTGCCACATCAACAAGGACAGCACCTGTGGGGACAGCACCGTCACGGGCTGGCTGACATGGGGTCTCCACCACCACCCTGGCCCCAGCTGACACCCCCACCTTTGGCCAAAGCCCGTCGGACCTCCAGGAGGCTGTGGTAGGTCAGGAAGGAGAGATGGGGCTGGCCCCAGTGCCCAGCTTCCTTGAAGTCCTCCTCCAGCTGGAGCCAGTGGCTGGCCTCCATCCAGCACAGCTCCTTCGTGCTGTCCATGACCAGCTCATGCAGCTCCACATAGACCTGCAGCCAGAGTCGGGGGGGTCCAGGGTCTCTCTGGATGCACCAGGGACCCCCAGTAGACACAGAGCTGTGGCTCCCGTGCCAGCATCCCCACTCGCCCTGGTGTCCCCAGGTGAGGCCAGTCCCCAGGTGGCCACAGTCCAGCTGCTCCTCAGAATGGAGGGAGTGGGGGTCCCTGGGGCAGAACCTACCTCATGGGTGTCCTGCTGGGACAAGAGCGTCCTGCTCCCTGCCGCCTCCACATCCACATCAGTCACTGATGGAGCTGTGAGCGGAGCCACCAACACATTAGCTGGTCCCTGCCCCAGCCCAGACCCTCCCGGGGTCTGTTGGAAGCATCTGCCTCCCATCACCCTCATCCCAGACCCACCTGGGGTTGCCTGGATGTGTCCCCTGCTCCATCACCCTCATCCCAGACCCACCTGGGGTTGCCTGGATGTGTCCCCAGCTCCACCACCCCCACCCCAGACCTGGATGGGACTTGCTGGACCTGTCCCACACCAATTGCCCCATCCCAGACCCAGCTGGGGTTTGCTGGATGTGTCCCTCCATCACCCCCCTGCCCCACCAGTGCCCACCTCCAGCCCCTTGCATACCTGCAGCCCGGCTCCTGGGGCAGGGTGACAGTCTGGGGACATCCCCAGGGCCAGGGTGAGGATGGGGCTCATGGCCACGCTCTGCCCTGCCACCCGGCCACTGGCACAACCCTGACCGCAGCACCAAGCACTGCCCCTTGCACTGGGATGGGAATAGCACATCCCCAGCCAGCCAGACCCCAGGAGCTCGAGGTGTCCCTGTCCCTGTTCTCCACCTACCTGCAGCCCCCCTGTGCTCCGCACGACCCCACAGGCTCTGGTCCTATAAAGCTGGGGCTGAGCCCCACACCCCGTGGCCGCCCTGTGTGCACCGTAAATCCCAGAGCACTTTGCCTTTGCTGACAGTAAACACCAGCGCGGCTCCTGCCCGCCCGTGGCAACCCGGCGCTGGGGACAGGCTCACCCTGTCCCCCTCTGCCCTCACTGGGGACCACTGCAGTCCCCCTCCTGTCCCCAGCCAGGTCATCTGCCGGGGGGATGCTGCAAGACCTGCATCCCGCTCTGCCAGCTGAAGGATGCTGTGCCCGAGGGAGGGGGGATGGGGCGCGTGTTCCCCCTCGATGTCCCTGACAGCGTTGTCTGTGGCACGTGGGCACGAGCCTGTCCTTGTCCCGGCCTGCTGCCACCACCGCCAAGCCGCCCGGCGCCAACCAGCGTTCAGCCCCAAGTGGTTCTTGTCCTCACCCCAAACAAAGGCTTTATTTATCCTCAATCAGTGGGCAATTACGGGCAAGAGGCAGCGGTCACCCCGCAGTGTGCCCTGACGCCTGGGTGACGGTCACCCTGCGGAGGATGGGGATGAGAGTGGCAAAGCCAGGGTGGGTGGTGCGACGGAGGGCTTGGGGGGGCCAGGAAGCCAGGGCTGGGCTTTGTCCCCCGCTGCCCCTGCGGTCACTCACGCTGCCCTCCGCCACGGTGGCTCGCCTGTCCTGGGGGGGCCCCGGCCGCACGCCTCCTCCCATCCACGTCATAGTATCCCCGGCGGCCAGGCAAGTACTGGCTGCAAAACACACCCCACCAGGACGGGGACATCAGCGCTGGGCACCCATGGGTGCCAGCAGCTCCCCTTGCCGGTGCCAGCCGGGCAGGCGGGGCAGTGTCCAGCCCCCTCCCCGATTTGGGGGACTCACCACAGGGGCGTCAGCTCCTCGGCTCGGGCCCTCCACACGTGCAAGGGGGACGCGGTGCCGGTGCCGGCCCCTGTGCAGAACAGGTGGCAGCGTTACCCCCAACCTGCGTCACCCCGGATGGGGACCCGAAGGGCCTGGGTGCCAGGAGCCGGCACAGCCCAAACACCCCCTCGGGGTGGCAGCTCTGAATCAACGGAGCTTTGGGCAAGGGGATGCTCCAGGGCACGCATACCCCCTCAGACTCCCCTCACCTCCCGCTGCAGGGGCTCTTGGCCGTGGCCTCAAGGACCCCGGGTGTCCCCAAGCTTGGCCCCATCTCGGGCACCCACAGCCCTCATGCTGGAGGTGGCACCTCGCCAGCTCCAGGGCTTCAGCAAAGGGGGTCGCTACCTTTGAGCAATGCGATGCCGAGGGCTGCGTGTCCCTGCCTGGCTGCCCCAGGCTCTGAGTGAGCCCTGCTGCCTGTGCAACGCTGGCACCCATGCAGGTCTAGTGCTTGTGCAAGACTGGCACCCATGCAACATGTCTGTGCCATGCTGGTGCCCATGCAACATGTCTGTGCCATGCTGGCTGGCACCCATGCAACTGTAGTGCTTGTGCAAGACTGGCACTCATGCAACACATCTGTGCAAGGCTGGTGCCAATGCAACACATCTGTGCCATGCTGGCACCCATGCAACCTGGAACTGATGCAATGTGGGTGCCCATGCAGCACTGGCGCCCATGCAATGCTGGCACCTATACAACACCCACATCCATGCAATGCTGGTGCCTGTGTGACATGCCTCTGCCATGCTGGTACCCATGTGCAGCTGACACCCACAGAACTCTGGCACCCATGCAACATGTGACCTTGAACCACTGGTGACCCTGCAATGCTGGCACCCAGCCAGTGCCAGTTCCCATGCAACGCCGGTACCCATGCAATGCTGTCACCCATGTAACGCCATCACCCCTGCAATGCTGGTGCCCGTGCAATGCTGTCCCCCATGCAGTGCTGGTGCCCAAGTGTGTCCAGTGTCCCCTAGCACCTGAGGGCACTACTCACCGCTCATCTCCCCCAGCGATAGGCGGTAGCCCTTTATGCCGATATCCTCGTAGCCTTCAGGTTCCAGGGACCTCCTCATCCTCTCCTCATAGAGCTCCTGCAGGACAGAGAGAAGGGGGCTCAGTGGGGCGGGCACCCCCAGAACCTCACCGGGGCTGTGCCAGGGTGGGAGCAGGCTGGGTGCAGCAGCAGAGCCATGGCTTGGGGCCGGGTCTCCCTACCTGGCCGGGCACCTCCATGGCTCCGGGCTTGGCCCCCACTGCCACCTTCGCTGCGTCCCAGCACTCAGCCCGGTGGCACCATTACCCGGCGCTCTGCGGCGTCGGGGCGGGCACAGAGGGAAAGGGAGAGAGCACATGTTAGGAGAGACCAGGGCAGTGCTCGGTGCCCCCTGGGACATGGAACTTGTCCCCTGGGCTGGGGCTGGGGTTGGATGCCAGAGCCGTTCCCGCAGCCCCCATCCGTGTAACCTGCTGGGTTACAGGCTGGGAGGTCCTGGGGCCGGGGGTCCCCAGGGAAGTGGTGCCCTGCCCTGCTGCCGGCCGGGATGGGAACAGACGTCAGGCGACGGTGAAGCCCTGGCAGCTTCCCACCGGGACACAACGTCCCTCCCTGGCCCACCCATGCCCACGCACACCCGCTGGTCCTGCCGTGCCCTGGGGTCAGGTCCTGCACAGACCCACACCCAGGGGTCAGGTCCCATACAGGCCCACACACATGGGGTGGGGTCCCATATAAACCCACACACGGGGGCTGGGGTGAGTCCCAGATAGACCCATGCATGGGGGCTGGGGTCCCATATAAGCTCACACACGTGGGTGGGGTCGTATATAGACCCACCCACAGGGTCTGGGACACACACCGCAGTGGCCAGGCCCCCAGCGAGCCCCCGCAGCCCCTGGCAGAGCGCTGGGCTGAGAAAGGGGAAACTGAGGCACAGCTGGGCTCACGGGGGCGTCCCAAAGCAGCACGGCACAAGCACCCCGCAGCACCCCAGGGTGTGCACCCGGCGGGGGCCCTGCTGCCCACCCCCCCCCCAGCACCCAAAACCTCTGCAGCCACCGGGGCGGTGGAGGGTTCCCGGAGGTGGGGGGGTGCAGCCTGCGCCCTCATTCCCCTCCCCTGCACCCCGCTGTGCCCCCGCCCGGGCTCCCCCCCCGCCCCCCCTGCAGCTGCCCCGGGGCTATGCCGGGGGACAACCGCCAGGGGGCGCCCTGCCCCCCTTCCCCCCCCCGCTCGCCGCCCCCCCCCGCCCCGGGGCAGCCCCGGAGGGACGCGGGCGTCCGAGCCCCCCGTAACTCCCCACCCCATAACACCCACCCACCCCGGTCTCCCCAGACCAGTCCTGCCCTGGGACCCCCAGATCCCCCTGCCCCAACCCACCGCAGGTACACCCCAGGCTGGGGGGATGGTGACCCCCGTTGCCCCCCTCGCCACCCCCTACCCAGAGACCCCATATGGGGGGTTCACAGGGGGGCTGCAAGGTCAGGGCGTGGGGGCTTTTGGAGGGGGGGACTAGCCCCCCCCTAGATCTCACCAGGGTGATGCAGGAGGTCGCTCCCGGCTGGGGGCCGGAGCCGGGGTGGGGTCACGAAGACCCCACTGGGGCCACGGGAGCCACGGCGGGGCCACGGGAACCACGGCGGGGCCACGGGAACCATGGCCGGCTCCGGACCCGGCCTCCTCCTTCCTGCCCCGCCTGGCCCCGCCAGTGCCGACGGCCCCCGGCCCCCCAGGCTGGCCTGTCTTGGGCCCCCCCGGCCCCCCCAGCCCCGCCAGCGGCTCTTGCATCAGCCCGGTGCGCCGGGCTGCACCTCACTGATAACGCCCGGCTGGTGTCAGGCCCCATCCCGCTCCCCCCGCGGCCCCCCACGGCCCCCGCGGCACCCCGAGGCCAGGGTGAGGGGCCGGGGGGGCCGGGGGGCACCTTGCAGCCAGGTCACCCCAACCTGTCGAACCCACCCTGGCACCATATAGAGCCCATAGGTCCTGCAGCACATGTGCAATAGGGAGCCCCTGGCTCCAGCCCCAGACATCTCACACACGATGTAGGGCACATCCTATATGATATCCCTCATGTGCACCGTATAGCGTGTGCACCTCCCACATCATGTACATGGTATGGAATCCATAACTCCTACACCATACACCTCCCATGTGCAATATAGAGCCCCTATCTCCTACACTATGTAGCCAACACGCTCGGTATAGAGCCCATACCTCCCACACCGTGCAGCTAGCATGACAGGATGGGGCTCACGCCTCCTATGCCATATATCCAGCTTGGCTCCATGTAGAGCCTGTACCTCCCAAAGCACATATTGCACACACTCAGCATGGAGCCCATACCTCCCACACCATCCACACAGTGTGGCTTGGTGCAGGACCTCCCACTCACAGCAGATGCTCAGTATGGAGCCCATACATCCCACGCCATCCATGCAGCGTGGCTCAGCTCCCTCCTGCAGCAGGTGCAGTATGGAGCCCATACATCCCACGCCATCCATGCAGCGTGGCTCAGCTCCCTCCTGCAGCAGGTGCAGTATGGAGCCCATACATCCCACGCCATCCATGCAGCGTGGCTCAGCTCCCTCCTGCAGCAGGTACCCAGCATGGCTCAGTATGGAGCCCATACCCTCCTGGCTCACAGCACCTCCCACCCCAGCACACCCCACTGACAACCCCACAGACCCCACCCCACACTGTGGGCACCCCGGGCTGCTCCCCCAGCCCCGCCTGGCCCTTCCATCCCCCACCCACCCTGTTGCCCACTCCCAGCACCCAGGAGGACCCCACGCCGCCCCTGCCCCCGCACCTACCCTGGGGGTGGCTCCGCGACGCCCCTGCCCTCGTCGCCAGCACCTGCCCCAGCTCTGCCTGCTGCTGCCCGCGGGGAAAGAGCTGCACGGCACAGGGGTGCGCACCCAAATGCCCTGAGTCACGCTCACCTCCCTAATCTCCCCCCCCTTGGGCTCACCCGGCCCCCCCGGGGCCCCCTGTAAACAAGGTTATCGGGGTGCAACATCTTGCAGCGTGGAGGCTGCACCCTGCCTGCTGCCTGCTGCGCCCTGCGGCCCTCCCCAGCCGCTCGCTCTGCCCCAGCCTGCCCATGCCATGCTCCCGGAGCCCCCCCCGCTACACCACCCCCCTCCCCCTGCTATCTTGTTTATGAGCCTCCGGGTTTCCCTGTGGGGAATCCCCAGGAACCCTCCGGCTGTCCCCCTCCTTCACTTGGGATTGGGGTTTTCTTTTTTATATATTTTTTTTTTAAAGGGGGGGGGGGGGGGTTCCTGGGGAGGTTCCCCTGGGGGAGAAGGCACGAGATAACAACAGGGTGGGGGGACGTGGCTGGGCTTCCCTCTGTCCCCCGGCATCCCAGTACCCTGGCTGCCCTGCAGGGAGGTGGTGGGGTGGGCACAGCTGCTGCAGTGCAGGGTGAGGGGGGGTGCACACGTGTGTGTGTGCATGCGTGAGTGCACATTTGTGTGACCATTTGTGTGTGCAGGCACATGTGTGCATGCGTGTGCGTGTGTGCCTGTATTTGCAATGCTCCTGAAGTGCTCTGCACACCCCAGGGTGCAAGAGCAAGGACAAGGGTGAGGTGAGCAAGCCTTGCACACCAGCCCCCCCAGGGCTCAGGGACAGCTGGGGAGGGCTACCCCAGCTGGGGGCCATGGCAGGTCCGTCCCATATGCTGGGGACCTTGTTGGCACCCGGTGCAGGGCAGGAGGGGCGATAGCCACGGGCTGGGTGCTCCGATAACAGCCCCCGGCGTTATCTGGGTGCTGCCAAGGGCCCCCCTCCCTGCAGCAGCCCTGGGGATTTTGGGGGTCCCTCCTGCCCCAGGGTACCCTGCTGCCCCCCAGCTGGGCACTCTGGGCTGAGTGCCCTTTGCAGGGGCAGAGGAGGGTGTGGGGTACCCTGGGGGGCACAAGGACGGGGGGGGCATGTCCCTGTGGGTTGTGGCGGGGGGGTTGTCCCTCTGCTCAGGGTGACTGATTTATCTGGGTGCTGTGGGGGGGATGTGGGTGCCTGTGGCATTCACACCCCCTCTGGGATTTCCCTGGCACATCAATGGGGAAACTGAGGCATGGTGCAAAAGCAGGTGCTGGGAGCATTGTGGGGCTCCCCCCTGGCACAGCCACCCCGCTGGGGGCTTGGACCCCCTCCACCCCTTTGCGTGGGGGTCCCCATGCCCCACAGACCCAGAGGTGATGCTCAGCATCCCCCAAACCAGCCACCCGGGGCAGGGTGGGGGGCAGCTCAGCTCAGCCCTGTGGGGGGTTCAAGGGCCCCCCCCAGTTACCCCGGGGGCTGCCCAGGGCCCGTCCAGAGCCTGCCCGCCCCGACGGGGTCCCCACCGGTGGCACGTCATGGTGAGAGGGGCTGGGCCCTGCAGGGAGGAGGCCCCCCCAGGGACTGCTGCCCCCCCGCTTCATCCCCGCTCTTTCTCCCCCATCCCCTCCCTCCCCAGGGGCGAGATTTGGGGGGGCCGGGGGCGGGGAGAGCACCGGGCCCCGCATCCCTTTTTTTTTTTTTTTTTTTTTTGGGGAGGGGGGGGGGGCGGCGCACGGCCCGTCGGCGTGGGCATCGCGGGGGGCGGCGAGCGCAGCCTGCACGGCGCGGGGGGCCGCGGCGGCGCGGGGGGGCCGCGGGGGAGGGGGGGCCGCGGGGGAGGGGGCATCGCCCGTGGCCGCGGCCCCGGGGCCGGCCCGGCGGGGCGCGCTGCGGCTGCCATGGCTCTGGGGCTCGCCAAGAAAGGCTCCTCCCGGAACATCGCCGTGGAGAGGAAAAACCTCATCACCGTCTGCAGGTGGGGGGGCACCCGAAATTGGGGGGGGGGGGCGGGGGGAGCGGGGAGGGAGAGGACCACCGCCGGTGGGGCTGGAGGAGGGGGGGGTTGGGGGATGGGAGGGGGGTGGGAAGGAGGAGGGCTGGATGGGGGGTTCACCCCCCCCTCCCCCCCCCCCCTCCCCCCCCCCCCCCGGGGCCCCTTCACCCTAGGGGTGTGTGTTTAGTTGTTGCTGCAGTCGCTTTTGAAGGGGGGGTGTCAGATTTGGAGGGGAGGATGGGGGGGAGGAGGATGATGGGGATGCGGCGAAGCGGGGGGGCTGGGGAGCTGCGGGGCCGCGGGGCTGCGGGGCCGGGGGGGGGCAGGGTGGTTGGGCTGGGGGCGCTCTGGGGGGTGATGGCGGGGGGGGTGTGGGAGGGGTGTTGGGAACACAACGACAACATGGAGGCTCCCGGTGCCGGTGATGCGGGGGCAGCCGGGCCGGGCGCGGGTGGGGGGATGCTGGAGGGGCCGGGGGGGTGCTGGGGGCAGCGGGGCTCGGCTGGGGGGGCTGGGGCAGGGACCCCCCAGCGGGTGGGGGGCCAAGGAAGTGACGTCAGGGCCCTGCTACGGGTGCAGGGATGAAGGGATGGAGGCGATCGGGATGGAGGATGAGAGTTGTCATGGAGACACCCAGCTGGACCAGGGCGGGGTGTGTGTGGCAGGGATGGGGATTAGGCGCTGGGGGCTGGTGGTCCTTCCCTGTCCCCAGCCCCCAAGTGTGGGGAAGGCATGAAGGCCCCCCAGCCCTGGTTAGGGGCTGTGATGGGACTTGGCCCCAGGGCTGCTGGGGGGGGCTACTGAGGCTGGGGGGCACCATGCCAGGGACCCCCAAGTCCTGCTGTTGGGGTCTGGGGGACCCCCAGAGCTCCTCACCGTGGCACGGGGCACCTCCAGACATTGCTGTCATGACATGGGGACCCCCAGAGCTCCTCACGATGGCACGGGGCACCTCCAGACCCTGTTGTCATGACATGGGGACCCCCAGAGCTCCTCACTGTGGCACGGGGCACCTCCAGACCCTGTTGTCATGACATGGGGACCCCCAGAGCTCCTCACGATGGCACGGGGCACCTCCAGACCCTGTTGTCATGACATGGGGACCCCCAGAGCTCCTAACGGTGGCACGGGGCACCTCCAGACCCTGTTGTCATGACATGGGGACCCCCAGAGCTCCTCACGGTGGCATGGGGCACCTCCAGACATTGCTGTCATGACATGGGGACCCCCAGAGCTCCTCACCGTGGCACAGGGCACCTCCAGACCCTGTTGTCATGACATGGGGACCCCCAGAGCTCCTCACGGTGGCATGGGGCACCTCCAGACATTGCTGTCATGACATGGGGACCCCCAGAGCTCCTCACCGTGGCACGGGGCACCTCCAGACATTGCTGTCATGACATGGGGACCCCCAGAGCTCCTCACCGTGGCACAGGGCACCTCCAGACCCTGTTGTCATGACATGGGGACCCCCAGAGCTCCTAACGGTGGCATGGGGCACCTCCAGACCCTGTTGTCATGACATGGGGACCCCCAGAGCTCCTCACTGTGGCACAGGGCACCTCCAGACCCTGTTGTCATGACATGGGGACCCCCAGAGCTCCTAACAGTGGCACGGGGCACCTCCAGACCCTGTTGTCATGACATGGGGACCCCCAGAGCTCCTCACCGTGGCACAGGGCACCTCCAGACCTCTCGTCCTGACACCAGGATGTCTCCAGACCTCACTGCCATGCCATGAGGCATTGCCAGACACCACTGCCATGATGAGGCACCTTCCACCTGCTGTCATGGGGACCCCCAGTCTCACCTTGCCCATGTGTGGCTGTGACCCACAGATGGGGCAACACCCCCCCCATGCAAACACCTGCCCCATGCCCTGCTGTCCTGCCGGGCTCAGCGGGTTTCGTGTCTTCAGCATCTCTGCGCCAAGCACGAGCGGCTGGGCGGAAGGGGAAGCCATCACCGCCCGCGCGCGGCCGGGGAGGAAGGGGGCCTTTGTTCGCCCTTCCTGGCCACTTGCACAGCGGGGCAGTGGCGGCCGCCCCAGCGGGCTCCCCGGGGACGTGGGGACACGGGGGTCAGCAAGCCGCAGCCCCCTTCCCCCTGCTGAGCTCCAAAGCCAACATCTGCGAAAGCATTTTGCTGTTGCTAAAACCTAACGTGTGCTGGGTGGCTGCTGGGTGCCCATCCCCTCCCACCCGTGATGCCCATCCCCACCAGGTTCTCAGTGAAGACCCTGCTGGAGAAATACACAGCAGAGCCCATCGACGACTCCTCTGAGGAGTTCGTTAACTTTGCCGCCATCCTCGAGCAGATCCTCAGCCACCGCTTTAAAGGTAATGGTGGCCCGTGGGGATGGGCGGCTGTGCAACCCCCGGCGCGTCCCTGTCCCCATCCCTGTGCCACACGGTGGATGGGGATGCATGTGTGCCTGTGCTGGCACCAGGGAGCATGGCCGGGCTCTGGCTTGGTGCTTGCCAGGCTGCTGGGGTCTGCTG
This sequence comes from Falco cherrug, assembly GCF_023634085.1. NCBI lineage: Eukaryota > Metazoa > Chordata > Aves > Falconiformes > Falconidae > Falco > Falco cherrug. Next base: position 738,192 of record NC_073716.1, read on the forward strand.
GCACAGCAGCTCCCACCCGCAGCCCCTCGGTCCCCACAGGCCCAGTCAGCTGGTTCAGCTCGGATGGGCAGCGAGGCTTCTGGGACTACATCCGCCTGGCCTGCAGCAAGGTCCCCAACAACTGCGTCAGCAGCATCGAGAACATGGAGAACATCAGCACCTCCAGGGCCAAGGTCAGGAAGGTGCCAGCCCCAGCCCTGTCCCTGCCTCTGTCCCCGTCCCCATCCCCTTTCCTATTCCTGCCCTTGTTTCCATTCACACCTTGTCCCTGGCACATGGACCCATCCCCATCCCCATCTCCATCCTTATCTCCATCCCATCTGTGTCCCCATCCCATCCTCATCTCATCCCATCCCCCATCCCCGTCCCCATTCTATCTCCATCCCACCACATCCCCATCCCTGTTCCCGTCCCCTCCCTGCCCCATCCCCATCCCTGGCACCCTGCCCTTGTGCAGCCCCACCTCACCCCACAGCACCCCCCAGGGTTACTGGGGTGAAACAGGAGCTGTGGGTCCCCACGGGGGGATAACGGGGCCCAAAGCAGCTCCCGGGTGGGGATCACCTGCCTGCCAGCACCCAGAGCCCCAGGGGCAGGCGGGGCATGGCGGGGGGCAGCTGAGGGTGGCACCCATCCTCGGGGCTGCCCCGCGGGGCCGTGCCTTGCAGGGCCGTGCCTGGATCCGCGTGGCGCTGATGGAGAAGCGCATGTCTGAGTACATCTCCACGGCCCTGCGGGACACACGGACCACCAGGTGAGCAGCTGGTGGCACGGCTGGCTGCGGCCATGCCTGCACCACCCCACGGTGCTACGGGTGTGGGGGTGCACAGGGTGGGTGCTGCGGCACGGTCTGGGCTGCCAGTGGGTGACCATGCAGCCGTGTTTTCCCCCACAGGCGGTTTTATGACGACGGGGCCATCATGCTGCGCGAGGAGTCCACAGTGCTGACGGGGATGCTCATCGGGCTCAGCGCCATTGACTTCAGGTAGTGGTGGGCAGCACAGTGGGATGGGGGCACCCTGCGTGGCCCCCCCACGGGCCACTGGGGCTGCCCTGACCCTCTTCTCCATCCGCCACTCAGCTTCTGCCTGAAGGGTGAGGTGATGGACGGTAAAACACCCGTGGTCATCGACTACACACCCTACCTGAAGTTCACGCAGAGGTAAGAGCCGGGGTGACCTCCTTGGGTTGGGGACCCCACTGTCTCTCCGGCACGTGCCAGCCCTGTGCCACAGTGCTGTCCCTGGTGAGCCCCTGTGCCCCCCAGCTACGACTATCTGAGTGAGGAGGAGGAGCGGGGCAGCGTGGAGAGCAGCACAAGTGAGGACAGTTCCCCTGAACACCCCTACCTGCCCCTGGTCACCGATGAGGACAGCTGGTACAACAAGTGGCGCAAGATGGAGCAGAAATTTCGCATCGTTTATGCCCAAAAGGTACTGGGAGCCAGGATGAGGCCATCTGGGTACCAGTCCCCCTGGGATGCTCCAGCCTGGAGCATCCCCCCACTGCATCCCCACTCCCGCAGCCCAGTGGTACTCGCAGCTGTGGTGTCCCAGCTCTCTCCTTGTCACGTTGGGTGGCCCTGGGGACATGGGGGGTTGGGGTGGTGGCACACTGCTGATGGCAGCTTCACACAGGGGTACCTGGAGGAGCTGGTGCGGCTGCGGGAGTCACAGCTGAAGGACCTGGAGGCAGAAAACAAGCGGCTGAAGCTACGCCTGGAGGAGGTGATGGTGCAGAACCAGCTGGAGAAGAGGGAGCTGGAGGGCGTCATCCTGGAGCTGCAGGAGCAGCTGTGAGTGGGGACATGCTGCCGGGCCTGGCTGGGCACGGTGGGTGGGGGGTCCCCGAAGCCTGGGTGTCCCATGGGCTCCGGGGTGGGTAGTTGGTCCCCAGCACCCCACTGACTCTGAGGGGCAGGTGAGTGGTGGTCCCCGGTACCCCATACACTCTGTGGGGTGTGACGGGGTGGTGGGCTCCCAGTGCCTGAGTGCCCCATATGCCCTGTGGGGGACACAGCGGCTCCCCAGTGTCCCATATGTCCTGTAGGACACGGTGGGTCCCTACCCCACACGTCCCGTGGGCCATGTCGCCTGGCAGGTCCCCAGCACTGGTGGCTGTGCCAGGTGCTGAGCACCCACCTTTGCCGCAGGACGGGGCTGATCCCCTGCGAGAACCCGCAGCTGGCCCAGCTCTCCAAGGAGATGGTGACACCCTTGGTGAACCAGTGGCCATCGCTGGGGACCCTCAACGGCAATGAAAGCAGCTCAGACAGCAAGCTCTACCGGAGGTAACCCCCCCGTGGGGGGCAGAGCTGCCTCGACCTGCACCCAGCACCCTACCCCACCCCGGGGGGGGTCTGCCCCGGGCAGGGGACAGGGAGAAGGGCTGGCCCTAGCTGATGGGGCTGTCTCAACCCTGGGGGCCGCGGCGCGGGGGGCTCAGCGCCGTCCGTCCGCAGGCACAGCTTCGTGAGCACCGACCAGCTCTCGGCCGAGAACAGCCTCAGCTCCGACTCCCAGCGCCTGGGCGAGGGCAAGCGTGAAGGCGAGCCCTGGGGGCCCTTGGGTAAGCCCCCCCCACACGCACACCATAGGGTGCCCCACGGGGTTCAGTATGCCCCCCAACACGCACCCAGGCGTTTGGACCCCCCCAGCAGCCCCCTCCTCATGCTGGGGATGCTGTCCCAGCAGCACAAGGACACCCAGGTCCCTGTTGCAGAGGTGGTCCCTGTCCCCGTCCCCCCGCGGCAGGGCTGGGGTGTGATGCTTCAGCCCCCCGCGACGCCGGCCCCGCTCTGTGCCCGCAGGGAAGGACCCCACGCCCTCCATGCTGGGGCTCTGCGGCTCCCTGGCCTCCCTGCCCAGCTGCAAGTCCCTGGCCAGCCTCAAGTCCAACGAGTGCCTGGTGAGCGACAGCACCGAAGCCAGCCCGACCCGCAGCCCCAGCTGAGACCCCCGGCCCCCTCGCCGCCCCCCAGCCTGGCCGCTCGGCCCAGCGTCGTGGCGGAGGACTGACCACGCGTGTCCCCCCTCGCTGTCCTGGGACCGACGAGGGACTCGCCGCACCCACCGGGGAGGCTGGGGACGAGCATCCCTCTCCCCATCTTGACACCCCACGCCAGCCGCAACTCGGACCCCCAGCTGAAGACATGGACCCGTTGGGATGGGGGATGCTGGACTGGGACCCACATGAGCTGGGGCTGGGGGGCAAACTGTGCCATGGGGGGACGCAGGGAGTGATTGCTGCTGGGGAGCAAGGGAGGGGGCTCAGGGCCAAAACCCCTCCAGGGGTGAGGGTCCGGACACAGCCCCCTGCTCAGCCCAGGAGCACTGCTCTTCCCTCGGATGCCCACCCGGGCTTTGCGTGCCCTCTAGTGCCCAGCCTCCCCCCCCGCCCCCCCCAGGCGCTGCAGGGGGGGCCTGTCCCTCCCTTTGGGGACCTGCTGGCCCTCCTTGCAGCAGCATCCTCACGACAGGGATAGGCTCCCCCCTCCCTTCTCCTTCCCATCCTCCCCTGGGTTTTGGGTTGTTTTGGGCGATTTTGGTTTTTAATTCAGCCCCACCTGCCTTGTTGGAGCGTAAGGAATCAATAAACGCAGCAAGCAGATCCAGCCTCCGTGAGCCCCCGGGCTGGGAGACACAAAGCTGAGGAACAGACCCCTTGTGCCTCCCCAGGGGGGGATGCTGGGGGGGGCACACAAGCAGCGAGCCTCCTCCAGCCCTGCCCCGAGAGCAGGGAGAGCACCCATGGGACACAGCCCGTCACCCAAGGATGGGGCAGCCCCTGCCCCATTAACAGTGGGTTGTGGCAGCGGGCAGCAGGGGCTGGGGGCTCCTTATCCCCAGCGAAAGCCCAGCAAGGATCTGGTGGGTGACAGTACTGTGCCCACACAGCAGGGACGCAGCTGTCGCCTCTGGGGATGCCTCCCATAGTCCCAGCACACAGGGCAAGGATTTCTTTTTCCACTCCCTAAGAGACAATATTTTCGTTTATTTAGGAAAATAAGAGAAATTCCCCCCCCACCCCCCCCCAGAGTGAGCTGGGGTAGCACCCACACCGGGCACAAACGCTGGGGCAGGCCCTTGTGGTGACAGAACCGGGCACCAGCAGGGGCTACCAGGGCACCTCAGCCCCCCCAGAGCAGCAGCAAGGTCTGTCCCCACATGGGGTCTGAGCCCCGGGGCTGGCAGGGGACTGTGACACCCCAAGTGGGAGGAGAGGTCCAGAGGCAGGGAAAGGGCCCTGACCTGTCCCTATGCCATGCAGAACTGGCAAGGGGATGCTGTGCGTGACTGATAGCGAGCAGGGGCAGGCCCGTGGCCAGCGCAGGGCTGGGGGCCAGGCAGGGACGCAGAGAAGCCACCGGGAGCTTGGTCATCACCAGAGCCCCAGCTCCCACCTCCTGCCCTGCCGCAGCTCCTGGGGCGCCCCATCTTTGCCAGAGTGTCCGTGAGTCCAGCAGCAGCATCTGTCCAGCTCAAGTGGTGAGTACAGGGGAGCCCACGTCCCCCCCAGTGTCACAGCAGCAGGCACAGATGTCCCCAGTGTGGCTGGGGATGGGGAGCTGGGCCAGGCCTGCCTCTGTGTGCAGGCAGCGGGGAGGCAGAGCGCAGCACAAAGGCACTTGGGCTTTGCACAGCCGAGCTGGTTTGCTGCTCCCAGGAGGCCTCACCGGGAGCAGGGGTGGCACTGTCCCCCTGGGGCACTGGCCACATCCAGCCCTGCCCTCGCCCTGGCTCACAACGTGCGCAGCCGCCGCTCCTGGTTCAGCTTCTGGAAGAAGGTCTTGCCAAATTCATAGGTGCTGATCATTATGGCGCAGGCGGGTGCCACCTTAATAACGCGGGGCAGGAAGCCTACAAGGACAACCCCATCAGCTCCCCAGTGACACCAGGGTACCAGTAAACCCCCATCCCAGGGCTGGGGGGACACATCCTTACCTGCAAACAGCCCCCGGGTGCCAGACTCTGCATGGATGCGCTGCATGAGCAGCCAGGTGGAGGAAGGCTTGGAGGCTGCAACTGCGGGGAGAGGGTGAGGGTCTGGGGATGCCCATGTCCCACTGAGGGGTCATAGCTCCCCCCAGGCATCTGCCCGGAGCCCAGCTTCTCACCTGGGTGCACCTCACTGTCTCCCAGCTCGATCTGCCGCTGGGTCTTCACCACGTCAAAGGGCAGCGTCAGCACCGCAGCCACCTGCGGGGCCAGCAGCCGGGCGCTGAGCTGGGACCTGGCTGGTCCTGCCCAGCGCCAGCTCTGCCATCACCTCCTGGTGCCGTCCCAGCCCCATCCCTTGCTCCCCCCTGCTTACGCCCGAGGGAGCCCCAGCATGGTGCACACCCCAGGGCCCCGAACTCACCGTCCCGGATATGGCCCCGGATGCGAAGCTGATCATGAATGTGGCCTCATCCAGACAGGCCTGCCTGCAGAGCCACTCCTTCACCAGCTCGTAGTTAAACCAGTAGAGAGCTAGGAGGAAACAAGAAACACCAGCACTACAGTGAGGCACCCCGGACACACCAGCCTCTGCTCTCCCCAGCAGGGTGCCTTGGCCCGTGCTTGTCCCCCCCTCTCCCAGTGCCACCGCTCAGCCGGTCCCCCTGCAGCCATACCTGAGAAAGGGACATCACGCAGCACGGTGGGTCCCCAGCCCCTCCAGAGGGACAGCCAGCCATCCTGAGCCACGGCCGACTGGATGCAGACGCCAAGCTCCCGGTAGCTGAGCTGCCGCGACTGCATCTTGGTGCGGATGAGCTCCAAGGGGCTGATGACTGTCACAGCACCTACTGCAAGGGAGGGGACATTGGCACCAGCCCCAGCAGCCGTCCCGGAGGCCCAGAGCAGGTGCCAGGAGAGCCAGGCGCTGAATGTGGGCACCAACAGCTGAGAAACCAGCCACACTCTCCTGCAAGGAGATGGGTGGGCGGGGGGGACCCCTGGAGAGGAGGGGTACTCACGCCTGGCGAGGGCCCCGGCCAACAAGGGAATGTGATGCCCCCGGCTTCCCGTCTGAGCGTGCAGGTAGTCTCGGAGCTGGTCGTAGGTGGTGAAATAAATGACGGTGGCTGGCACAGCCATGACCCTGCCAAGAAGGAGGGGTGTGAGGGGCATGTGTGCCCTCCTGGGGGGCTGGCAGGAGGCTCGGGGCTCAGATGCCCATGTGCCCAGGCAGGTGTTCACACCCAGACCACCCCCGGCAGGGTCCATACTCACAGGGTGGGGGGCAAGCCGCTCCACAGAGACCTGATGCCCTCATAGCGTGTGATCTTCACGAAGGCATCCTGGGGAGAGCAGAGCACCACGGAAAGGGGTTAGAGGAGGGAGACGGGCAAACACCCCCACCCCCTCCCCGGGACAGGGAGGCCCCTGCCCACCCTGCCTTGTGCCCGCAGCTCCTACCAGCGTGCCAGTGAAGTGAGTGGGGGTCTTGTACCAGGCGGTGCAGCTGTTGCCATTCTGGCAAACATATAGATGGTCCATGAGCCCATTGCAGTAGAGAAAACACTTCCCTGGAGCAGGGGGCAACAGCATCACTGTGAGGCAGGAGACCCTTCCCCTCTGCCCTGTGCCCAGCCCAGGTGATCCCCAAAACCATCACTTCTTCCAGGAGACAGCCAAAGCCTAATGCTTCAGCCTGGAGGAGACCAGCCCCAAAGGCGGCCAGGAGAAGGATAACTCTTCAGCAAGGGTCTAACCATGGCCAGCCCCACAGGGCAGGGGGCATCCAGCCCCACCGCAGGGATGGGGGCACGGCAGGAGCCATTGTCAGTGGCAGGAGAGGTTTATGCCTCACCCTGCGTCAGCTCTGCTGCCCTGGCACGTTGGGGATGCCACCGCAGGGAGCCAGCACAGCCCCTCCACCGTGCTCTTGGGCCAGGCACAGGGATGCTGGGCAGGGAGCAAGCGGGGCAGCAGAGACCCAAGGGGACTTCGACATAGCAACAGAACAGAGTGACAGGACAGGGCAAGGACAGCAGGGCTGCAGCCAGCCGGGCCTGTTGCACAACAGACCCCCAGCAGACCCGCGGGCAAGGACCCAGCGGGGACATTGCACAGGCAGCCCCAAAGGGCCGCGGCTGGGGACAGTCGTGGCCCCCACACCAGAGAGGGATGTTCTCTCAGCCAGAGGACCCCAAGCTGCCACCAGTGGGGAAGCAAACCAGGGTCAAAGCGCTTGACCAAAGCAAAGCCACTGGCAGCAGGAGCTGCCCGGAGCCCCTGGGCGTACTCACATGTGGCCTGCTGAGTGCCCCAGGGCACAGACCGCACTGGCAACGCTGAAACACACAACAGGGACACACTGAGTGATGACACAGGGGATGTGCCACCTCCCCGAGCTGGGGCACAGCTCTGTGTGCCACAGCTCTGGGTCAGGCAGTGGGAGAGCTCCATGGGTGAGGGGGCCGGATGCCCCCACAGCCACTTCCCAAGCCGTCTGTATTGTCACTAAACCAGTCCCTTGGGACCAGCCCCAGCCCGCTGACCCCACAGGGAGGGGGGCAGATGGGGGGCAGAGCCCATGGGGTCTCTCCTGCTCCATGGAAGCCGTGCGGAGCAGTGTAGAGACAGGCACAAAGGCAGCAGGTAAGAGAGCGAGCAGCTGGAGCAGGCTGAGCCCTTCCACCCCGCTCCCCGCCGGGCAGGGGGCTGGTGGGCACAGCACTGACCCCAACTGGCGTCGGCGCAGGGCGGCAAAGGGGGAAGGACAGAGCCAAGCATCAGCCCAGCTCCCCCAGCAGGGCCCCCCGAGCCCGACAGGACGAGGGGCCCATGGTAACCTGCCACCTCGTGATGGCCCCACGCTCAGAGGCTGAGAAATCCCCAACACCAGCTCTGCCAACCGAGACACCCACGTGGGCTGCTCGCCGGCTGACTGGGGCGGGGGGGGCGGCTGGCTGGAGACCCCCGCCATGCCCTGAGCAGGGTTACCTTTGGCGAAGGGGGTCCTCTGGGCCTGCAGCCGGATCTTCACCACATCCAGTGGCGTCACTGAAACGACACCATCCCTTTAGCCACGTTGCGCCGTGCCAGCCCCTGGCACCCACCCACTCCCCATGGTCCTCACCGAAGAGGGAGGTGAGGATGGCCCCTGTCCCCGAGGCCAGCATCTGCTGCAGCGGCGTGATGCCCCCACAGGGGCTCGGCGATGTCTTCTCGGCCATGGCACCGTCAGCCTGCAACACACGGCAAGGGGGATGCTCGAGGCTGGGGGTGCTCCCGGGGGGGGCCTGCCCAGGGATGAGCGATGGCTCCTCAGGAAGGCCCCCCCCAGCATCCCCAGTCCACTGGTGCAAGGACAGATGTCCCACCTCTGGCTGTGCTATCGGCATGGCACAGGGCAGGTGCGGCCCACCCACCCTGTAATCGTGCTCCCCCTGGGGGGGACAGGGACTGCTCCTGGGTCCGGTGCAGCCCTGATAACACCCTCCCCGGCCTCGCTACTGGCAGTGGGCCCAGCCTTGCTGGAGGGGTGGGGACGGTCCAGGCCAGCCTTCTGTGTCCTTAGGGAGGGAGGACCGTCCCCTCCCTGCAGTTGGAAAATTAAGGGACAGGAAGGAACAAAGTCCAAAGACCAGCCATGCTGCAACGGCCCTCCCAGCCCCAGCCGAGAAGGCAGTATAGCCACGGAGGGACACCTGGGGGGGACACCCCTCCCCCCCTCACACAGGGGGGGCCAGCTTGCAACAAGCACCGCAAAAATGATTCTTGCATCCAAAACCTGCTGTATGCCTCCCCCGCCTGCTGCTGCTGCCCCTCCCAAGGCTTGGCAAGGCTGTGGCGCCCGGGACCAGCATCCCTGCCCTCGGGAAGCGGCGCGCATCGCACCCTTCCTGCGGGAGGGGGACCAGGACGCAGAGAAGTGAGCCCAAGCGTGGCTGCATGCTCAGGACCAGCTGCTCCCCCTCGCCGCAGCCTGGGGACAGTCCTCATGCTGGGATGGAGCCGTGGCTGGCAGGCTTCCAGCTTTGGGAACTTTTTTTTTTTTAAGCCAGGAAATGCAGCAAAAAAACCCCAACCACCTTTCATCATCTGACTCAGCAATTTGCAAGGTCAGAGCAGTCATCGGTCTCTCAGTTACAGGCTTTGGACTTGTTAGGTGCCCAAGGCTGCAAGCAGGGACGTGTCTATTCTGGAGCTGCACACGCCAGCCCCACTGGGAGAGCTGGGTGCTGCTGGTGGAGTGGGTGTGGGTCCCATGGGGTCCCACTGTGCCTGTCACGGGACAGCGGCCCTGGCATGCTCCCCGCGGACCACGCAGCTTTGGCAAAACTGTGCCACAGGCAGGGTGCTGGCCCCCAGCCCCAGCTCTGTCCCTCGGCTCCATCCCTTCGTGTCAAATCCGATGCGAGCAGGGGGAAACCTCCAGCTCACAGCGCTGCAACACCTGAACAGCTTAAAACTCACTGCTCATACATGCCAGGGCACAGCGCTCTGCTGTCAGGGGAGCAGAGCACCCCCAGGGCACTTCAGCTGGGAGCTGCTGCCTTTTCCACCCGGGAAAAAATAAGCCCCCAAAGCCCTGACGCGGACCCCAGCGCTGGGCCTGGGTGCAGCGCTGCCACGGTCAGCGCGGAGGGGACAGCAGAGCCGCGGCCAGGTGACAAAGGCAAGGACCAGGGAGGGGCCCCCAGCATATGGAGCCCCCCGCCAGGGCAGCGCGATGGGGGTCCTGCGGGCCGACCGCCGCAGCGCTTCCCGGCAGCTGGGCTGCGCCAGCCGGGGGCTGCAAAGCTGCCCCCCCGCCCCCAGCCGTTCCTGGAAGTCCCCCAACAGCACCAGCGGCCTCATCCTGCTGGGCGCAGCGTTGCCCCGGCCCGGGCAGGACCCGGGGCCGCCCGAGCAGGCGGGGACCGCTCCCAGCGCTGCTGGGGACAGCCCGGCCGCGGCCCCCCCGCGGACGGCCCGGGGGACAAACCGCCCCTTCCCCAGGCCGGGGGACGGGCGCACAGGCACCCCAGCTGCCCCGGGCCCCCCCCGGGCGGGGGCAGCCCCCCTGCAGCGTGCACCCCGCGGGCTGCAGCCCCACGTCAAGGTTTACAGCCCCCCCCCAGGCGCTGCACTCCCTCCCCCGAGGCTTCGCTCTCTCCCCGCCCCCCCCCCCGCGCCCTCCCAGCAAGGCCGGGAGCCCGGGTGGTCCCGCGGCCGCCCCCAGCACAGCCGCACGACCCCCGGTACCAGGGAGAAACTGAGGCAGTGGCCGCGCGTGCCGGGTCACGAGGGAAGGGTGAGGGGGGTCACCGAGGGGCCCCGCCCCACCTGCTCATTCCAGCCACGTGCAGCGTTTCCCTCCGCCGTCAGCGGGCGGGGGGCGGGCGGCGGTGCCTTTAAGGAGCCCCATGGGCGCCCCGCGCCCCACCGCCGCGCGCCGGCCCGCGCGCCACTTCCGCCCCGCGCCGGCCGGCCGCCCGCGCACGCGCCTTGCGCGCCCTTGCGCCCCCTGCCGGGCCGGGGGAGGAACTGCACGGGCACCCCGGGCTGGGGCGCGACTTGGCAGCTCACCCGCACCGCGCCGGCTGGGAGTTGCCTGGCACGCTCGCCGTGCTGGGGCGGTGGGGTTTGCACACTCGCCATGCCAGAGGCGGTGGGGTTTGCACACTCGCTGTGCTGGGGCAGTAGGGTGTGCACAGTCGCTGTGTGCCGGCGGCGGTGGGCTCTGCACGCTCACCGTGCCGGAGCCTGGGTGCCAGGGCTGGCTGTGGAGGCTTTGGGCTGTGCCTGGGCAGGGGCAGTGGCCGCGCAGCCCTCGCCCCGCCAGCCGGTGAGCAGAGGCACCTTCTGCAGGGTGAGGGTGCGGCAAGGCCGGTGCCCCACTGCCAGGCTGGTGCCCTGCTGCTGGCCCTCGCCGGCCCCAGGGAGCTCTAGCAGCGCTCTGGGGTGCTGCTGCAGGGGGAGGGGCACCCAGCGCCTGCTCCCACCCCGGGGCTCTAGGGGCAGGCAGGGGGCACCGGCTGCAGCCTTTGGCCCTGGGGCAGGCCGAGGGGAGGGTGGCACTGGGGCCTTGCAGCCCCCCAGGAGATGGGCTGTGGGGTGGTGCGTGCTGTGCAGGGAGCGCTAGGGCCTAAGAAAGGGAAATGGGGTACGCCAAGAGCTTTTTCGGCTCTTTTGCTCTGCGTTAGCTAGCTGGAAGATCCCTTTTACTTGAGGGCTACAGGCTGTCTTTCGCATTTCTAGCTCCTCTACTGGAGAGTGGCTTTATTCATGAAGAAGGTTCTGGGGTCCCATCTCTGGTCTCAGAAGTAAGGCACAGTTGAAATGCACTGTTACTCTTAGAGGTGCAACCCTCAAAACAGGCGGCCATGCTGGCTCGTGGCTCTATCAACACGCACAAATACCGGAGCTACCTCTGTTACTTCCACCTGGTCCTGGGAGAGCTGCGGCTCAACTTGGGGATGTGCCTGGTCTGGGAGGCTAAAATCCTCCCTCTGCTTACTGCAACTGCTCAGGGTGGCTCTTTGTACTGTATTGGGAGTGCCTGTGTGGAGTCACGAGCCCTTTTGTGCAAAGCAGTGAGCTCTCTGAGGTGGCCTTATTTCTGTTGGCATTTTAAGCTAGAGAAGATGCTTTAGGCGTGCTCATTCACGAGAGCAGCAGCGCAGTGCTGACGGGTGTCCTCACACCCGGCTGCTGAAGGTGCTGCCTTACGCTGCCCCATGAGCGGGTGACAGCAGGCAGCTCTCAAAGCCCCTCCAAAACCTGGAGGGACGCTCCCAGGGAGCACGGGCTGTGGCCTGGCCCCATACAGCCCCAGCAGGTGACAAGTGGTGGCTGGCCGTGGGTGCCTGGGGTTGAACTGGGACACCACCACAGCGGTGCTCCAGCTGGTGTACCTAACTGGTAACCTTCCTAGGAACTCTGTGTGCCTGTGGTAACTTCACTGCAAAACCCACCAGTGGTACTGCACTGGTGGTAATGTAGTCCTCTGCCTTCCTTTCGAGTAGGACTGCAGTCTTGTCCTGACTTAAAATCACGGACCACAGCCTGCGCTGGTGCCTACACCCCTCGGCTCCCCTGTGAGTGCCATCCTGTGGCAAGAACAGGGAAGACTTCAAGGTCAGGCAATCTGCAGATGGCCACCAGCATGCTCCGGGGTGAGCCGGAGCAGTTCAGGCCTTCAGTCTGCTGGCAGTGGCATTTGGTAAGCAGCCTGTTCCGCCCCAAAGCGACGTGCTCTGTCTCCGCAGAACTGGCAGAGCCGTGGTGGCTGCTCTCTTCCAGGAATAAAGTCCTTTCTGGCATCTCTGAAGTTTGTCAGCGAAGGGTGCAGCTAATGCCAGGAGCATTGATCAGGCTTCAGCCCTGCGAGCTGCTGCTGGCATCTGGGAAGAGGCTGCGAACACCCGGGGCTTGTGCTTGAGGGAGAGGAGCTGCTGGGGCTGTTGGCCTGGGTATGCAGACATAAAGGGATCCTGAATTCTCTGCAAGCACTTGATGCCCTTGTGTCATACCAGGTCCAAGCGAGTCTTGACTTTGTGTGATGTGAGGCCAGGAACCTAGTAATTCCCACAAGGTCACATAAGTGAATGCATCCTCTAACTCCCTAATGAGTCACCCCTGCCTCTTACAGATCCACAGTGTTTAAATGATTGGGAAAGTCTCTTCCAGCAGGTAATTTAGAAATGGAATTATAATTAATTAAAAACCCATATCCTTAGGGGTATTGGGTTGTGTATCTTCTATTTGTAAGTGCTGGGCTCCGCATGCCTTCCACACTGCTCAACTGAAGAGGAAAAGGAATAATTTCTCTCCAGCTGGGGTGGGGCAAGAGGGATGTGTACAAGGTGGTGCACGTGCCTCAGTCTCGATTTGTCAGGTCTCTCCATTTGCCAAAGCGGTCAGAGGGAAAGTGGTGAATTTGTTTTGCCCGTGCCTGGTGCTGCTGCGAGGTGAGGACCTTGCCGGCTGGCTCTTTCTGCTGAGTCACAGCCTGCTCGCTGCCTGCGAAGTCCTAACACCGAGGGTGTTTCTGTCTCTGATTTACATCTTTATAGTCCTGCTGGCCTCGGCAGGGGTTATAGGGGTGTATTGTGCTCCAACTGTCTGTGGAAATGAAATGTAAGTTCACTGCAGTTGGAGAGAACTGTGTCCGAGTTGCAAATACGTGCATTTTGTTTCAACTTGTGAGGAACTGAGCCTGCTGAGCTGTAATCCCCTCTCAAACAGCAAAGTTACATGCAGAGTCAGAACTGCTGGGGAAGGTTTGTGTGAGCTGCCTTCTGGTCTGCTCAGCGCAGGCCTGGGTAATGCCCGCTGTCCTGCTGTTCCTGACAGCGTACGAGCATGGCTGGGAAAACCGCCTGTGTAACGCCCAGCTGCCCGCTGCCATCTCCATGGAGCGGCTTCAAAGCATGGCGAGCTTACGAAACCCAGCTGGCTCCCTGGTCCGATGCCATGTCCACATTAGCATGCCCTGGGAAGCAAGTCTGGCTGCCTGGGGCTTCCTTATTTAGGAAGGGGTCATATTGTGGTCTATCAGCATGCTATAGCATCTGGAATTGTTTCAGGAAGATCAATCCTGTCTCCTTGCTGGGAAAGATTTTGAAAATGATTAGCCCATTTCCTTTTTTTTATGTGAACTTTTAAGGGCCAGGTTGCAAAAGGGGTCTAAGTAGTACTGTAATGGAATTAAGCTAGTGCAGAATTTGAGTATTTACTTCAGCTAGGATCATTATGGTTTTGCAAAAACCATCCTTCATCTGAGTTAAGTGACCGAAATGAAGCAGCCTGTGGACAGACAAGGCCCTGGGGACATCAGACTTCAAAAGCACTATAACCCAGAATTCATAACACAGTTGTAGTTTTGCAGGTCGGTTCCCACTGCAGGTGAGACCTCAGAAATTGCATCCTACCTTCTGTAGCACCTACGAGGGAAAACCTTGATACAGTAGTGAAACAGGTTACAAAACTCACCTGTGAGGAAAATGAGCCTTGTCTTTGAAGAAACAGGTATGGAAGATACAGGCTTAATAATTTCTTCTGTAAAGGTTTCCTTTATAATTTGATGTTAAAAATAGTGTCTTTTTTTCCACCTGGCAGCAGTGTGGGCCAAAAGGAGTGGAGGGGAACAGCAAGCCTGGACCGAGTTAGAATGGTAGGATAAATTCAGATTCTTTCTCCTACAAACAAAACTACCCTATGAACATGAAGCAGCCAGAAGAGCTCTGTGCAGTAATTAAAGTCTGCATCAGCTGTCACCCTGCTGTGTGTACAGGTAAGAAATCTGCCTACAGAGTGTTTCTCCGCAGTTCTTAGCCAGCGCACGATCTGTCGATGACTGTGAGCTCATTCCACTTGGGGCTTGAAGCACTCAGCTGCACTTCGGGACTCGGGCTGTTCCAGCAGTTCCCGTAACATCTCTGTATTGCTGCAGCAGCAGCATCCTGCATCCAACCAGTGCAAAAGAGCGTGCCTGCCGGTTCAGGCAGCAGGGGTGAAGGGCTGTTGTACCTGAGATGTAGTACAAAATGAGTGTGTTGCTGCGCAGTAGGGCTTTGCATCAAAGGGATGGAGGATCTGCAGCAAGCTAGAGGTGTGTGTTAAGACATAGGGAGCGAGGGCACCTGAACAAGGGAATCTTCTCCTAGTTGCTACCTCTCTGATGTGGACATTCAGCCTGTGTTTTTGGCCCTGCAGGGTGTTGGTGAGGAGGAGAAGCTTTATGTAGATTTGACTGTCTTTGCAGAAGTCTTGTTTACTAGGAATATCCATGTGCTTCTATTTCTCTGAACACAGATGGAATTCAACAGCAAGATACTAGATACTGAGCCTATTTGCTCATTGTGCCTTTTCTAGATAGGACTGCTTATGACACTCAACAGTTTTTCAAGTACTGCGCCACCAGGTTTCTGTGGCTGTGCTTTGGGCCAGGATGGTGCTCGCTTGTGTGACTGCAGTCCTGGAGAGCTGACTACGGGGAACCGTTGCTGTTTTTCTTGAGGCTGGCAGTACTGTGGTCCATCAGCTGACAGATTTAATTCTTGACTTGCCTTTGCCAACAGAACTTCTAAATGTCCAGAATGTGGTAAGAATGGCTGTGCCTGAACATCAGCTGGGACTGGCTAATGATGCTTCCCAGCCCATGGTTGCTTGGATCCAGAAGGGACTTGGTGCCTGGTGAGCTGAGAACTCTGGCAGGCAAAGCTGAGCTTTGAGATTATTTCAGAAAGCCAGGTATCATTGTGCTGATTACTTTGTGTTAAGAAATGAGGGCAGAGAGTCCTTTTAGTTTTGTCTTTAGATGATGAAATAGTCCTGTTTAAGGATGCTCAGCTCATTCGCAGTCAGTCTTGTGTTCCCGGTACATCAGTACTGCCTGTAGGAAGAGCTGCTGTTCCAGAATTGGACTCTAGCTGCTTGCACTTAAGTTCAAATTCATCTTGTTCTGTGGTGTCTCACATGGACAGATCCACTTGTAGCACTGTAGTATTTATTTTACAATTCCCAAAGCAATGGTATCTTCTTGAGAGAAGTTGTGTCTATCCTGGGAAAATTCTCCAGCTAATTTATCGTGGCTACTTTTTAGCCAGTTTAAAAATGGGCAGAAAAGAGCCATTTCCCTGGTTTTAGATTCCTCACCTGTTTCTACTGACCTGAAGAAAATCCCTATCTCATAGTGTTGTCTGTTCATAAATCCAGATTATATTTTTCCCCCACTCATATGACTGTACTTTGTACTTCCACGGTTATTGATACTGTAGTAAGAGAAGGGCTTTGTCTCTCCATAGACCTTTCCCAACCCAGTCTGCCTTTAAAAACCTCTGGTGCTGCAGGTTCTGTATCTGTTTCTTTTTCTGCTATTGATTTTCTTTTCACAGTCTCTGTCAGAAACCTTTTCTTAAGACTGGACACTTGCCCTCGATTTGCACCTGAATGTTTCTCAGGAAAAAGCTGAAACTTGGGGCCTGACAGAAGATCCTTCCTGCAGTTTCTCCACTAAATCCAATTAGCAGGGCTTGTAAACCTGTAACACAAGGCAGTAATTCCACTGAGGGATCTCTGCTGTGTCCATAATGCTCCTGGGCATCTCATTGCTTTTCCAGATGAAGCAAGCAAGGTGGAAAGGGATCTTTTGCGAGTATTGCTTGTTTCTTCAGCCTCTCCCTCTACCTTCCAGCGCTTCAGGCTGGGTTGCGGGCCCTGTGTTGGGTGGTGAGGGCACCCTGGTGCCTCAGGGTGATAACACATCACCCGTTGATGTGCGGAATTAAACTCTATAACTCACGGTAAGTTATAAAGCAAGTATGTTTATTGCGGCGCCGGGTGCAAGGGGGATCGCCTCTCCTAACTTGCACACTTGGCTGTACTCACAATACATATTTATACAGTGAAATTGCTTAGTTCTGCCCAAAGTCTACACCTACTAACTAGTTATTGGTTAGTTGCTTTCTTGCTTCAATTTAAAGGTATAGTTCATTTTAAATGTACCGTGCATGCTCCCTGAGCAAGGGATCTACCCTCTTTGGGGGGGCCATTTGAGTAGGAGGTCGGGATCCATTATTTTATCCTAGTGTCCTTGAGTCTTATCACTTAAGTAGTTTTTCTTTTAGCAATTAGCACATCCCTGTAAGGCGGCTACTGATTTACATTCTTGTGGAGCTCACCTACATCTGTACTAACTGTTCCTTTCGAAGTGCTGAGCAGGCCAAGCTCCAGACCTTCTCTCGCAGACGGTGAGGCTCCTGCCTGCCTGTTGATGGTTCCTGTTATCTATGCAACTCCTGCCTACAGAGTTTTAGGTTTTTCACTGTATTTTCTCGCATCACCGTTGGCTCCTTGGCATAGGTGTCTACTCAGACGCTAAGGACAGCTGCCCACCACTGTCCCTCCATGGCATTCTGGGGCTTGTTGGTCGTGCAGACAGCAGCCCAGAGCCGCCTGCCCTGTGCACAAGACTGCTGTCTCTGTAGTGCGGTGCTTGCCATGGACAAGGTTGTGCCAGGATGGCTGCACACTGTAGCTGCTGCCGGGGGCTGGCGAGGAAGGGACGGGCGCTGCCAGCAGCTCGCTGCCCTCAGCGCGTTCATCTCCCGGGATATGGCGGGCAGCGGCCCGCAGCAGCGCCGCGCCTCAGCCGGTGGCTCCGTCCCCCGCCGCAGGTGGCTGCGTGGGACGCGTGGCCAAGCGGGAGCCAGGGCGGCGCGTCCCCTCGCCGCGGGGCTGTGACAGGCCTGGGTGGGGGGGGCGGAAGCTTGGGGGGCTGGGGGGGGTGGGGGCGCGGGACCCCCGGGAGAGCCCCACACCCACCTCCCCTCAGCGCCCCCTGCGAAATGGCGTCGGGCTGGGGCGGCCAGCGCGCGAGCGCCCCCTGCTGGGCGGGGCCACGCGCGCCCGCGTGCCGCAGACAAAAGACCGCGGCGGCCCCTCCCGCCCCGCCCCGCCCGCCGCGCATGCGCCACCCGCCGCCGGGGGGGCCCTCCGGGATGGGGGGCAGGGAGCAGTGCGGCGCATGCGCCCTGCCGCTGCGCGCCCCCCGCCGGCTCGGCGAAGGTTCCGGAGCTCGCGCGCGCCCCCCGGCCCGCCCCGCCCCCGCCCCGCCCGCGCCGCCGCTGTCACTCGCCGCCCGGCTCCGGTGCGGACTCCCCTGCAGCGGCAGGTAGGGCCCCGGCGGGAGGCGGGATGGGGTGCTACACGGCCGGGCCCCCTCTCCCCGGTCTCCGGGCGCTGCGTTTCGCTGTCCCCACGCTGAAAGCCTGAAACGGGTGGAGCAGAAAAAAAAAAAGCGCCCCACCAAAACGCCTAAAACCAGCCATTTCAGCCCAAAAAACCGCTGCGGAGGGGCGCGTCACCCCCGGTTGCCGGTGTGCCCGGGGGCCGCCTCGGCAGCCCGCTCGCTGCAGCAGTGCGAGGGGCGTCCCCTGCGGCAGCGCTGCCGCCCGGCTGCAGGTGCGGGGAGGGAGGGTGGGGGGTGGATTTTTTTTTTTTTTTTTCCCTTTCCCCTTTTCAACGTTTTTTTAACCCCGTTCCCTGCGGCAGGTGGGGCCGGGGGCTGTGCCGGCGGGGCTGCGGCAGGAGGGGTGGGCAGCGCCTTCCCACCCCGGCGCGGTGCCATCTTCTGCAGCCGTCCGTGGGGAGGGGGGAAGGCGGGGGGCAGCTGTAATTAAAACAGGTAAATTAATCAATAATAGAAAACCATGAGGAAAAAGGCGGTTCAAAAAACCGGAGCTGTCACGCCCAGCCCGAAATGTTGGGGTGGCAAGCGTTATTGAGGTCACGGTGCCCCGGAGTTGCCGTGCTTTGTGCATCCCCCAGGTGCCCCAGCCGAGAGGTTCCAATATTTAACGTTAACGGCGCGGCGGCCCCAGGTGGGTTCCCGTGCTGTCCGACCCCCGCGTGTCTGCCAGCCGGGCTGGGGATGCTGGTGCCCAGCCCGGTGGGCTTGGGGCTGGGGTGGTGCTTCTTGGCGTAACTGGTGGTGTCAGCTCTCCTGGATGTGCCTCGCACCTCACAGGCATCCCTGCATCCTGCCGAAATGGTCCCCTTGTCCCTTTCATTAGCTTCTTTCTGTGCTGCTTGTTCTTCCTTGTCCTAAAATCGCACCAGGCGGGGCGGAGGTCTGGCCCCCTTCCTGGGCTTTCCCTTTTTTCCTGTAGTTGCTGAGTATTTCTTTGTTTTAAGCCTAGCTAAACAGGTGCAAAATGGGAAGTTTTTCTGCCAGGTGTTTCCAGGCGGGCTGCGTGGCACACCTGCCCTCCTGGCTTGGAGCAATTAAACCCATCAGGAGTAGAAACCACTTACTTCAGGTAAGGGATGGAGATTTCTGCCTGCATCCCTGTCTGCCATGTTAGCACAAGGGAGGATTTGGCTAGGGAGGATAATTTTCTTTTTTTTTTTTTTTTTTTTTTTAACACCTAGAAATGCAGTCCTGTTGTTTGTTCACAGAGGGTAGCTGCCATCGCGTTAAAGGGAGTTTCTCCTTCCATTTGCTGGTGGTACCACCACGCGAGGTGCAGCTCCATTTGCAGCAAGAGGCTGGTCTTGCTTAGAAACGGGCTTGCTGGAACAAGCAGCTGAGATGAGCTAAGCTGTCACTTCAGCAATTTGTATGCAGTATATTCCTGAGCTGTCCTGCGTTTATCTGCGTGGATCTGGGCAGATGTCTAATGTGTGTCTGAATGAGTGGAACAAAATTCACTACTGAGAATCATTAATTTGTTATGTCGAGCAATGGCTGCCCTCTTGCATCTGATGAAGGGTTTTTGCATTTGCTGCCAATACCTCACGTTTGGAGTGTTTAATGGTTTTCCTTGTGCAGTTCAATTTTTTTGCGTTTTTCTCTCAAGGTAGTCAATCAAAACAGATCTCAGTTGAGTGTTTACTGGCTGCTCTTGAGAGAAGGAAAATCAAAATCTCATTCTCTCTAGAAATGAGAAATAGGCTAACCCAGTTACACTTTGTTCCCTCTTGATATGCAAAATGATTGTTTTTTACCCCAAGATGTGCAACTTAAGGAGAAAAGCAAGGTGCTGGCTGACTTGCCTGTAGTGCATAGGGGTTATCCAGGTGGATAATTCACACCTGTAAAAGTGTTGCATTTTCTTGCTCTAGATAGAGTAATGGTGTTTGAAGGGAGGTGTATGGCTGTGGCATACATCCCCGTGCCATCCCCCAACGTTAGCAGAGGTACCTCATGCTGTTGAATGCCCTTGGAAATGAAGGCTTGCCTTCAGGGCTTTGGAATTAAGATGCAGGTGGGGTTTGTTTTTTGAGACCCAGCTCTTGTGTTCTGGGAAAGTGAGATGCCTGTCCCAGAGGTTGGTTGCTTGGGTCTCCATCCTCCATAAGGCTTGATTGCAGTACGAGAGGATCTTAGGACAGCTGAGTCTTGAACACACAGAACTTAAAATGAAACACTTGGGCGAGGTCTGTTTGGTGTAAAAGGTTTTTAGGTCATTAGTGTGTGCATGGAGATGCCCAGTACTGTGGGTATGTCTTTATCTTGCATGGCAAGATGGCCAGAAGCTGACCCTTGAGAAACTTGAGGTAGCTCTGCCTGTTTTAATGAGTGAAAGTGTGTAGCATGGTTGTTGTTATTTGAAGCCTTTAAATGAAGACTCTTGTTTCTCTCTAAAAGAGGACCCATTTGTTCAGCCCTGCTCTGGAACAGCTTGCTGCTGACCTGCAGCTTTCAGGTGAACTTGTTACAAAGGTCCCACCTGACATGAACATGAGACACATCAACATATTGTGGGTCTCTGCCAAGGCTATTAGCTGCTCTGGAAGGGGCAGGTGGCATCACTGATAAGATACGGACATTTACCCTTCATCAGTTGGGATTAGCTGAGATGAGGACAGAAGTGACAGGACCTCTGTGTGAACCTGTGGGGAGCTCCCGTGGAAGGGAAATGGGTCCAGTCCCTGCAGGTGACAAGTGCAATAGTATGGGTTTTGTGGCCCTCCCTTATTACATGCCCTTTTCAAGTACTATGTTAAGTATTTACAGGTCAGGCTTCTAATTAGTCTTCCTCACCCTGCATCAGTTCCTCTGTATTGCCTTGCTGTCCTCTGCTTCTAGCCTCTTTCTAACCGAGGCATTTAGTTCAAACTGTCCCATTGCCTCTATGCTTGATAAACTGCAGTTTCAGCTGGACCAAGTAAACATATTTATCTGTCCTGAACAAGGAGTGCTGCAGCTTTCTCTTTTCCTTCCTGAGAGCCATGGGGAAGTCTGCTCCCCTGGCCAGGAGAGCAGTCCTCGCAGGATAAAAGTGAGGGAAATGTGGCACTGTAAACTGCTCTTTCCATGTTGAGGCTGAGCCCAATGTAGCTAGTCAGGGATACTTGCAGCATGCCAGTAAGGTAGGTGTCTTATTCTTCTGCCTTTCATGTTCCTCTGCTTCATTTTGGAAAAATTCTGTTCTTCATTGCATGCTTGTGGATCTGTGTTGCATCATTGTCTTTTTTTTTTTTTTCCCCAGGGTTTTGCCAGTCATGGGATTTGGAAGTGGTTGTATTTGCTGGGGCTTAGCTGAGCGGTTCTTAATGTGTAGTAGCAGGGAGTAATGCAAATTGCTCCTTGATGATGTTTATATCCTCATTTGGAAGTTGGGCTTTGCAGCATCATGTGGCCGTTAGAAACGGCTGGGGAGAGCCACGTTGAAAATGCTTTTGAGATGGTGTCTCTGCTGTTCCTTCTGAAAGCCAGTGTTCATCAGCATAGGAGAACAAATTGTCCAGACACAAATTGTCCAGCAGCACAACTGTAACCACTTTGCCTGTTGGAGTGTCAGTGTGCGCCTGTATGGACGGTTGGCATAGCTGTTCGAGATGTGGGTGCTGGGGTGTGTCCACATCCAGACTTTCAGACAAATCCCTTTTGGTTTGCAAAGTGTTGAAAATCGGATTATGAAGCAGTGTCTGAGGGGAAATGCTGAGGGTGGCCGTTCCCTTTTTTCCCAATAGGAATGTTATTCAAAAGCTGGAGAAAGCTGTAGATTTGAGTTTGTCTTGAGCAGAATAAGCTTATCTTCCCAGCCCAGTGCGCTGATGAGGCTTGGTTGTTGTCTCTGCATCTTTTGAAGGAGTGTTGCTAATTTAGCTGTAGCAATGCTCTGATGCTTGATGAATCAAGAAAGAATCAGGGTGCTGGCTTCAACCCAGCTCCCAGTATTTTCCAGTTTGCTTAGCCTGCTGGTGGTTGAGGTCAGTTGGCTAGTAGGTTGGCTTATTGCTTCCTAGGCTGTGTGCTGGCTGTATGTAGGTGTGGACAGAGAGTCAGAAGCCTGTAGTGAAGTGCCCTGGACTTGTGACAGACTTTTGTGTCCTTCATCTGGGTGATGCTGAGAGGGTGTGCGGTGTGTTAGGGCTGTCACTGGTGGAGCTGCTGGAATGTGGCGCAGGTTTAGGAGGGCTGTGGCTCTGCACGCAGGTGAAGCCACCAGCCCATGAACAACAGGGTTGTGCGTTGTGCTTTCTGGGTATATGGCTTGCTGCAAGGCCTACAAAGCACTGTGAACCCTTTCTTGCAGAAGCAAAACAGACCTCTTAAGCTGTATTAGAACAGCTGAGGCTGTTAAACAAAATGAGGGATGTTTCCCTTGTGTGCCTGCCCATAGCCAGGTGGAGGGGGAACCCCAGACTCAGCATCTTGGCTATTCCCAGCCTCTGCTTAGAAGATGCACCAGCTGATGGCTTGGGAGGACAGCAGCTTTCAGAGGACCTCTATTGCTGCAGTTGCATCGGAGCTGGCTGGCTTTCTAGGTTTTTCTACCCATCCAGTGTAATCTCTTTCTGCCTCGGGAGCTTTGCTTGCTTAACTGGTGTTTAGACTCCAGAGGTGGGCTGGCATGGTGTCTGGGGCTCACCCCAAGGGCATGTCCTTGCACTTGGGGGTGCTCATCAATGAAGAAGGCATTGCTGTAATGCATGGGTTGCATAGGCTGGGCTTTGCCTACCTACGGAGACAGAAAAGAAAGGAAATTGCAGAAGTAACTTGAACTGGATTGCTAATCCTTGCAGAGCAGTGCAGAGATGTTCCCACTCATCGCAGACCAGTCCTGGGAAGAGAATGAGGGTGAGTGGTCCTGGGCAGAGGTCAGTGGGCTGTTTGGTGGCAGGCAGTCCTGACAAAACCTTGCAGAGCATCAAGCTGGCTCAGCCCCACCAGAGGTGCAGCCCTCAGTTTGGGTCACTGCTCCTGCCTGGAGGTGCATAAGCAGTGGCGTGTCTGCTCTGTGCAGTGCTCCCACCTGCCTTTTTAAGATGAACAGCCCTCAGTCCCAAGCTGTCTTTGCAGGTCACCCCAGGTTGTGGTGGTTATAGCAGAAAACTAAAGTGGACCTTTAGGTAATCCCTTGTGTGGTTAAGGTGGGCACAGCTCTGCTGTGAGGGACTGAAGGCATCTCTGAATCTCTTGCAGCAGGATGGATCTCCTCCATCCACGAGTTGTAGCTGTGTTTGGCAGTGAAATCTGCTGGTTGTAGGCTGCTTTTTTTTTTTTTTTTTGAAGTGCCTGTGGAAAGCATATGCAGTTTACACTGGAGTCTGGAGGAGCTGTATCTGTGCCTTTAGACTTGAGTGGATTTTCTTTGCAAGTCTAATAAGCCCTTCATGCTCCTCAAATCAATCCACTGATTTTTCCCTTTCCCTTCCAAGCAGTCCGATCAGTAAAGGCAGTCATTACATGTGGCGTGGCTTGTGTTTTCAGTGTCTTTTCTTTAAATATCCAAGAAAAGGGAGCACCAGGGGATACCTTCTGTTAAGCTAAAAGGATTATCGCTGCAGTTGCGCTAATTATTTCCATCTTTGCAGCCTCCCTGCTGTACCTGCCCTGACCTCTCTTCCTAGAACAGATCTGGTAGCCCTGTCTGTCCATCTTTGCCTCTGTGCCCTCCCTCAGTGCTGTCCTTGAATTACTTCGGAGCAGTTGGTGGGACTGCGCCATCAGTGCCCTGGGAAGGCAGGTCCATTTGTCCCTCAGCTGTCCGATTCAGTTGGCCAGTGTGTGTGTTGCTCTTCGGTGAGCTGTGGCTCAGCTGTCTTTGATGCTGCTGTAAGGCACATGGGAAGGATGAAGGCTGATGGGGGTCATTGTGGGACGAAGTGCAGTCTTAAGGGACAGATTATACAAGCCCGTGGGAAGGAGGACTGTATTAAACTGCCATTCGTGGGGAAACCTAGCACTTACAAGAGGTGATGAAACCACTTGTGTTCATGGGTTTTAATAGCATGTGTGACTTTGAATGCTGTGTGCTACAGAGTTGCAGGGCTTTCTGCCACTTGTCAGCATTTCACTTTATGGCTGCCCATCAGCTCCTGTCCCAGGCTGTCTGCCTGGAAGTGCCTGATGTAATTTCAGATGGATTTCATGAGTGTGTCAAGTCACTCGCTGCAGAATGAAATTCCTTGGGGTGTTTGTAAATGGCTCAAAAATATCTAAACAAGCCTCTCCCCTGATCCTTGGACACATCCAGCTCAGCGATGTGCATGTTTGTGCTGGCCTGGAGATCCATTTCTGAGATAAATCAGCGGTCTTCCACACATTGGAAAGAAGCATTTGCTGGGATGCCCTTTTGAAGTTGAAACTGGAGAAGCAGGAGGGTGTGTGTTGAGAGTGGTGAAATACTTCTCTGACTAAGAAACATTTCATCTTTAATTTGATCAAAGCTTGACTGAGATCCTGGATGCACTGGCTTGGTCTTACTGTGACGGTGTGTGTGTGTCTTGCTCACATGCAGCTCTGCTCCTTCTTTCTCTCAAGTGTTGTTTCATGTGAGATTCCTGGTACAGGGAACACATTTGGCCAGATGTGTACATTCTCGGTTGAGCTGAGGGCAGAGCAGGCCTGTCACAGTCAAGATGAGAGGCAAGATGGTGGGCAAGTAATTTTTGTCTTGGCTGGCTGCTGTGGTCTCATGTATCCAGGTAGTGGGGTGAGTCTTTGGCAGAGGGTGAAGGATGGTGAGTGCAGGCATCACATGAGCTTTCATCGGGCTGAGATGCAGCAAAATGCAAGTGGAAGGACAAGAAGGGGGCTGAAGAGATGCAGTAAAGCTAGCTGAAGGTTTTGTGCATACTGTATTCTCCCTGGGTCCCTGTCCTGGGAAGGGGCTGTTGGATCAATGACTGGAAGTATGGTGTTGCGAGGGTTTTGGGAGTAGGTTGAAAACTTGCTTGTGCTGGGGTTATAGGTGACAAAATGTCCCTGACCTGGTTTGCAGGGCTCAAGGTGTGTTCATTGTGTGGTTAGTTTGAGGACACAGCGATGACAGAAAGGGTTTGCCGGAAGAGACTGTCCCAAGAGAAGGGATAATCTAGTGGGATGAGCTTCCTGGAGGCTGGTTTGTAGCTCTAACCTTTTGTGAATTCTCAGGGTTCTGTGTCAGTGCAGGCTGGCAAGGGGAGCCTCTGCATAAAAATACAATTTTTATCTGAAAGTGTACTTCACTTTGGTATGGTCAGAAGTAAATGAAACCTAAGATTTTGTAAATGTGGCTTGTGTTCCTTTCCTAATGCTGACCCTCCTTTTACAAAGTGCTGACCAGCTCCATGCAGGTGCTGAGTATTTTATTACCCTCCCACTGCAGATCCTGGATGTGATGGGGTAGGAGTTGCAGGACTGAATTACCTTTGTGGTTTAAGGTGAGACCTGTGACGAAGCTGGCTCGTATGGTTGTGTTACAGAAGTGGAGTTTCACGTGCTCTCTGCTGGTAGCTGTAGCTTGTGGTGTCAGACATCAGATGTTTGTGAGCCCAAAGCTGGGTTTTAATCTGAAGTCAGAATTGCCTTTTGTGGTTCATTTTCAGATGCTGCTTAGTCTGAATTCAAGGGCAGACTTTAAGCAAATTCTGCCCTTTGAAGTTACTACTTTATTTGTAGTTTTACCTACTGCCTCATCAGCATGATAAATGATGCTGCCCTGGAGCTAGCTGGAGGGGTTTGCAGAAGTAGCTTTTAACAATGGACATCTCCAAATTGGACAGAAAACTACATGCTTTTCCCTTTTCTTCTGCTGTAATAATGGAGAGCCTGGCGGGCATATATAAGCAGAAGTAATAAACGTTGCCGTTGGGTACAAAAAGGAAAACGGGTTAAAAATCCAGCTAAAGATCTACTGCCTGAGCTGTGGTGTTGCTTGTAGACACTGCCCATCAGTAAGCAAGAGAACAGAATCAGAAAGGCTGGGACTAAGATGAGGGTATTGGACCTATCCTGTGACAAAGGGAGTGACTCTGGGGCTTGCAAAGAGGAGACTTGCGGGGGTTGTGGTGGTGGATGGGTGATCTGAAAAAGGGCAACTGTGAGCTGGAGAGAGGATCTACCACGATGCAGCTAGGTTTTGTTCTCATCCTGAGCAGTGTGTGCATCTTGGGTACCTGCCAAATCCAAGCACCATGTGCACATGCGGGCATGCTGTCCTGTCTCCCTTCCTTTCTCATCAATCTTTCCTGTGCTTGTCCTCTTTCCCTTCCATTTTGAATCTTGCCTGGAGAACCAGATTCATGTTCTTCTGCAGTGCTCTTGGGAGCCTCTTCGCTGGGGCAGCTGATGCTTGCGGGGCCCTTCCCTTGGGCAAGTGCTCAGCAGCTGGACTTGCTGAGAGCATGAGCAGGGCCCAGCTCCCTGCAGAACGTACTGGTCTTCCAGCATTGGGAACCCTTATTTTATGGTTTTGTAGAATACTTGGCATGAGTTTTGCCTTTCCCTGATTTTAGTGGTAGCTGAATTACCTTGCTAGCTCCTTCCTTCCCCCAGGTTCCTCAAGGTGAGAGGCAAAGAGAGTCATGGATGCTGTTTAATGTGAAGGCACTTATTAATGCTTAAACTCAAATATGTCGCTGCTTTTATTTTGTCTAATAATAGGGTTTATTGTCACAGCTGTCTTGAGGTCCATGCTCAGCTCCAAAGCGTGTTTCATCAGTTATTGTTGCTCGTATACTTCCCTTATGGAGGGGTTTTTAAATCCATGAGTGGGTTTGTGGGTTTGCTCTATCAACATCCAAGAGCTTCTTCGTGCTTAAATTATTCTTGAATGGAAGAATACTGTACTGTAGTTGCAGCAATGTTTGTGTGCAGGTGAAAAGCACCTTACCAATGCTCGTGGCAAAATAGCTTGAAATGGCCTGGTTGGATTGCTAGAAAGTTCTCGTTAGCAAGAGGAAGCTGGGCATACCTAGGTGATGCTGGAGGGAGATCAGCATGCATAAAGTGAGTTTTGGAACTGAGTAAGGATCACTAGGCACTGAAGTCCGGTAGTCTGCAGAGAGAGTGCCCTAAACACATACCATCTATGAAAACGGGCCTTTCTGTAAGGTGGGTGAAGCTCCTGCCTCGCCTCGGTGTGAGAACAGGAGGCAGCATCTCCCGCCCGCAGTGCGCTGCTCTCTGCCTCCCTTGGGAAGGAGTACAAAGCGCTGTGGCTCTAGGTGTGGTCAGAGCCTCTTCAGATAGTCTGCTGCTACTCGTGCACTGCAATAAAAAGAAGCACTACCGAAATACTGGCAACCCTGTTTATTCCAGCCTTTGTATTAATGATTTCGGTAGAGCCTGTGACCTTACCAAACATGAATAGATCCCTGGTAACCCGAGACCAGGAGTAATATTATTTTAAGCAGGAAGTAAAGCTCTGAAGCAGACTTGTCCTTTTATACATATCATACGTGTGACAGCAGAGCTGCATTTAGAGCTGAAAGGGGATAAAATCCCTGAGGAGACTGATTGCACCTGGTTTATTTTTAACGAATGTACTAGGGGATATTGAGCCTGAGTTCCTAGACTTGGGGCAGTCTTAAATTCAGACAATTTCCACTCTTCACCCCTGTGGAAAGGAAGATGGGCATCAACTGGGCTTCCAGCTAATTCCTGGGGATGATGAAAATGCACATGGATTCGGATTTTATTTTTTTTTTAACTTGCTCCTCCTTTAGCCTTTGGGTTGGGAGGGGAAATAATGGTTTTAGAACTCTTTGGCTGAATTTATGGTCTGGGTTCCCATGTGGGTTGTGACTGTTCATGCTGCCTGCATCTGCTTTTGTTGCAAAACTGCTCATCTGCTCAATAAAACTAGAATCAAGGCAAGACAGATTGCTACCTGATTGTCATCCCCAGTGGCCCAAACTGGGCAAAGACCAGCTGGACAGACATCAGAGTACTCAGTAGGGATGTGTTTTGTGTATGAAGGTTTTTATTTGCTGTTCATCCTTACTTGAAAAGCCTTGTTTGTCTTGTGCCTCGGCATGGTTCAAACTGTGCTCCCTTGTTGTGAAAGGTACAAATGCAGCTTCTGTTGGGTTTTTGTTTTTAGAAGGAAGAACTCTGGCTCCCGAACTCTTAACTTGTGCAGGGTATCAGGAGACACTACTGTCTTCTGCCGCACCTCTTGCTTGCTGTTCATGCCGTGGTGTATGAAACTTGGAGCTAGGACAGGCCCCTGGCGGAACTGTGGCAAGCCGTGAGCAGCCTGATCGGCCGCTCCCTGTGACTGGGGCAGCAACTTCCCAGTGCTCAGCAAGGTGTGAACCTGCTGGGGTGCCCAGCCCTTTTCCCCATTACTCACTGATGTGGTTGGCCTGTCCCAGTCCCTGCTGTCTCTGTGAAGAGTTGAATGATGCACTCATCCCTTGGCTGTGCTTTCCCGATGATGGCTTTTTTCCTTGACCTCCTCCAGATTAGGGTTTTTTTTTCTGCATTTATCATCTTCTTACCTCTTCTGATACAGATTTAATTAAAAAATGCTAATTTTAGTTTTTAATAAATACTGTTGTGAACATTTTGAGGGAACTGTTTTCTTCCGCTGTTATGCAATAACATGACAAGGGAGATGTAGGTGTAGCAGAAATGCTGGATGAATGTCCTATTGTTTGTGTCTTTTGTGTGTCTTTTGGCCTTAAAAAAAAAAAAAAAAAAAAGACATTTAGGAAACACACGCTGGCTTTCGACCTCATCTGAAGTGTCTGTTATTCATGTAAAGCAAAAATAATGCAGAAAAGCTAGACAAAAGCTAAATCACCTTTTCCAAGTCCTGTCATGTTGCATAGTGACTGCTGGACTGAGGACAAGTCCTCCTAAAGTCCCAAAAGCTTGTGAGGTCTGTCATGTTTGTTTTTTTTCTAGGCTAAGAAACCAGTGTGTAAGGAATGCATGACTCTTTTCTTCCCCTGTATTTATAGAGAGCCTGTCCTGGTAAGGTATCCTGCTGGATGCCAGTGCTCTCAGCCATCTTCGGGATGCTGGAACTGGACACTATGGGGCCAAAGGGTATTTGGTGCCCAGTTTGGGTATCAAGCAGTAATGGCTTGGTGAAATAAGCACTGTGGCTGAACTGTGTGGGTGATGGTTTGTCACAGGAGTGCGTAGAGGCCTGTGTTTCCCATTGCAGTGGTAAGCTGTGGCTTTTCAGGCAAGCTGGTAATGCCTGTTCCTGCATGCCTGTGTCTGACCTGCTTACCCTGGGCTTCTGACCATTGCTGAGGGCAGCGAGTGTCACTGCTTAACCCAACTGACTGGACACCCTGTCCACTTCCTCCCTGTTCCTTGTAGTGGTAGTGTCTCTCTGCTGTAGGACACTGGAGACCACTTCTGCATCTGCAATCTTTGCAGTCAGGAGCCCTGCAGGACTTGGATCCTGTAGAAGTGAGATAGTGCTCCCTGGGAAAACCCACCTGACTTGGCTTCTTCCCTGGGACAGGCTTTCTGTCACTGCAAGAGCGATGCCAGCCATGGTGGTGTGGCAGTAGCTGGAGCAGATGGTGCTGTTGTCATAATTTTAATTTCTATCCATGTGTTGAAACAGCACAAAATAACTTAAGAAATGAAGGCCCGATTTGAGAAGATACCTTGAATGTTTTCCTTGCCCTGAGAAAATCTCCTGCAACATTAGGGTCCACAGCACTTTCCCAGTTCTGTCGCATCCACTCTGGCTAGGATCACTTGGATTCGTAGGCTAGAGCTCTGGCATGAAGTTCTTTTATGTTTTATGTCTTCATTACTGTATCAGCATTGAATATTCACAGAACTTCTGTCACGGTGCAGCGAATGTTGTCAGCACTGTGAAATCAAAGAAAGAGGAGCAGCTGAGATCAAAGTAAGCAATAAACACATACCTTGTGTCTTGACAGTGCCTTTTTCAAGCCAGAGGCAATTCCTGGAGGGGCTCAAGGTGCAGCTGGATGGCAGCTGGTGCTGGCCTCCCACGCTTCCCCCTCTGCTACCTTGGTGCTCCAAAGCTGGGGTGAGATGACCCATAGCACTACTGTCACATACAGTTTCTGCCTGTGAGGGGTTCAGTTTCTGCTGGTTTAGTGCCTTGAACCACATTCCAGTGGGGTACTGGAGCAGTGCTGGTGGTGTAAGGAATAAGGACCAAGCAGTGTGATCTGGGCCTGGCTTGTCAAACTGCAGCCTTGTTCTACCAGTTCTGAGGCAGGAGCCTTGCTCTTCCGACCTTTCCACAATGAAAACGTCGCTGCTCTGAGGCCGGGGTACCACCTACTTATTTTTTTGGGCCCTTCCTGTGGAACTGCACCACGTGTACACATTACTGGTTTGGTTAAGGTGGAAAGTGATACCAAGTACCTAAATCTTCAAGTCCATTTACAGGTGTAAGTGAAGTTTTCTTCCCATAAAATTCTCTTAATTTTTGAGGCTTCTGGTTGCATGTTGATCTCTTTCCAGTGTCTGCATCATTTGAGCCTAGCACCAAACAGAGCAGCATCGTCTGCCTTTGCATATGGGAGCAGTAGCTAGTGTGCAGCCTGCTCACTGCTTGCACCGTGGCCAGCTGGCTACAGCAGCTCCTGGGAAGTGCAGGATGTGCAGCCTTCCAGCACAGGAAGGCTTAACCCTGCTTGCGTGTCCCTGGGGGCCCTAGCCCTGTGCACCGCAGCAAGGGTGGCTGTTTTCTCCTGCAGCAAAGAAAGAGAACATTCATGGGCCTGGCAGGAAGGCGGCCGAGTACTGCAGGGGGTTTTTCTCCTTGCAATGGACTCTGCAGTTTTTGCACTTAAATGCAGAACATTTAACTCCTTCAATGCAGAGTGTGCTGATGGTGTGTGAACTCTGCAGATGGCTCAGGGCTTGTCTTAGATCCCATGTTCACACCAGGTTTCAGATATCTCTCTAGCCCGTGGCTCTGGTGCACCAAATGGATGCTGTTGTATGTGTGCCACTACAAAAGCCTGCGGAGAAAGAAAATTAGCAGAGCTTTGGTTCTCTCGCTGGCAGACGTCTCTGCTGGGTCCTACAGCCCACGGCTGTGCTACAAAGCTGTAGGTTATAAAATGGAGACAGTGCTGGAGAGCTTGTGTGAGGATGAACAGCAGAGCTGCTTTCAAGGAGTCACTGTTCACTAACGTGCTAGAAACACCTTTATCTGGTGCTTTGGTTGATTGCGTCGCACACTTGCTAGGTGGGGTGAGCTCAGCTCCACGCTGTCTCATCACCCAGCATGGCTTTTTTGACCCTCCTGCTTGTTTGAGGGTGTTTGGTGTCTGTCTGGCTAATAAAGAGCGAGTTTTGGGGTATTTCTCAGCTTTTCAATTGACTGAATTGCATTTCGGGAGCTCTGTCTGGGAACCCAAGAAGGGTGTGACAGTGCTCAGTGTCCTACCAAATTGGCTGTGTTCAGGGAAATGGGGGTGATCTCGTCTGCATCTGTCGGCCTTCCCCTGCCCTGGGATGTGTTGTGGTACCCACTGGAGCATGAAATAAGTCCTGTCAGTTTGTTTCTGACCTCATAATAATGTAGAAAATTGTGATAACCATGAGAAACTGCTGGCCACACTACTAGTCCTGCTTGTGGTAGATTGCAAGCATCCACAGACCAGATGAGCCCTGCCAGGCTCCCTTTACCACTGACTGCTGTGTGAGAGGGACCTTCCTCAACTGCTTATCACGGGAACATCCTTTATAATTGTTCCACGTGAGCAACAGTGTGCAGCAGCTGTCAGTTAGTGGGGATGGATATCTTTTTCTTTCTTCAGGCAGTGCAGTCTCTCAGGAAAGCAGTTTCTTCTTCCTTATGGTGTAATTTGCCGGCCAAGGTAAAGGAGACTTTTGATGGGGCCCAGCACAGTTGTGCTGTTGACCATCCCAGTGACATTTCCAGGAACTTTTCTTTCCTCTTTTCTCTCTCCCCATCCAGGCACACATAAATGTTACTTTTCTGCTGTGGCTGGAAAGTAGCATGCTAAGAACACATTGACTTGTGTTTTCTTCCCTGATGGATTCTTTTTGGTGGCACTGGGTGGTCTGGGGGAGCAACTCCTCCCAGCAGCTGGAGAGAATGTCTAAGAACTTTGCCATGCATAGCAGTTCAGCCACATCTCAGCATGCAGCACAGCCTTTGAAAGGCAGTGCAAGGGAAATATTAGGCTTCCATTTTCTGTTAAGTAAATAATGATTGGTACAAGCCTGAATGCTGGTGAGCCCGCCTTAAAACCTGCAGCAGCAGGGAAGATGCTCTGATTTCCAGCAGGCTGGGCTGAGCCTGGGATGGGAAGAGTGAAAGAGAATTAGCTGGTAAATAAGATCTGCCTTCTCTTTGATCCGCTCTACATGTTCAACTGCTTAAAGGCTTCCCAACAAGCAGGATTTTGAAGGAGGAAGAATTTATCCACCCATAGACCATCCTATGGTTCTGTGACATGCAAGACTGCAAGATACTGCAGTAGGGGGTTGGGAAGAAATCCGAAGGTAGCCTAGTAAATCCCTGCCAAAGAGGCTTCTCTTCCTTCTATTCACAAAGAGCTTGCTGAACAGACAGGACAAGCTTTAAAACTAGTTGCTTCCTTTTTCTCTACTACATGGTAAGCCACTCTGATCAGAGTTTTAATCTAGCTAAAGTTAGTGGACTTAGAGACAGCTTGATCTTTGCATCATAGTATGGAATAAGAACGGCGATCCCGAGTGCTGACACCTCCCTGGGCAGCCATCGTCCTTAAACGCCCTCCTGTAAGCTCACAGAGGAAGCTGGGGCAGGAGCGGGGGCTGCTGTAATGGTTGGTTTTGACTTGGTCAGATAAGACAGGCAAAAAGCAAAAGGTAAGAAAGGGTAAAAGATCAAGGAAGGAAGGTAGTAATAGTGGCAGTGCTCAGGTTTCAGGTGAGACAAAGATGGAGCCCTGCTGCCCTTATGTCCCTGTCCTGTCCCTGAGGAGCTTCCTCTGGTTTCTCTACTCGGGTGCTGCTCCAGAGAGCCCTTCCTGAATGAGAGCAGCGCAGCTGGGAGCATGCAGGTTGTGGCATCTGTTGGAGCCTCGCTTCTGCTCTGGTTTGCCCCCAGCCTGCTCCATGACAAGCCTTTTCACCTCTGTTCCCCTTGCAGGGAATGTGGGAATAAGGATGTCTTTGGTAAACCACCTGGTGCTTCTGTCAGTAACAGTTGATGCAAGATTCAGAGTTAGTATTTCTACACTGCAAAACACTCGTGTATATTCCCAGCACATTCCTGTTCTTGGGAGAGGCCACGTTTGTGGTGCACTTTTATTTGGGCAGAGAAAAGACATGCAGGTAGAACCATTTCCTATCTCCTGGGTCCAGCTACTCTTGCAGTTTAGGCCGTGGGCTGGAGTTGTGTGCCTGGATAATCTGGTCTCCTAATTGCCACCCTGCTTGGAGGCAGCTGCTGAACTGGGCCTAAGCTGATTTGGGATGGCAAATTCTGTTAGTTTAATTCTCAGCAACACTGAGGAACTTGTCAGTTCGTGAGTATCCCTTGGCTTTTCTGTAGCCCCGAGCATGCCCTGGAGACCTTTGCCAGCTGGTGACCCTCATCAGTTAGCTTGCAGAGCCCTTGGCTGTGGAGAGGTTAGGTTTGTAAGGGCTGTTTACTGATGATTCCCTGAGCTATTGTGTCTTTGAATCCAGCTTGTCTGTTCCTTTTTGGTGCTGTTTGTACGGAGTCGTGGCATCTCAGTACTTGGGGTTTCCTTGCCCTGTTCCCACCCTCACCTTTCCCCATCTCCTTTCCAGATGTGGCAATATGTCATTAGCTGATGTGGGGGTTGTTTATTGCCTGGTCTCCGTAACCTTCAGGTCCCAAATGTGTGTGTGCATGAAGCCAGTGTGACCACTCTTGCTGTGATGAGGCTCCTGTGCCTCAAAGCTGTTCTGCTACGAACCCAAACCCATCTCACGTCTGCATGGAAGGTGGCCAGTCCCCAGAGAGAGGTGTCAAAAGTTCCAGGCTCCCAAGGAGTCACTTTAACATGGAAAAAACATGAAACAAAAAAAATAAATGAAGAAAGGTGCATTTTTGAGACTATTTCTTTTGCAACTCCCTCTTATTGTTCTGAGAGGCATTTGTCAGTCTTTGAACCTGAAGAAGTTTTTCTAGCCTTGTGACTAGATAACTTGAAACTTCAAGAAATTTCTCAACTCACTGAATATTAGGCAGTGCCTGCGATTAATGAGATCGCTGTCCATATTCCTTCCTCTGTCAGCTTCTTGGAAAAACAGTACTTGGAGGTGTACACAAAGGAGATGAAAAGAAAGTTGCTTATGAATTATGAAGATTCTTTCAGGGTGATGTTATTTCATGGAGCTGTCACTCCATTTTAATTAAGTAGTTCGTATGGAATGACGCTTTTTTTAAAACCCTTTAGGTGTTTGATCACCTATCAGAGGTAACAGATAGCTCATGTTGAATTTTCGTTTTCAAGTAACAGGAGTGGATGCTTACTGCCCTTACTGATTAAATAACGGAGGAGGAAGACACTGCTGCGGCTGAGTACAAGATACAATAGCCAAGAGGCTTTACTCTGCCCATGTCTGGAAATTAGCTGGGTGACTGCTTGGACACTGTGTGCTGGTGTAAAGATGGAGCTGCTCGGTTGGGCCCAGTGATGAGTACCAAAGTGTGCAAATCTAACTAGTATCTCTCAAAGCATTGCACTCGCCTTCTGCTGAAATTTCTCTTTCCTCTGTTTTCTTGCAATGTGTGGCTAGTAACCCCCCGCACCCAGCCGCAAACAGATCTGCCAACGCCTAGTTTATTTTGGGATTTGTGCGTATGTAAATCGAGCTATTAGTTCCCAAACTCGTGATCCCTGGAGCTGTGCTGTTTGAATTGCTGCAGATCGAGACTACTTCCTCTGTGATGGGGAATAATGCTGTGGCCGTTCAGAAACAGCGGCTGTCAGAGTGTGCCCTGTCGATCCTTGGGCTGCGGTTGTAGCCCTGTGTGTTACTGGGCTTACGGGTGAGTGGGGTGCAGCTGCTGACCCAGTTTCCTCGGTCGGGCATCGTGGGAGCACTCATCTCCTTGGCACCAGAAGGGTTGCAGGGATGCATTTTTGTGCTCCTTTGTGGCAGTGCTAATGATGTTGTCTGGCACAGATTACGCAAGGCTGAGCACCACCGAAGCACAGCTGTGTGGTCCCCAGCATCTGCTTTCTTCCCCCTTCACCACTGGGCCACTCTCAATAGGGTATGTTGTTTTCAGCCCTGGTTTTATTTACCTTTCATTGTGGAGAAACCTTTTGCCAAGGGATTAAGACTTTGGGGTGCTCAACTTAATTTGGGATCTAAATCTTCCCAGGCGGAGAGTGCTGGAGGCTTTGTGCGTGGTTTGCTGGTGGTTAGCCTGAGCGGCAGCAGAATGAGGGCTCTGCTGTGTCTTTGTGCTGGTGATGATGTGTCCTGACTGTGCTCCAGAAAGGCAGCTGGGGTGCCTGTTTGCTGGCTGTGCAAGAATTGCTGCTGCAGACTGGGCATGGGGCTGTCTGGAGCTGTGTGGCCTCGTGGTCTACAGCGCACAGGGGTCACCAGGCAGGAGAAACATGCTGCTTTACAGGAGAAGTTTCTTTCCAATGCCTGGAGCTGGTTTATGCCCTATAAGCAGGGATTAAATGTGTTCTAGCTGGGAACTTTTTATCTGTTTCGTTCATTTATTGATTTAATTTTCTTTTTAAATCCTGGTTTGCATAGGCCTTCCCTGTTCTCCTTCCCTCTTTATGAAATATTTGTAGCCATTGTTCAGTTCCTCTTGAAGGAGGGATGCAGCAGTCATTCCGTTTGGACCAGTTTTCACATGTGTGGGTTGTGCAAGGGCGGGGGATTACCATGAATTGAGCAGTTGGTTTTATTCGAAACAGTGCTGCCCCAGCTGTGCTGAAAAGCTACTAGAGTAGCTTTTACTTCTGCTGACAGACCAGACCAAGCCATTTTATTGATGCCTTTGAGCCTAACAAGCTATAAATTTGCAGGATGGGTAGTGGAAGAAGAGCAGTGCTTTTAATTTCTGGCTCAGTTCTCCTGGGCATGAATGTAAGACAGTGTCAGGGATATGGCTGCAATGTCTTGACTCATGGTCATGGCGTCTTGCAAATGAAGCCAGGTCAGACTGGCTGCGGGCTGGCACAGAGATCTTTGTGGCTGTTGGAAAAACGGCAGTACATGGTTTTGCAGGCATTGTGGGAGCCATTACATAAAGCAAATAGGCTTTACTGTCAGGTCTCTGCAACCTCCTCTGAGAGGAGTGATGTTGCTTTCAGTATCCTTGCCAAACTCCACAAGGAAAATTTTCCTTTTGAAACATCTTGTGGACCTGGAGCTGACTAACAGCTTTTGCTTCCTGGCCTAAACTGCAGTGCTCTTGATGGCTGTTGAAGGTTTGATCATTTCATACTGGATATGTGGTCCTGCGTGCTTTGGGCTCTTTGGGGTGAAAATTGCTGGTTTGGCTTTTAGCCCGTAACATTTTGTACAGCACAGGCCTGCAGTGACTGTGCAGGGCCAAGTTCAGCCGTGAAATGCTATTCAAATGCTTGAGAGTTGCTCCTGGTTGCTCAATGTTGAGTTTAGTTGGCTGAGTCATGGAGAAGTGCATCCCGAGTCTCCTGATGGCCTGAATGCCATGAGCTGCCCTGCACTGCCTCTGCTCTCCCGATGGATCCATGCACACCTCTGGCTCATCCCTGGTTACAGCAAACAGGAATATCTGCTCCTCTCTAGGTTACACGGCCTGAGGGTAGGGTTGGCAATATTCAACTCTCAAACCAGTTGGAGGCTTGGAGGCCAGTGTTTTGTAATCCTTTATCTCATTGGGAAAGCAGGTCCAAGACTGGGAGTGAAATAGGCTGTGTGCCAGCCTGCGTCTTGTCTTGACGCCGATGCGAAGGGCAAAGCAATTGCATTTGGTGGTATGAGGTGGCTGGGCTCTCACCAGTGGAACTCCCCTCCCGGACAAACTGGATATATTCAGGGATGCTCAGGCCCCTAAGTCACACATACAAACAGCAGAGGTGCTGGTGGGCTGAGCCTGCACTGCCAGAAATCAGCCTGTTTCTCCTGCTCCTGGCAACAAAAACTTTGTCCCCCTCCTTGCCTCATTGCACAGCTCAAAATGACTGCTCAGTACGCCTCCTCTCTCAAAAGGCGGGCTGAGGGTTTGAAAAATGTGAGGTTTGGAGGAGCTGTTAATTATGGGATAAGCCGTTGCTTTTTAGATAGTGTCCCTGGTTAACAAGAGTAGTTCTGCTGGAAATGGATAAGATTCTTAGGAGGGTTGGTGCGTTATCTGTCATGCAGAGGGTGCTGCCGAAGTTTTATCTCTGCACAGCTATCCTTGCTGTAATTATTCATTACTGAACCATTGCTTCAAGGTGGGGCTGGTTTTACACTTTTTAGAATATTTTAGAATATGTTTTCCCCTTAATGTTATGTTTTTCCCTAAGAGGGTTTTCCACTTCCCCTACTTGAAAAGAAAACCAAATGGGATTATCATTATAGACTTTTTTCAAAAATTTCAGACCGTCTTTGTTTAAGAAGTCTAATCTAGAATATGCAGTTTTAATAAGGTTTAAATTTTCTTTAGTCATATGAGTTTGTTACCTGAGTGAAAACCCAAAACAGAGCTGAGACTTTCACTCTAGAATAAGAGGGGTTTGCAAATAGGCAATTCAGTTTTGCTTTTTGGTTTCAACCAGACAGATCTGTCCCAAAACTGTATGCATCATCAGTACGGTTTCAAGTGAACGATACTTTTAGCTGACGTCTACAATGGATGAAAAAGGAGGAGGGAGAGAATGAAGTTCGGCATTTATTGGAGAGGCATAAAATGTCTTTATAGATGATGTTCCTGGCGAACAGGACCGTATGATTATATGGCCTGTGTATTTCAAATTCTGCTGGGAGAGCTTTGCAGCTTAGAGATAATGGTGGTGGTGGCTCACTTGTACTTACCGATTGAATTGCTTTGTGTGCTTAATGTTATTTATTTGCTTATCTGGTGCTGATGAAATTTCATCAGCCCTATTGTAATGGGTTTAAATCTCAGCCCTGCCAGGCTTCGGAGGGCAAGCTGTAGGAAATGCTTCCCGAGCCGCTTGTGAGAAAGGCATCTGTTGAATAGGCATTTCTTCAGCTAAAAGCAAGATGCTGTGGGAACCATGTTGGGAGCTCAATCCCAACCCTGCCCCGTGGCTCATGCCAGTTAGTTTTTGTTCCTCACCGCTGACTGCTGCACACAAGGGCTCAGACGCAGAGTGACTCTGCTCTTCTGCCTGTCATGCTGCAGACGTGGCGGGAGGACATTATGCTTCATCTGCTGGGAGGTGCTTCTGCAGCAAACTGGGCATCCGTCCCCAGAATCACCATGTCCAATTGAATGAGTGTCCAGCGCGTTTTGTAAGCTGCAGCCAGGTTTTGGGTGCTCTCAGGGGCCCACTGAGTGGTTTTTTTGATGGATCTTTGTGGCTTTTGGTCATGTTCTTGTAACAGAAAAGACTGCTCTTTCTCTCTTGTCTCTGAAAAACTAATGGCTACATCGTCCCGAGCCCACCTCCAGTCCCTTAGCTCTGAGGTGGCTACATCCTGCCATGCATAGAGCTCAGTGGGAACGGGGGCTGTGTCTGCCCCGCTGTGAGCAGCACAGCGTTAAAAGGCCTCCTTGCAAAGCTCAGCCAGCCAGCTTCTCTGAAAAACACCCGACCATTTCTTTGTGCTGAAAAGCCCTGGCACTGGCAGGTCAGCGGGAAGCAGGGTGACAGCCAGCCCTCGACCAGGCAGCCCTGCGCACCCGCCAGCAGATCCACCGGCCTTTGCTGAATCATGGCTTGCTGCTGCTGTGCCAGGGTGGCACAGATGCTAAATTCTGTGTTCAGAGGAAAAGTGGAAGATCCTTGGCTGTGTTGGGTGCTGTCCATGGAGCCAGCAGATGAGCCTCCGGCGGGTTATGTGAGCTCACTAGCTGTCAAGCCAGGAGTCCTCTCTGGATGGTGTCCCAGGAAATTCTTGTCCAAAGGCAAGAAAGGACTAAATGTATCTTTCCAGGGAGATTGGGGGAGACACTAATTGCTCTTTGCCAAAAAAACAGGTGGGAGGAAGAGAGAAAAGGAAACAGAATAAGGAAGCAGTAAGCCTCATTTAAGTCCAGTGAAGCAGACTTGTGAGGGGTTTTTTCCTCTGGGTCTGCAGTTGGGAAGCAAAGATGTTGGTATCTGTAAATGTTTAGTGAACTGGGCTGGGAGGACTGTTTGGGACCACCAGTTGTGAGTGAGGTATGGGTTGCTTCTCCCATCCATGTTTTCCTACCAACAGGCAGGGCACTGCATGGGGAAAACTGCTGTACCCAGTCCTGTGTGTGTGTTTGGGCTGGAGAGGTTGCTCTTCTGTGCATGCACACACAAATACACAAGAGCAGCACATTTGTGTGTCATTTTACACTCATGTTCGTGCCCAAGTTGCTTTTGTGGCCTGTACACCATTTTAATGTTAACGTATTTCAGTATTTCAGTGCTAAGTAGACCTGTAAATAATATCAAGCAACAGCCAGATGAGACCAGCATATAATCAATATGATCCTTTGAGCTCTGGGAGGAGGGCAGCCGTATGTCCAAATAATTAGGGCCCACTATTTGGGGGGCAAAAAATAGATAATTAATTCTTTCCTATTTTATATCTCCCATTTTTGTGGGTGATTTCCTTTCAGGGCAGTTCTCAAGCTTACTTGGTACAGTTCTGTCAAATGGCTTTGTTGCTGTCTCAGGCAGAAATTAGATTGCATAGTCATCTCGCTAAGGCTTAAAAAAAGCTGGGTGAGAGATCTGGTTACTAGCGTTGGAGTTTCTCTTGCGTAGTTCCATATATCCAGTTAATTTATTGCCAGCAAACAAAACCACATGAGTTTGCTTCTTTGCTGCTGGTAACCTGAGCTGCTTTGCTGGATTCATTTGCTCCTGACAGTCATGGCAAATGTGTGATTACCGTAATAGCTGGTTATTAATCACTGCCAATGGCCGTAATTATATCAACTATTAGGAAGTCAACTAAAAGCAATGTCTGTCCAACCAGCATGGAGAATGAGAAACAGTGTCCCTGCTTCACAGAAGCAGATAATATTTGTTTGCAACTTCATTTCCTTTTGCAGATAGATGCACATTAGAAAAATAACTGAATTTCAGCATCTTTCTACTGCTGCTGGTGTCCAGACCTATTTACTGTGCTTTTAGCTTTCTCAGCACTGCAAGAAGAATTCAGGGTTAAAGCAGCCGTTGTGCTGTCCTCTCAGACCCACAACCAAGTGAGACCCTCTTCTCTTAAGAGTCCCTGGTCCAAATCCATCTCTGGAGAGTCCCGTTTACCCCTGTATGTCACTTTTGGATTGCTTTTGGGATCAGTGTATCGTTATAGCTGTGTATCCCTGCTGGCTGTATCCACAGAGGTAGAAGGCATCCCTTCCTGCAGCAGCATTGCACCCTGCCAGCAAACACTTCTGTTGAGAGACTGATTGAATTGGCAAATGCAGAGTTTCGTGTGCAGCAGAAGTGTGTCAGCACTAAGCATGCTGCTCCTGGTGATTGCCTGTGACAAAACGGTGGCTGAGCTGTGTCCTGTGTGTGCCAGGATGGTCATTTTGCTTGGGACTTCTTAAATACCTGTGGAATTTTGATGTTGCAGCTGGGCAGAAGTTGCCTATATCCTTATTGTGATGGATGCAGTGACCGGCACATGCTGTTGCTTGTGCAGGTATAACTAAATATTCTCGTTGTTCACAAGGAACATTTGCTCCTTTATATGTCTTTTATGCAAAATTCATGTTTTCCTTTTGGCTCATGCCCATAGGTGAGTTTTTTCCATCCTTTTGAGTGTGGATTGCTGTGACCTCCTGTGTTGAGGCTTGGTGCTGCTCTGCCAAAGAGTGGTGTCTGGCTGGGACAGCCCTTTTAGATCTCAGTTTGGAGTGTTAGCATTCCCTCCCCGTTGTCCTCCTCTACTTGATGACTGTGGACATAGCATGCTCCTGGTGGATTTGGAGGCACTAGCGTTAGATGCTCCAGGGAATATTTCAGGACTGGTGTGAAACCCAGTAGCTAACGTGTATCTTGAGCTGTAACCTTCCGCAAACACAATGGTGTGATTTCAGGGCTCATCAGGAAAAAGGAACAAAGTAGATATATTGTTAGAGTGGCTGAAAAGATGGTTGGCTGGTGTTGGCTACTTGCTTGTGATAGGATGTTTAATAATCTTGGAAACTGGCTGACAAACCAGAATTGTCTTGTGGAGCAGTAGGTGGGAGCACACCAACTGGGCTTCAGATGAAGGTGTATTGTGTCGGGTTTTGCTTAATGCATGTTTGTTTTTTACTGTCCTCTTCAGGTAACTTTGCTGAGAGATGGCGGAGCAGCGTCAGGACGTCACCATGATGGAGGACCACGCAGCTGGCCAGGAGAAGCACATCCCCTCAGGTGAGCACCTCCAGGAGGACATGGTGTAAAGAAGAATCACCTAAATAGGGAGAGCGGGGCCAGCGTGGTGGTGCAAGGGGTCCTTGGGGACAGCCAGGAAGAGGGGATATGGTGTGTGTGGAAGGTTACTGTGGATCAGCTGGCTGCAGCCCACAAGATGCTGTGATGTTTGTAGTGGTGAGAAAATGCTTTGATATCATTGCCCAGCGAGAGCAGAGCAACCCCTAGTAACCAGACTGGTGATGACATTATTGCTGCAGCTTTGCAAATGTGTGTTTCTGTGTTCACTTCTCAGTTTGCTATAAAAATACAGCACCGCTTTTATTTGGAGACACAGCTCAAGGATGCTGCTTGCTGCCTGCTTTTCTCACCTGCACAGGGAGATGGGGAGAACTGAACAGAGAGCTCTGGGAGCAGGGGCTATGCAAGAGTCTTTCGCCCCATATTTCAGACCTGCATTTCTCAAGAAGCCTTTCCTTTCTCATTCCACTATGCTCCATAGCTGAGCTTGGAAACCCACATAATGCCAGAAAACCTGGTGGGACTCACTCCCAACTATGCTCCATATAAACATCATCTCAGTTTTCTTTTCTTGAGGTGCTTTGGACACACCTTACACCAGATAAATGGATTGCCTCTGTCCTGGAGAGAATTCATAGCATCCATTCATCCTGGGTTCTGTAATGCATTTCAGTCTGATAGCTCCTCTCAGCTTGTAGCCTCAGCTTGGCACATCACAGGTTCCCAGGGATTTTGCTTATGCTGGTTTGAATCTTCTTTTCCAAGTTGTTTTCTCCAGTTCTCATTTTATTTGCCCAGAATCCTTGCAGAGAGGAAACCTGTGCCTCTTGCCCTGCTCTTCCAAAACGTGACTTTTGCAACCAGGTGTTTGCACAGTATGCTATGTGCTACACCAAGCCCTTTACAAAGACTTGCTGGTTTGCAATGGTTAGAATTAATGCATCATGGAAGTGTTCACTAGCCTGCTCTGGGATGGAGGCTAATGGCTCCAGAAAAGGCAGAGAGGACAACAGTGACTCCGAAGTTGTACATCTTTTCTGCTCTACTTTGCTAAGGTCTCCTTTCCTGCTTGTGCCATGCTTTGCTGTTTCTGGCTGTCCAGCTCACTGGGCTTTTCTTTTGCTGATGGGTTCCTGCTTGTTCCTTTTGGTGATGACACTGGTGCTTTTGGTTCGCATTTTCACACTTTGCTTGCTTATTAGTTCAGGTGTTTTGTATTCTCCAATTACAGTTTCTTGCTGCTGTGGAGCTGGGCAATCAGAGTTTGTAACACACAGGCCATAATTTGTAGCCAAGGGCTTGTTCTAAGTATTTGAATGTTTTCCAGGCTATCCCCTTCAGATACCAGTCGATGATGGATCGGATGAGCCTGTTTCTGAAACATCTGACGCTAAGAGCACCCCAACTACGGAAGGTGGGAGCTCTTTGACTTACTGCTTTGAAACCATGATGGATGGGGTCGTGGTAAACCTTGCCGAAAGACTTGCCATGTTCTGATGGGGTTTCTCAGGAGGAGTGTCTGCATCCTTGGACAAATGCTCTTCATTAGTCTCATCCCAAGTGATGTTTGCCACTCTGCAGAATGAGATAATGAGCTTTAAAGGTGGAGAGTGGGTTGGAAGGCAAGAGAAGGTGAAGTGTTTATTATAGTTCAGGAAGTTGCTTGTGGTTTGTTTCCTGAAGATTCAGACAGTCACTGCAAGATCCTGTTAGCTCAGTGCAGCCGGGAGCAATCCCATGTCGTGTGCTCCCAAGGCCAGCAGTTTGCATTATTGTGCTCCCCCAAGATACTGACAGCCCGTCCTGGTTGCTGTGTTCCCTTTCAGAGTTAGCTGTACCTCATAGCTCTTTTTTTGCCCCCTCTGTATTTACATGTTCGTTAGTACAGCATGATTCATGCTGGAATGATGAGATGGGCAGAGTCTATACATAAAACAAGACTTTGTGCTGATATAAAGGCCATATTGGTAGGACTCGGGGCATATCTGTGCTGCTCTGGAGTGTTACCTGAATGCCATGTTTGTAGAAAGAATCTAATTCCAAAGTGGTCTAGAGACCTGTTCACCTTTTTAATTAACTACACTTTGTGTGTTCCTCTAGCTGCTTTAATCCCAAGTGTCTGCCTCTTGGAGACTTTAGTAAAGGCATTAGTTTGCAAAATTTATCTAAAATAAAGGTGAATGGAGGTGCTGGCCAGTTCCATCCCTGTTCCACTGGAGGTGTGGGCTGGCTGGTCATCTGTGAAGCAGCTCTGTTCCTATGTATGTGGCTCAAGAAATCAGTATGTAAAACCTGGCTGGTGCAGAAGCAGGTGTTCTCCTGCTTTCCAGTTGATTTGGGACTGTCATGACAAGCAGACATCCCTCTGGTGGATGGAGCTAGGTATCTGTCTGTCTCAGAGCTGCCCAGAGTGCGACGCAGTTGCAGTGCTTGGGTGGTGTATGAAGGTATCCGATGGGAGCTGCTCTTTGCTGGTCCAGACCAGTGATGTCCCCATGCAGAAAGCATTGTCACACATGCAGATCAGGCTGTCTTTGTGCATTTTCAGACGATGGTTATGGTAAAGCCTTCAGCTGCATAAGGAGTACACTGGAGATGTGTGGCTTGTGTGGCAGAGGGGACAGCTCATGATGTCCCTGCGATACTGGCTTTACTATGTCATGCTCAGTTGTCTCCCTCCACAAGCACTGGCTCAAGGGAGGGAGTCAGCTGCTTTTCTGAGCAGACTTCTTCAAGCATGTCCTGGCCTTCACAGGGTTTTGCCACTCAACAGCTATGTGAAAGCTGCGTTGTTTTTCAGATGCCACAGCACCTTTAGTGGAGGAAGGAGACCACGAGGATCAGGGTGGTGTCGAACAGCATGGGGAGATCCCGGAAGGAACCACAGGTGA
Organism: Falco cherrug; assembly: GCF_023634085.1. Taxonomy (NCBI): domain Eukaryota; kingdom Metazoa; phylum Chordata; class Aves; order Falconiformes; family Falconidae; genus Falco; species Falco cherrug. The sequence goes on from NC_073716.1 coordinate 782,224, forward strand.
GGGAGACCAAGGTGCAGCTTCATCCCTTGATGCAGTCAGAGCAGAGAGCTGGACTGGTTAGTGCTTAAAAATAACACTGCAAAACCTCTCGCAGGCATGCTTTGCTCCTGGTGCGTGCTTCTTTCTTCTCCGTGGCTTGCGGGAATAATTCCTAGCTTACAATTGTCCTCTTGCTTTCCCCATCCTGGAGGAAACTCTCAGCCTTTTCTTCTCTCTTTCTCAGCTCCACATCTGACAGTCTTTCTATTTAGTGTCTGTGGTGGCTTTGCCTCCCATCTCCTGGCTGAGCACTTACCTGCAGATCCCAGTCATCTCTGCCCCTCTGCCAGCAGCCCCACTTTGCTGGCGAGGCAAGGTGGTCACCGCAGGACTTTGCTGCTTGTCTCATGGGTGCTCTCGCTCAGCCCAGCCCATGCGGTTGTCTTTGAAGCAGCAGGTGAAAACCAGGCCACTGCAGCAGTTCTGTGGCTGCCGGCACATCTTAGGGATAACGCAGAGGAAGTGAAGTGGCTAATTTGGCCTGAATGCTCTGTGGGGAATAACGGCACCTGGGCCTGGTTTCCCAGGAAGGGATGGGGGCCTTTCAGAGACAGAGTAAGAAGGGAGTGAGCTGCAGCAGTGCTGTGTGTGTACAAGAGGGGAGGAGCTCCTGGGAGAGTCAGGTCTGTATGTGGAAGAGTGAGTATGTGTCCCCTGTGTGGCAGCCACTGGCTTTTCCTGGAAGCATCAGGCAGGACCTGAGAAAGGTAGTGGGTGAAAATGGGCTTCTGCCAATGCCTGAATGCTGAAACAAGCCCACAGCACTCTCCCTCGGGCAGCCAGATTGTCTATCCTGCATCCAGTCCCCAGGCTGCTGGTGGAGCCCTGGGCTGAAAGGCATAGTGGGTCGCTGTTGGAAGAAGGGTTCGCCAGAGTCAAGAAGATGCTCAATATGAGTTATGCATCTTGCTCAACTTTATTAGTTTCTAACACTACCTATATAAAACCGATACACATGCATATTCATAAAGCAGAAATATAGTTGGTTAGTAGTCTCTAAACACGTGTGGTTCTCACACCCCTAATTATCATGACTAAAATAAGCATTTTATCCATGTAGCTAATTGTGTTGCTGTGCTTCAGCCTTGTAGTTTGTTACTCCCTATTTTCCCATACCGGTCCCTATCTCTCTTGGCCCTGCACCTGCTTTCCCAGCAGCTGTAGCTTGTTACAGCCACGGCCTGTTGGCACAACATAATTACTTGGTCTCAGGATTCAAGAATTGCTGAAGGCTACCTCTCTTGTTAACTTCAGCACAGCAACTTCAGTACAATTCTGATTACAGGCCTATTCTAATACCAGGCCTGGATTGTGCAGATCTTCAGAGATTCTAAGGCCACGCTTCTGCAGCCATTCTTCTACAGGTCGCCTGCTAGCAAGGATGCGCAGTCTCTGGTTCAAGATCTGACTGTACCAGGGAGCCAGGAAGAAGCAGTGTGTCCTGAACTCTTGGTATATAAATCCACAAGTAGGGACATAAATCCACAAGTAGGGCTATAAATCCACAAGTTGCCCTGCTCCTTAACAGCCTGTTTTCTGCACCTCTGCCTGAAGGAGCTTGTACTAACCTGCCACCCAGGACACGTGAGTTGTTGAAACACTCCTCCAGTCTGGTACAGCATGGGCTGAATAGATCTACCTAGATCCATTGTCATTGTGGGTTGATTGCCTTTCTGACACTGCCCTGCTCATAATACAGCGCTGATGGGCAGAATTGACAGTGAGGTAATTCTCCAGATGCATGCTTAAACTTAATTCTTGTTTTGATCATGTTTTTCCCTTCTTTCTCTGAACTGGGACCAGCTGAAGAGGCAGGTGTAGGAGCCACTCCCAACCTGGAGGACCACGCTGCAGGAGATGCTGCTCAAGGTTAGTGAATCATCTGTCACTGGGGTCCAGTTACTGCTACCCACATGTGTGACTGGTTGCTAGTGGCTTGGGAATTGGCTTGGGAATTTTCTTCTGTAATGCAAATGCTCTGCACTGTACGAGCAGTTGGGCTGTTCTCCCTGTTCCTGACAGGGGAGGATCATACATGCTTTGAATGTTCTGACATACTCATTTCAGGGAACTGCAGCTTTTCATGCACCACATTGTCTCTCAAATGACTGAAGCCTTGGTGCTTGTTTGTCCAGTTGCAAAACAGGGCATCCCCCAGGCTAGAAATGGTAATGAACAGAGCTGGGATGGTGCAGTTAGCCAGGAGGAACTGCTCAGTGTTGAACAGTCAGTTTTGGGCCCTGCATGTCACACATCAAATAAGTACATTTGTGTCTCTTTCTAATGTTAAACGTGTCTCAAACCTACTCACTGAAGCCCTGAGTTTTTAACATTATGGGTGTTTTTTTCTCATCCTGGTCTTAGGGATGCCAGGCATGGTGGACAGTGAGTGTTTTTAGAGCATTGATTATGTGACTGCTCAAATGAGCCAAAAAATTATCCAGGGACCTCTTGGCTACCTGGAAGGCCTCTCTTGACTCTGCTCAGTTCAGACTTGATGGAAAACTTCAGGATGAGGTTTTCCCAAAGCACCCAGTGCTGGCTTAATTCTGTTCCCAATGGGGCAGACTTAAGGGTTCAAACTCATTTTGATACTGCTGTCTTGCTAGGACTTACACACCATAATGCTAATTTTGTGTGCTCTTTAAAATCTTAGTTAAACCCCGTTTTGTAAGGTAGTTCTCTGTGCAGTTGCTTGGGCAGCGTCTTTCCTCCTCCTGGCTGCATTAGTGCATTTACAGAAATCCATGTCTTTTAAAGAAGTAAATAGGTCTTTGCGTTTTCAGCTCAGGGCAGAATTCAGTCTTTGCTTTCCAGATACAGATGAGCACAGTTATGTGCAGTCTGCTCCCCACAATCAAAATAAAATCTTTGCTTGCCTGTCCAGTGGTTCTTGGACTAGCAAGTCTTCTGTATTATAAACAGTGGCACCGTTACAAAAAAGAAACCAAGATTATTAGCAGGAGGGCAGTGAGGTTCTCTCTTCTGTCTGCCCTGTTCAGTCTGGTTCTAGCTGCTGTTTCTCACCAGATTTTTCATAAGACCTTTCTGTACCGTCCTGGGATCTTTCAGCTGTCAGATATGGGGACGTGCAGCTAGCTGGAGCTCGGATATAACCTATATATGACATTTCTAGGTTCTTATTTAAATTGTGACTTCCCTGAAAGTGGACTTGTAATAATGTGCTGCTTCCTTTTAATGGCTCTCTTTGATTTGGAGGAAAATGTGATTATCAATACACACACAGTGTCTTGGATATCTCATTACTAGCTACCTTCATTTTTCGTGTTGTGGAATTTGAAAAAACGATCTTTGCAGTGACAGTGGAGTGTGCTAAAATGCTTTTGGAATCTGAGGTGGAGAAGCGCCTTCTGATTCACAGTTTGTGCTGTGCTGACATTCTGCCAGCTCTTGACCTTGTGCTGCACGTTTGCCTCAGAACCCTCAACAGGTCCTGGAGTATGGAAATACAGCTAATGAACTGACTGTCCACATCTCTGCACTGGTGGTTGCTAATGGTCATGCTGTTCATTTGCAGAAGAAATGAGCCAGGATGACCTGCTGGCTGCTGCATAAACATCCCTCAAATCCCTGTGGTTATAAAAGGTGTTTCTTGATGCCACATTTCAAATATTACCTGCCAATACTTGCCAATTTTAAGATTTCTCTGAAACCACAGTTTTGGAGGTCTTTGTGTGGTAGTTTCACTCAACCATTATATTCTCTTAAAATGGGGAGAACGGTGATAAAAGACCAAGTCAGTCTTGACTTCTTTTCTTGGTTTAATTTTATTAATCTACACAAAGCAACAATTGAAATATTAGTACTGAAATGCTCTGATCTAGGCTCTAGTTTATCTGATGAGTGCTCAAAAAGATTGAAGAGTATATGAACCTGAACAAATTCATGATATAAGATGTGAGTTCTTACTAGGGCAGTTGACCTTAAAGCAGTTTACCTATGTTCAGGGTGAATTCTCCATTGCTCAGTGCGTCTTCGCTTCACTTGAATGAAATTCTAACAGAAAAGCTCCAGCTTAACTAGACTATATGGCTTAATGCAGCAATTGTTGTGTGAAATTGTAAAGGTCTGCGTCATGCATGAGATCAGCGATAGAACAGAATTCTCTCTTTTATCCAAAACCAAAACCAGCAACAACAACAACAACAAAAAAAAGATCAGTGTTTCTGTGACCTTAAGTTTTGGGTTTTAAATGTCACACTTTCTACTCTGCTCAAATGGTGGCAGCAGCAGTGCTGGAGATCTCATTAGTCTGAGTGGGTGCACAGTCCAAAATTGCTGTGACGGTGTGGCTACAGCCACGTTTTTGCTTATAGTCCTTTCCACTGAGGCTGTCTGCTCCACTGGCTGTTGAAACACGCAGCAATAAGACAGGAGACATAGAGGTGCCCTTCCCCAAGCTCATGAGCAGTAGAAATGATCTGGAGAACAAAGCACAGATGGTTTGAGCTCTGAGAGGGCATAAATGGCACCATGTCTGCATGAGCATCTCCTGCAAGGGCAGAGAGGACTGTAGGGATTTTGTAAGCCTGTGAAGGAGGGGAGCGTGTCAGGCATGTTTTGTTCAGGCCTTTGAGGCAAGGAGAGGTGGTCACTGACCAGCAAACTGATGGTCCAGTGGTGGTGTTAGATTAGAAAGTGGTATGTTCTTGGCTTCTGAAAATCTTTATAGCTGATCCAGCTCGTAGAGCACGGGTGCAGCAGATGTTGGTTGTTGAACACCCCAGTCACCTCCGAGACCGGGTCCAGGGAGCAGTCTGGTCTCCCGCGTGGTGTGGCTGTCACTGTTTCCAATTCCTGTGGGGATCAGAGTTTCATTAATGGCAAAAGCCACTGTAGAAGTGAGTTACCTGTTCAATGCGGCAGTGTGGGACTTGCTTTAATCCTCTAGACTGATAGTAGAAATCTGTAGTCTCTCTTCAGCATTACATGACTGACTACCTATGTGACATGCCTGTTCTAATTGTTTGCCCATGCTTCATACCCTGCATCTTGAACTCCAGGGGAGCTGAGCTCTCCAAAGCTACAGCCTGGCCCTCAGGAGCATGTAGGAGATGCAATAAAAAAAGAAAGCCAGCTCACAAAGCAGGTAGCTGGGGTTCTTCAGCAGCCTCTTCTGTCGCGTGAAATGAAGGCTACAACAGCAGCTCCCACCAGGATAGAGGTCACCATCCCAATACCCTTGGATATGTATGAAGACTCCAGACCATCTGAAGACAGCAATGAGTTGTGGGATCATCGGGGCAGAGAAGGCATTGGTGTGGTTCCTGCGCTGGGTCGTGATGTGTGCACTGAGGGGCTGGCAGGAGCAGGTGGCCCAGATGACTCCCATATTAAAGATGGGCCATCTCCTTTATATACTAGAGCCCCATTAAAAGAAGATGCCAGTAGACAGGAAAGAGATGAGGACCGTGATATTGATGAAACTTCTGAACAGGATTTGCTTTCCCTGGTGAGGCAGCATGTTTCACCAGGACCTGAAATGGGCTTGCGTCCAGCAACAGCCAAGGAAACTCTTGAAGAATGTGCCTTTGGAGAGAACGAGTCTAAAGATGTCCTCAGAGATGTTCCAAGAGGCGCACTTCTTGTTGAAACTGAATCACACAAAGCAGGAGAGGACCAAGAGGGGAGGAGACAGTCATTGGGTGGTAAAGAAGATACAGCTGTCACCCCGTCAGAGCCTTCTGAAATCATCTCCCAGAAAGAAGCTAAGCCTGGGGAAGGAGAAGATTCTGGACCCTTGCTAGAAACAGCTCAGCTCCCCGCTGAATTAAAAGATGATGTGAAAGACGAAGGTACTCCTTTGGCAGAGGCTGTGCCAGATACAGGAGAACGTCGAACGCCCAAGAAGAAACCTTGTGCCCATGTTGCAGATAAAGCCATCAGTCGTGTCCCCCTCCTAAAAGGTGTGTGCACCGTTTGCCTGCCCTGAGCTCATGTTGCCGGTGGCTTGCTTACAACAAGGCTGCCTGAACCAGTACTTCAGCTTGCTGCCACCTCTTGAATCCTGCTGCTTGGGAGATGGCCTGGACCTTTGCTGTGAACTGATCTACAAAGCGCCACTGCTTCTCCCTCCCTCTCCTTCCTTCTTTAGTTTAATCCTGGATGTCCTGGCATATGTAACAGACCCTTACGCTTCAGTTTTGCGTCCCTTGCATGGTGCTGCCATGTCCCCAATCATGCTTTGTTCACCTGTTTTTATTTTGACTTCCTTGGATTTGTGGGGTGGGCAGTTTACTTCCCGCCCAGCACCTTCCCAGAGAAGATGAAGACCAGATGAACATTCTTCTGGCATGTTGGAGTGGGTCTAACCTGGTGCACGCTGCAGCTTGTTCCAGCAAGACACATGCCATCTGGTTTGCATGTGTCCACTGTCTGATCCAATAACTCTTTGCATTGGCATTCCTAAAGAGGAGGGAGGAGGATGAAGGCAGGGAGGTGGCAGGTCTAACCATGGAAAAGGCCTCACGTTGGTCCTGTTTCTTGTAAAACCCACTGCTAACTGCTGTTGGAGGCAAAGTCTGCAGCTAGCCGGACCTTTGCCTGCTGCAGGGCATGTCCAGTGCTCTCACAAAGCATCCAGCTCCCATCTCAGTTCTGGACGGCATGTCCCTGGGTGGTTCAACACAATGGCTGTATTTGGGGTGTTCTGTGGGAGCTGCGGGGGTGTGCGTAGGCCTGGCTCTTGGGTGCATCTAACTGCATGTGCCGCTAGGCTAGGCTAGGCTGGGGGCGCGGTCAGGTCAGACCCTGGAGCGGCTGTGCTCGTGCAGCAATCTCAGTCTTAGCTGTGCTGGGTGAAAGTCTGAGTTCACCACTGAATGCACGAGCACCTCTGCCAACGGAACAGCTCTTAGACCTTTTCTTGAAGAGCTTTTTTCCACCTTTACTGGGGGGGTCAGAGGGATGTCGGTAGGGGCTGTGCTCAGTGGGCAAAGGCAGGTTTGGCAGTGAGTTGTGTTAATAAGCTGGGGCAGGAGGACACACGTTAAAATCTGATGGTGTCTCACCGTGTTGTACCTCAGCTCTGGCTCTCCAGGGCCTGGCCTGCGGAAAGCTCTGCCTTTCATCCCAGTGCAGCATCCCAAAAGCTGGCTTGGCTGCTTCCATTAGCCAGGAAATGCTGCTCTGGTTTGCAGCAGACAGTGTGCTCTTCACTGTGCAGGGTTCATCAAGAAATTGTTGATGTAGCTTTTTCCATTGGAGCTAAAGCTCATAACACATTTCTTGTTGTTCACTACTTAGTAAGCCAGTGGGAAGCTTTGTACATGTGCTGCAGGGCATTGGCATGGCTTGTGGCTCACATCAGAGCCTGAAAACAGTGGTGGGTTGGGGATACATTGCCCGGAGTCAACCAGTTTCTGATTCAATAGGAGGAATTTCTTTAATTATTTAATGGTCTTTTCCTTCAAAGACGGAGATACTTTGTGGCTGTTCAGCTCCAGCCTTGCTCCATTCTGAAGTTTTAACTGAATGGGGGAAGGGCAGTGCATGCAGCAGCTCTGGGAGTGACTGCTGGGATGCGTCAGTGTGGGGTTAACAACATGGTTCATGTCACTGGGAAAGGGCTGACCCCCAGGACAAGTTTCCAAAATGCTGGGGAGAATATCAGCTGCTCTTCCTCCCAGATTAGGGAGGAATTAGCTGAAGACAGGGAAAAAAGGCTTTGTTATGAGTGCCTTATAGTACAAATGTTACTTCCTCCCTGTGTCAGATCTCCTGATTAGCAGTACTGCAGTCTGTTGTGCTTGTAGACTAATGGGACAGAGCACTGAAATATTGTCAGTCACAGTAAGCTTGATATGAATCAAGCAGAACAGCAGCTAAAACCTTAAGACCCTGCAGGGTCTAATCCAGATCAAAGGTGCACTGGCTGCTGGGGAGGCAGAAAGCAGTGTCGGGAGAGATGGGAGTTAACAACAGCCAGGTATAAAAGTGCTTTGCAAAGCTAACACACTGAACAACAACTTCAATTGAGATCATGGGCAACCTGGTGCTGCTAGGATTGGGACATCCTTCAATTTCAGTCTTTGTTTATATGACTTGTTAGAACCAATGGGTGTTTTAGAGAGGGAGACCCATGCTTAGGGTTGAAGAGAATTGTTGAGTCCTAAAATGAGCAGATGCTACTGGAACTGAGTGCAAATCTAGGCAAAATGGTCTCATACAAACCTTGTTGAGTGTGTCTGATGCTCCAGTGATGACTAATGCATGGTTGCCTGTGCACAGGATAATCTTTTAACCCAGAAAGAACATGTTTATGGTGTGGAAGTATTTCTGCAAGAAATGAGTGACTTTTTAATATTTCTAAGAACAGTATTTAATTTAAAGGGAAACAGGAACAAGGAACACCCATCCACCATGCATGTTGCTATAGCTCAGGCATTATCATCGCTAGAGTTTACTGACCAGTCCCAAGAAGTCTAACTCTGTGTGTTCCTATTTGTCAGGTCGTATTGACGGCAAAGAAAAGGAAGGGACTGAAGCTGAGGAAAAGAAACCGAAGGTAAGCTTAAAAAATAAAACCAGAGGTGACATCAGCCCACTAAGTGCTGTGCATGTTCCTGACTCCCTCTCCAGCCCTCCTGGCCTGCTCTTGTGCCTCTTAGGAAACCTTGCCATTATTTTCCATTCTTCCATCCATATTTCAAGAGTGGTTTTATTTTTGCTTCCCTCCCCCTGGTTTGGATGGTGCAATCCATGGTGATCTTTGAGGACAAGGAAGCAAACCAAATCTAAATCATGGGGTTGGGTGGGTGGTTAGAGTAATCATTTTCTCAGCCTGAGTCCAGAAAGCAGACAGTTGACTTTTCTGGGGCAAACTGGTGCAAAAGCAAGCTCAGACCCGGGTTGGACTGTACTGGGAGCAAGAAGCTAACAGTGAAAAGAACAAGACATGCAATTAAAAATTAATTTAATTTTAATCTGTGCCTTGCAGATGCTGTGTTCTGGGTGAGGAATAGAGTTTAATAGTGGGTAGATTTCAGATGTTTAAAGATATCTGTCACACTGCTAATTTGGAGCACGTTTAGTTCAGCTGACCATTAGCCTGGCTAGTGCCTGGGTGAGATAATGGAGGATCTGCTGGACAGTTCAGCGGGTCAAGAATTAAAGGTGATTAATATAATTGCTTTCAAACAATGTGAAACCGGGTCTTTCTCTAGGGAGGTTTGGCAGGGTTGTGTGAGGCTAGGCATTTGACATGATACTAAGTAACTGGCTAGATAAAAACCAGTGACCCATTACTGACAAAGGAGGTGTGATGGGGTTAGAGTTTTGGAGTAGATAAAGCAGTTCAGATGGTAAAACGTGCCAGTGGTGTGGAGGGCAGTGGCAAGGGCAGGCTGTCACAGGGCTTGGGTATTGCTGCACCCTGTGGGAGGAATAGAGCTGAGGTATCCCATACTTGCCAGCGGCGCAGCAATGGGACTGCAGCAGTGCCCTGGGCCCTGCAGCTCTTGCCCAGCTGTGTGCTGCAGGGAGAGGGCAGTACCAGCCATTGTCTGTCTGCACCCCGTTCTGTATTGCACCTTCTAATCCTATTTATTGTCAGTGATCCCCTTTTGTTTCTCTCCCATACTGATTTTTTGTTGTTGTTGTTCCAATTTTATTTTGTTTCCATGTTTAAGAAATCCTCACCTTCCACTGCCAAACCCCCAGGCGATAGACCCTCCATCCCCCCCCAACAACACACCTCCTCTAGCACAATCCCTTCGAAAACACCCTCCAGCCCTGCTTCCACCTCTAAACGAGTCTCTTCTGTCACATCCCGACCTGCCGGTACAGGAATGCAAGAAACGAAAGTCAAGGTAAGGAAATGGGATGTGAACAAGGCAAAGCTGCCTCAGGCAATACCTTAAGGTATTCCTGGCAGGTGTGATCGATAGTGCTTGGCTGGGCAGTGTCTCTGTGTCCCATTCAGTGGTGGGAGTGGGATGTGCTTCCCCTTCACCTTCCAGTGGCCATGGCCAGCCTTGGCTCCAGTTTTGCTGTTTGAAGCAACTGGGTCCGTCTCACCAGCATGTAGGCCCCTTGCTCTGCATTACAGCAAAAATAGCTCATTGCTGCAGGGTGTTACCTGGTCTCCCTGAGGTATTCCCAGGTCCCTTTATGCTCTTTCTTGTTTTGCGGCTTTATGCTGGTTTTATGGGTGCGTTGGCTGTAAACAGCAGATGTGTTTGAAATGTTCCGGAGCCAGATCTGCCAGGTGCTACACAGGGAATAGGAAATGCACACACCTCCGTGTCTTATTCCACAACGTGAAAAGTAGCTTGGCGTTGCCCTTTGTGGTGTTTGGTCATACAAATACAACTGTGGTGAGGGAAAGAGCAGAGATTGCAGGTCACAGGCAAGGGGATATGGTTTTACCATGATAGGGATTGTGATGGCTCTGCTCTGCTTCCCTGCTGCCTTGGGACCAGTCAGCTTGTAAATTTTCACTTGCATGTTTTTTGTGAGCTTTTGTACACAGACCAGCGTTAGAAAGTCATCAGAAATAGGCTGTGTTAGTTTATAGATGTGGGGAGACTTTTCTGCAAGATCAGAAGACAATAAATAGCATATTGCTATTTATGTGCCATTACAGTACATGTTGCAGCAGTGCATTACAGGTGGGGATAGAGGAGGTGCTTCTCTGTGTTTGGAGTCTGGCCCTGGGTCCCTGAATGCAGCCTCTGGTCCAGTCAATGGATTTATTTATCTTCTGTACAAAATTTTAGCAGAGCAGAGGAAACAAAATGATCATGGCTCTGATCCATGAGGGGCGATAGCCCATCCCTGGGTAGATCCCCCTGCATCAGCCTTTCACCCTTGCATCCCCAGGGCCCGGAGATGAGAGGTGGCACGAAGACAGCCACACCACGGTCTGCGGCAGGGCAGGCTCAGAGGAACTCGACCAATGCCACGCGCATACCAGCAAAGACGCCCACGGCCCCCAAGACACCTCCCAGCTCCGGTATGTGATGGCAAGAGTGGTGTGCTGCTGCCTTCCCATGGTGTTGCTGACTCTGGAGGCTCTGCTTTGGTGGTGCTCCCAGGCTCTCCGTGCAGTTATGTGGAAGTAGTGAACAAATTTGCGCCAGTGCAAGGGCACGGCCAGCAAGCGGAGGTCTGCGTGGCAATTCGGAGCTGCTCAGCCTTGTCACGGGGCTGTGGGTGCGGAGCTAGGGATGATTCCTCTGAAGTGAACCTTTGTGGATGCTGCTTTATCTGCTCTGTTCATGTAGTTGCCAGTGTGTAGGAGAGGGCAGCTGCTTTACCCCTTTGGGATTTCCTCCAGTTTGGAAGATTTAGGCAGCTCCATTTTTTTAATCTATCTATTGCTTTTCTCTTGACGATATTTCACAAAGACCCAGGGGCAAGAGGATCAGTTCTTCGATTGCAGGAATGGGGGTTAGCCCATTATTCTCAGAGAAGAAAACCCCAGAAAGCATCAGGCATTGTGAATTTCCATTAAAACTGTGCATTCCACTGAATATATATATTTTTTTCATACTTAACCAGAGCTGCACAAAACCTTAAATCAGTTAAATTTCTGGCTTTATTATGTTTAAGCATCTTTCTCATTCATTAAACAGGCAGAAAGGAGCAGAAAAAACCACCTCCTGCAGCAGCGAAGTCTGAAAAAGGTGATGTTCAAGGGTTTTCTTTTCTTCTTCCATTTCTTTTCAAACTGGGGACAGTTCTAAGCTGCTCAGTGATCAGCCTTACTTAATTACATAAAATAATTTTGTAAAAATGCTTCCAAATTTCTAATAGAAAAGTGGTTTTGTTTGAGTATGTTTTGTCTGTAATTTGACATGGATGCTAATGTCACACTCAGGTGGGGAGTCTCACCAATGATCCAGACAATGAAGACCATCTTCCTTCTGAGATACTCAGAAATTGTCTTTAATCACAGTTCTCACTTCAAAATGAAGTAGAAGAAAGTGCAGCCATCTCCCCCCAGATGGTGGTCTGCACTGGGAGTAGTGGGTGGGCCCCAGGGCCAGGCAGATCAACCCTATAAAGTCAGGCAGTGAGTGAGGGTTGAGTACCCAGGTTGCTTACCCTGTGCTTGCCTCCCTCTGCAAACCTCAGGTGAGCAGCCAAAGTCTGGAGACAGAAGCGGTTACAGCAGTCCCGGCTCCCCCGGGACTCCAGGCAGCCGTTCCCGCACTCCCTCTCTGCCCACCCCACCAGCCAGGGAGCCCAAGAAGGTGGCAGTGGTTCGCACACCACCGAAATCTCCGGCATCTGCCAAGAGCCGCATCCAGCCATCAGCCGCACCCATGCCTGATCTGAAAAATGTGAAGTCCAAAATTGGCTCAACTGAAAATCTGAAGCACCAGCCCGGAGGTGGCAAGGTAAATGTGGATTCTGCTTTCCAGGGACCTGTCTGTAGGGACAGTGGGTGTTTGATGCTTCATCTGGGAGGGGAGAGCCCTCCCTGGAGCAGCAGCAGACCAGCTGTGGCCGCAGATACAGCAGTGGGCAGCCGAGCTTCAGCTGATCTCCAGCCTGATTCTGATTTTAATTTTTTTTGCGTTGATTGGGTTGGATGCTTGTCCTGAAATTGCTTGCCTGGCTTAGTGCAGTACAGCTGTCCCGCAGAGAGGACTGCAGGGAGCTTGTGATGTGGCTTTCGTGGAGTGGCACATCAGTGTATGGACTGGCTGCCAGGGGAATGACATTCCCTCGTGGTGTCCGGTTAGGGAGAGCAAATTGTGACCTGCAGCCCTAAAGAACCACAGGATCAGGGTTGTATTTCTGTATTCTATGCTGTGTGATCTGGAGCAGTCCCTTCAGTGCTGCCTCTGCCTCTTCATTAGCAAGCAGACAGGGTGGTCTCCTCCCTGTGAGGGTCCCAGGCTCGGCACATTTTTCGGGAGGTTGTGATTTTGGATCCAACTCTGTTGACAAGGTTTTGGATTGCATTCTGCAATCAGGCACTGCCTTGCTACATAGTGCAGTGTGGCATGGACAGAACTGGTAGCACTCTTATCCTTTCCACCGCTAGTACTTTTCACTCCTAGAGAGGCAGTTTCATGAGCAGCAAAGTGAACTGCATGCTCCAAGTGCTTGGGAATGAGGGTCTCGTGTTAAATTTTGCAAGCCCAGCAGAGGAGAGTTTGGGTGAGGGAGTGGTGTGAGCCAAATCATTTGTGCAGCCCCAGGAGCAGCAGTGTGCAGTTACACGGCTCCAGCAGTGGTGTTGGCTGCTCAGCACCCATCCGAGCCTCTCTGCGCTGCTCCATTGCACTGTGTGGCCCTGTCCCTGTGGCTTTTATAAAATCCTCTTTGCTGCGTGGGTGGAGACATGAACGCACCTGGTTCTTCTGTTGGTGAAGGCCCAGCGGATCTTATACAGATGTTAAATGGCAGAACCAGTGCAGTCAGAGGTCCCTGTGTGCTCATGCTTGCCTGCCCCAGGGGGGGAACGCTTGCAAACCTTGCTCTGCAGCTGCTAATGCAACAGAGCTGTAACAAATCTTCCCCGAGTGTGATGCATGCCATTTTGTGCAACTAGGTAACTCCGTGGCTCTGAAGGCTTGACTTTGGCATGGGGGGAAGCTGTGAGATGGCTTCTCTTCACCACCTTAAATAGCAGTGTGCTTTTCCATTTCCTTATGTGCATTTTTTGCTGTGGCTGGCAATTTATTGGACAATGCATATTTTGCTTTGTGCTAAAGTCCAGGAGGGCTCTGGAGCCTGGGCAGGGCTGTTCTGGCTGTTGGTCATGAGCAGAGCAGCACATGTCTTTCCAGCTGCCCGTGTCCCAGGGCCTCAGCCCTCCTGCCTGCTTAGCACAAGGCATAAATTTTTCCTGCCACCCTGACAAAACACTGTTCTTCAGGGATTTTAGAAGGAACCCTTCCGTTTACTATAAATTAATTAAATTGTTTGCTCATTCTTTTTAATCCAGCTTTTACGAGTTCTTTTTTCTCTCTTTGCTTCTCTGTCAGGCAACATGTTTATTGTTGTCATTGAAAGAGTAAGAACAGCTGAATTTGGGACAGTTCATTGCTCTTTGCAGGGGAGAGTGGCTGGATGCTGTTGGGGATTTTGTAGGACACGATGCTGCTCTTACCAGAATGGTTGCAGCTGGAGCAGAGGGAGCTGATCCCCCAAGTTTGATTCTAGGGTGGCTCTTAGAAGATGGGTCTGGAGCCTGCTCTCTGCACAGATTTCCCAGCCTAGGGAAGCAAAGGTACATGGGGCACCCATGCCCAGCAGTCAGCCAGGCCACATCTCTTCCAGTGTTTCTGCATTGTCTAAGCAATTTTGTTGTTGCTGGATCACGGAATACTGCTCTGGCAAAGCCTGGTCTAGCAGAACTGGGTCCTGATTTGCAGGATCAGTTGATGTGAACTGGGAAAATGATGCTGGGGGCATGTGTTGGCCTTGGCGCTTCTCATGCTAAAGAGCCAGGATATAGCGAGGAGCTCTCCTTGCAGCAGCATGCCGGGAACATGCTGAAATGGAGGGTGAGGTTGCCCGCTCAGCCCACTCTGTGGACGTTGTCATCCAGGGACTGCATGTGCAGTGTGATGTGACACTGCTCTCTTGCAGGATGCTGTGTCTTTTTCCTTCTCATGAGGGTTGTGCTTCAGACAGGGTTTCTCCTGAGGGAGGGCAGGCCTGTGTGCCTGCTGGTTTTTACCTGCATTTACCTCTGGTTTATACTTGCGTAGGTTGTAAGGCCACTGCAGTCCATGTAGGAGAAGGAGCAGGGATTGTCTTCATCTTTGTGTTGTCTGGAGTAGCTGCTCCTCTGTGTGTGGTCACTCCAGCATAGGTGCCCTTATAAAAGCCAAACAGGGAAGACAAGCCCTAAATGGAAACAACTTCATTAGTCCAAAAATCTGTGTGGTGGAGAGGGCAGGCAGGCTTTGGAACTGAAGGGTGAAGTTAGGGTGTGTGGTTCCCCTGTGGCACCAAGCCTTTTCCAGCCTCCCTCCCACCCGCGATGGCGTTGGGAATATGCAGTAGAGCTGCTGCCTTTGGGGGTGGTCTGTGCTGTCCCTTTCATCTCATCTGTACAGGAGTTAAGAAAACTGCAGGCATGGGACTGCATCCCTGGCAGCATTTGCTTTTTCTCTTTGTAACTCTAGAGGGAGTTTGAGCCCTGAACAGCACAGGGCTCAGGCATCCTCTCCCAGATGGTGCTGGACGCGCAGCTCCTGCTCTTCAGCCTCCTGCCCTGGCCAGCTGCACCAGTTTGCCCAGTTTTCTCAAGCTGCTGAAATGTGAGGCCACGTGTATCTGTCCTAGAGGGGGGGAACATGCTGCCTGGCAAGGGAGATGCAGCTGAGCAGGCATTTTTCTCTCAGCTCCATCCTTCCTCCTTCTACTGGCTCTGCAGAAGCTGAGTCTCAGACTGCTGGTGCCTTCCAGCATGTTTGCTGCCCAGCGAGTTCCCTGTTTTGTTCAGTGAAAGAAAACAGGGTGAGCTGGCTCTTTTGCTAGTGTTTCTGGCCTGGAAACCAGGGCTGCCTTGCTAGCCAGACATGTCCAATCTCTAGCTATAACCTGCCCAGCTCCATCTTCACTTTCCAGCCTGTGTGTAGACAAATCTGTGTGGCAAGCCAGAGATTCTCCTCTGGCACTGGAAGGCAGGCTCCTGGTTTTAGTGATATAACACATGGTCAAGCTGCAGATGGTCATGTTGTTTCTCACACTCTTTTCTGGCTACCAAAGGTGCAGATTATTAATAAGAAGCTGGACTTTAGCAGCGTTCAATCCAAGTGTGGCTCAAAGGATAATATCAAACACATCCCAGGAGGAGGCAGTGTGAGTACCTTCACACTTTCAATGCACTATAATAGTTCTTATAATAAGTGGCATGTTGTATACACTAAACTGCCAATGCTATCTGCAGCGACCCTGCCGTCAGATAGCTATTGGTGACGTGCAATGACTCTTTTCTGGCTACCAAAGGTGCAGATTGTTAATAAGAAGTTGGACTTTAGCAGCGTTCAATCCAGGTGTGGCTCAAAGGATAATATCAAACACATCCCGGGAGGAGGCAGTGTGAGTACCTTCACACTTTGAATGCACTGTAACAATCCTTATTATTAGTGGCATGTTGTATACACTAAATCGCCAATGCTATCTGCAGTGACCCTGAGATAGCGATTGGTGACGTGCTGTCATTTAACCCCATTAACCCAAAAGACATGGTTAGATGAACCTTAACAAGTCCTGTACATGCCTGACATGGACAGAACTAACTGACCTGTGTAGAAACCATGTCTGTAACAAACCATCCCGTTAACTCGAAGGTTTTACACTACCTGGAAGGCTTAATGCCTCATTGTCTGCAGGATGGGTCGCCTCTAGCAGACGGTGATGTAGTTGCTGATGCAGTAGGTGGATAGATTTATAAGCAAATGCAGTCTTTGTTGCTTAATGTACTGCTAAATTGCACGTGACTCTGCACAATATGTGAAAGTGTAGTTTCCTGCCCATTCCCATCAGGCAAGTATGATCCGTGCAAATACTAAGCATCTCCTTGCTAGTAAATGTGTTTGGCAGTGCCCATGGAGGCTGAGTCTAAAGTAATATTGAGTTAATCGATTTGAATGCTGGCATTTCCAGCCATTCCCAGATAAATAGCTGGACTCAGCTTTCAGTTACTGTGCCAGAAACCTGGAGAAATTCCACAGAGGTTGACAGATTTACACCAGTCTCTCTGGAGAGTTTGGGTCCAGGAAAGATGAGGGACCAAGGAAGATGCATCACTGAGACCCCAAACAGTGCAGCCCAGGGTCTGCAGGTGCCCGGTCTGCAGCCATCTGAGGAAGCTATTTGGTGCCTCTCAGATGTCCCTGATGGATTTTCTTTGTGCTGTTTTTGATCTCTGTGGATGCTCTCCCTGAGAAACTGAGCATTGCAGAGGGCTTGGCACGTAAACACTGGGACCAACTGGGTTTGCAACCTCCGTCTTAAATTTGGTGTCATTCTGTGTTTATTTAATGGGCCAGAGGAGCTGCTTTGCAGAGGTCAGACCTCTGTGAAGCAGGTTCCCTGCTTGTTCTGCTCTTTCTTACCCCAGGGTTCTGTACTGGCTGGACTGCCTGGTGCGTGGTGGTCCACTTGTTATGGCAGGGGTTAGTGTTCATCACGAATCATCTGTGCTGTGGCTGGTAATTAGCTTCAGCACAGGGTGGTGAGCTCATCCTTTTCTCCACTGAGAGCTCACACCATGGGCAAGCGTTTGCAGCTGTAGTGGGTTAAGAATTATCTGGATTTTTGGCTGGAGGTTGTCATCCCTCCCCAGGCTCTGCCAGCAGTGAAAATTGTGTGATTGCTGCCTGGCTGCATTGACTTGGAAAGCAGCAGCTCAGCTCTGGGTGCGGGTGCTCGGACCAAAGCCATGTGCTGACGTGGCTGGAGCATGGCTGCGCAGGCTGTGGGGGCAGCAGAGCTGCGCCTTGGGGCTCCTCTGATAGAGGGGCAACAAAAGACCACCTGGGTTCGATGGCTGTTGCACCTTAATCCTCCATGACGCTGTCAGCAGCGACGGCCTGCCCAGCCGTTACTGCTTCAAGAGGAGTGAACTGTTGCTGCAGTAACCTGGGGTTGGTTGTTTTTTTTTTTTTTTAAGCCAGTGGATGCTCTGACAAGGTGATGCATTAGGCAGAAGTTGACCTAAGTGTTGCTGATGCTGAGAGGTGAGATCCCCAGGTCTCTGGCACTGGTGTTTCCTAGGCAAGCAGCTCTGTGCCCATTTTACATGCTCCCCAGCAGGATGGTAAGGGTTAATGGAGTCCTGTCTGTGAAAAAAGGGAACTGGAATGAGAGCAGAAAGTGTTTCAATTGCTGATTGCTTGCTCTGGAAATGGGAGGTCTTCCCAGTCCCCTGTCTCAGGGGTGCCCAAATTGTTGGTAGGCCCTTTGGGGTCACGGCTGGGATTAGGAAGGCGCCAACTCTCTTTTTGGGGTCTGTTTCCTCCTTTCCAACTGAATCTAGCGCTCTTCCTGCCCAGTGCATTTTGTGATCTTTCCCCAGCACTGCCTTCATGTCTGTGTCTTCGATGTGCTCCCAGACCCTGGGGCGGTTGTTTTTCTCCCCTCTCTCTGTCTCCACTCTCTGTCAAATGTGCCTTTTGGTATGTGTGAGCATCGGAGACAAGGCAGGCCCGCATGCACTGCGCGCTGGCTCCACGTGGGTGGGACCATGGCACCAAGCCTCTGTTCCCCCCTCCTTTTCCTGGCTGCATGATGGAGGGGGGAGTGTTGCTCGGTGGTGTGCGCAACCGTGGTCCAGCACCTGGCTCTGAGGGTGACGGAGCCGGTGGGCGTGGGGCTAACATGAGAACTGAAGGATGCACCATCAACCCGGGGCTTTTGAGTCAGCACAGGGTGCTCGGATGTGATGGAGAGCGGTGGCTGCGGTGAATCCTTTGTGCTGGCTTCCAGCCACGTTGGTCCGGAGGCTGCCTGGCTGCTTGAGGAGTCAGCTCCTCTGCAAAGGTCCCTTTGCTGACACATCCTTCCTGAGTTCTGTGAGAGCAGCACGCCCACCATGGTGCTTGGTGAAAACACAGAGAGCAGCGTATACTCCCCTTGAAATCCAGCTATTGCTGAGAGCCAGACATTTCCCAGTGAGTAAGAACCAACCTTGAGGTGTTGATGATCTGATTTCTCCTGCGCTGCCCCACTAACTCCGGCAACAGCTGATTCACACACAGGTGTGAGTCCAAAACCAGGGTCCAAGGTAATTTCTGGGGATATGGGGATGTTTTCTCACTCTCTTGTCTCCTGCTCCTGACGTAGCTGGTGGGTGTGTGCTGTGGTTTGCTGTCCCTGACACGCCTTATGGTTCCAGACCTCTCCGGTCACTGGTGTTTTCCAGTGTGGTGTTTAACGGCTAACGTAACCACTAAACAGCTCCACGTTAACTGTTCCTTGTGTGTGCGTCTCGTGTAACCCAGTTGTCCGTGCGCAAGAGGCCACCGGCCCCACACCCAGGCACCCCCCAGCGCCGTGGCTGGTCTGTGAATGGGGCGGGTTTAAGTGGAATTGCTGGAGCCCCTGTTCAGAGACATAATGGGTAAAGCAAATAAAAACCAGCATAATATCATGAAATACTGTTGTGGTTCAATATACTATAATTGCCATTTTAATTTATATTATGTGAACTCCTGCCAGATATTTAGACTTTGGTTTGCCTTTTTTTTTTTTTTTTTTTTCCCCCCCCCCCCTAAACCCTTATTTCCATTGCAGCATTTTTCAGAAATGCATATTTTGGTCACTCTTTTAAAAGTTCTGTGCACATTGATCATTTCTGTTCTTTCAGTTTTTGTGGACATAAGCTTTATGTTTTACACCAGAAAAGGTATTTATTTTTTACGTTTTCTCTCTGGTATATCTCCTCCTTTTGGATGATGTGTATGCAAATCTTAATTAATTACCACTCCACTCTCTCTCTTACTTAAGCACTTTACAATTGCCTCTACTTCCCCCCTTCTGTGGAGAGGTGATCTTCTGCATGCTGACTTTTGTTAAGAGAGGCTGCTGCACACGGGTATTAATGATCTCCCATTTCTGATGACAGTTTCTTTTGTATTATTAATCTTACTGGGGTTTAAGCTGTCCTTTCCCTTGAATCCAGATCAGGTGCTGCTGTGTGTTGTGCCTCCCCCTCCCCAGGTTGCCTGTGGTGGCAGTAAGCTCATTGCTTTTTTCTTTCTCATACGGACAGGTTCAAATCGTTTACAAGCCAGTCGACCTGAGCCATGTGACATCCAAATGTGGTTCCCTGGGCAACATCCATCACAAACCAGGTACCCTTTGGCTCTGCGGCTTCTGGCAGCACCGGGTGCTGGTCCTTGGAGCTTGTGGGCTGTGTTGCGGTGTGCGTCTGGAGACAGGGAGAGGGTTGGGGGAGTGAGGGGAGCCACGTGTAGCAACTGGGGCATCAGAGCAAGTCCTGGGATGCTAGACACTGTTCCCAGCTCCGTCACTTCCAGACCCTCTTCATTCTGCCTGACCACTCGGCAGTAGGGGGTGGGACCTGGTATCTGTGGACACCCTTGTCTGGGCCGACACATCGCTGTACATGGGAATTTTTAGGAGTAAATAGGAGGGGCTGCTGGTGTTCAGGGGAGTAAGGTTAGCTCCCTGCCCTTGGTTCTGTAAAATGTTGGGCTGTCTGTCAGCTCTGCACAGCATCCTCCGGAAGGTGTCTACTCTGGTTCCCATTTGCCCTGGCTTCCGAGTTTCCCCAAAAGGGGTCCCTCTCGCTGCTGTTCTCCTGGTCCTTACCCGCTGCTCAGCCTCAGAGCGCTTTGGCTGAGCCACCTCTGACCTCAGCGCTTTCTCTCCAGCCTGCCCTGGCTGGCGCAGGAGCTAACCCAGCTTGTCCTCTTCTCTTCCAGGCGGTGGCCAGGTGGAGGTGAAATCTGAGAAACTGGACTTCAAAGATAAGGTGCAATCGAAAATCGGGTCCTTAGATAACATCAGCCACGTCCCTGGAGGAGGAAATAAAAAGGTAAAGGGGCACTGGGTCGAGAACAGGCATGCTGTTCTGTGCAAGAGACTGCCCTGTGAGCAGGCGTGCAAGCAAAGAACGGTCGGCCTGGACTTGGAGAAGGTTCTCCTCACGCAGCTCATCTTTAGGCCACGGCCTCTCCTCTCTGCTTACCTGGCAGCACTGCTTCCCCAGTGCTTGAACCATTTGCTGCCCGTGCTCTGGCGTGGTGTGGGCTCTGTACCTTGTCCTTCAGAGGACAAGAAGCGCCCTGCCCAGGGACAGGCTGTTCGGCTGCTGCCCACACAGCCAGCTTGCCTTCCTGCCAGCGGCTTGCTGAGGCGGGCAGAGCCCCGGGCTCCTGGGCTGCAGTTGCCGACCTGGAGGAGATTTGCTGTGGCAGAGCTGTGAGGACAGCAGTCTGTCCCCTTCCTGGCCTGTGGCCACCTGGACGAGTGTGACTGTGAGCCGTGTCCTGTCCCGTGGTTTCCTGCTCTTTCTACTGTTCTCTGAAGTTTGTGCAGAAACATGTTTGCGCCTCAGACCTTTCGTTAAGGGGTGCCACTGCCAGCAGCTGCTTTTGCACTCGCATTGCCGATTACTGCCAGTGGTGTGGCACAAAGCTGGCAGCTCAGGGTGCTGCAGTAGGTGTTGGCTCCCCAGTGGAAGTGTGGAGCATTAAAGGCTTAGCTTTATTCAGGAAAGGTGACGCTGCAGTAGGCTGTCACTTCAGAAGAAAGGTGTTCTCTGCTTACTTCAAGTCTCAGTCTTAGCCGAGACTGACTTGAGGACTCTGTAGGGAGTGGTGTGCGTTTGGGAGGATTTAAATTGAAAGAAAAAAGCCAATCAGGTCAGGTGAAACACTGAACTGGGCGTGAGCCATTCCTGCCAGAGGCTTTGATAGTGACTTCGCAGTAAGTCTTAGCTGAGTAAAACACCTCTCCAGCCTCGCTTCAAGGACAGCCAAGTCCCTTGCAGGCAGGGGAGCAGGGAGCTCAGGTAAGCACAGCTGAGACTCCAGCCTGGTGACATACATGGCTGAATTTCTCCGGGGAAATGGGTTTTATCTTGCTTGTTTTTCAAACCCTTTTTTCTCAATGGAAGGGAAAAGTTGTGTTTCAGCTCCTGTATTCTGGCACTTTGTTCTTGGCCACGTTTTCTCTGTGCACCTCCCAGTTCTTCATCTCCCAGCGGTGTGTGGGCCTCTGAGGGATCGCTTGACTTCCTTACCCTTCTCTCACTGCTGCTATGCATCAGACTGCCCTGTGCTTCTCTAAGCCCATTTTCATCATTTTTATGATTACAATGATGATTCTTTCATATCCTGGCACATTCACTGGGCCGTAGTTTGAAGAACTTGCCCTTTGGAGGGGGAATTTATTTGCAAGGGTGTGACCCAGCAGTGGCATCACCTGCGTCAGCCTTCCTGTGTGGCAGTTGCCTGTACCCTGCCTAAATCCACATCCACACCTGGAGGAGCTTGTTGGTGTAACCTGAGTTCATGTGCTGCCTCCGATTGTTTCCCTTGTCCAGCCCGTTGCCACTCGCACCAGGGACCACCCCCAGGCAGGGCTGCTCTGGGGCGGGACACTCTGCTTACAGGGAGGGGACAGGGCATGGTTGAGCTCCATCAGCCCTCCACGCAGAGTGGCTGTGGGTGGCTCTGCTGCCCCTTCCCCGGCCTTTCCCATGTCCCCAGTCCCCTCGTTGCTCTGTGACACAGAAGATGCAGATTTGGACATACAGTCTACAGCTCCTCAGCCTGAATGTAACGAACTGAACATGAGCTCAGCCCGGTTCAGGTACTACTCTTGCATCGGGTCTCCTGTGGGGAGCTGGTGTGCTCCGTGCTCTGCCGAAGTACCTGTGCCGGCAGCATCTGCTCTCCTTTGTGGCACAGGGAAGGCTTTCCTCCCTGTCTCCAAAGGCAGCTGCTGTTCTTCCTATGAGTCAGTGAATGGCCCTGTTTTTCAGATCTTTTTCTCCCCAATTTTCTATTTCTTTTCTTTTATTTTTTTTTTGTCTTTTTCCTTCTGGTTGACATTTATTAGATCTTGTTTTTTGTTGCTGATGCATTTTTTGCACCCCACCGCCCTGGGCGGGTTTCTTCACCTGTAGAGAGAGAAAGGCAAGGAAGACAAGACCTGTCCCCAGCCTGCTCGGACCCCGAGCCCAGACCCCGCTGGGCTCCAGGCCCTGGTGCTGGAGCCACCCACCCCCCCGGAGAGCCAGCTCCCAGCCTTGCACTCGGCTGAGGAGGGCACCAGTAAGTAGCAAACTCCATCCACTTCACCTCCGCTCCCCGGCCCTCGCGCTCGCCGGGAGAGAGGGGTTTGGCTTGTGGGAGCAGCATTTTGTGCCCAGCTGGGCTGTGGGTTCAGGGGAAGCCTTATGCACCGTACGGGGATCCCACCCCTTCCGTAAATCTCTGCCAGGAGAGTGGGAGCAGCCCAGGTTGTGCCACCCGAGTCCTGTGCCTGGGACCTGCCGCCACACCGGGCCTGGGCACTTGGGAAGGATTTGGCAGCATCCTGAGATGCTCCAGGCCTGCCGTCCCCTCCAGTTGTGCCCATTCTTTGTGTGGGCTTCTGGAAGGGATGTGCCTGAGGACTGGGGGCACTGGGGGCATCAGGCCAGCAAACGGTGCTTTCCTCCCAGCTGTACAGCGGCGGTGACTGAGTGGACAGTTTGGAGGTAAAAACAGCCTCTCCGGATGGCGTCCCGCATCCTCCCCGCTCACCGCCCTCTCCTCTCGTTGCAGATTGAGACTCATAAGCTGACTTTCCGCGAGAACGCCAAAGCCAAGACCGACCATGGCGCTGAAATTGTCTACAAGTCCCCCACCATCTCCGGAGATGCCTCCCCGCGCCGCCTTAGCAACGTGTCCTCCACCGGCAGCATCAATATGGTGGACTCCCCCCAGCTCGCCACGCTAGCTGACGAAGTGTCTGCTTCGCTGGCCAAGCAGGGCTTGTGATCGGGGCATGACGGGCGAAGATGAGAGAAGACAAGGGAAAAAAAAAGAAAAGAAACAAAAATAATAATCTGGCCTTCTTCCTCTGTTCCTTTTACAGCTGCTTCCCCATCCCCTAACTGGTTAATGATTTAACCTGCTTTTACTGTTCATTCAGCTCTAGCTCCAGGACTTCAAAATCAGTGACACTACGAGGTACAAAACCTCCTCTCCCCCTGCTCCTCGGAGCGCACAGCCCACGCCTGTCCCCCACTCCCTCCCTGTCCCCCTGCGAGGTCCCTCACTGTCCCAGCCCTGCCTGGGGCCACCCGCCCTGGCGTTCACTGCCCTGGGGAAGCGGGGAGGGGGATAGAGGGGGCAGCCGCAGCACGAGGCTGACCCGAGCACCCCACACCGCAGCACAGGGCATGTGTGCAGGATGTGACCTTCCCAGCTCGTTACCCTGATGATGCTGGGCTGGCAGTCTGGCCTGCGGGCAGCACAGGTCCCAGGGGCTGCAGGGAGGTGCCCTCCCTTTCTGCATTAAATTTGCCTGCTGATTTGGAAGAAACCTTTTGTTTTTACCTCCGAAAGCCGAGATGTGTATGAAGATAACTGCCAGGCATCCCCTAAACCCGGTCTCTCAGCTCCGGCAGCTGGAGTACTGGCGACGCCGGGGTATCCCATTGCGGAAGGGGCCCGGGACGGCCGTTCCCCTCTCCGTGGCTGTGCTGGAACCGCTGAGTGGATGAGTAGAGGCTTTTCCCCATTCCTTTGGCAGCCCCTCGTGTCGTAGAGTAGATTTGTCTGTATATGCTTGGACCGTGCCAGGGTGATTGTTTTCATAAACGAGCATGTGTTTAAAAAAATGCTGTAAGTAGTTTTGAGCTGCCCCGTGCCGGCTCCGCCGCAGCCCAGCGCGGGGGGCCTGGGGGGCTTCGCCCAGCTCCGGGTCGTGCCGATGGGGCAGCCCGGCACCGCATGTCTGCCGGGCGCAGGGGTGGGCGCAGAGCCCCTGCCCAGCGCAGGGGAGGGCTGGGGGCTGCGGCAGGGCTTCCCGGCTCCGCGGCACCCCTGGGGCACGCACCTCCCAGGGCGTCGCACGAGGGGCACCCGCAGCTCCAGGGCTGGGATGGCCCCTGGATTTGGGTGCAGCTTGTGACATTTTTGGGTTGTTGTTTTTTTTTTTTTTTTCCCCTGCAAGGTCAGCTAAGAGATCGCGGAAGTGGCGGCTCCATGGCTCTGCTGTTCCGGTGCCTTTGGCAGCGGTAGGAGACAACCAGGAGGACGCGAGGGGAAGGCGCGAGGGAGGTTTTAGCTGGTGACGGCGGCGGCAGCTCCCCGGCCCGGTCCCGAGCTCCGGAGGCAGCTCCCCGGCGCTGAGCCCCGGTCGCCCTCCGGGGCGGGTTGGCGTTACCCCTCGCCCTGTCCTCCAAGCCAGCCCCGAGCCGAGTTGATTCTTTTGCTGCTTTTTATCCCTATGGCAGCCTCGGGCGTGAGGGGGGGCCGGGGCTGTGCTGCACCCTTGGCCACCCCCGCGTGCCCTTTCCTTCTGCAACCAAAGAGGCCGAGATGCCCTTGGTGCAGCTCAGCGTGATCTCCCCCCCGAGGCACCAGCCCAGCCGTGGGGGTACGGCTGGCGGCGAGGGGTGCCCAGCAGGGCCGCAGACCATGCACCCCACGGGCTGTGGGGCACGGAGAGCTGCGCTTTCCCAGCAAGGGGCTGAAATCCTGGCCTGACTGGGCCGGCGGGGGGGGTCTCAGTGTGGCAGGGGCACTGGTCATCCCGGGGATGGCGGCTGGCTGCCACCGAGGCTGTCCTCCCTGGACAGGACCCGCTCCCAGCCTCGGTGGGAGCTGATGAAGCTGCCACGCTGCTGCAGGATCCGCCGGGTTTTTCTGTACGGTGCTGGGCACGGGTGACATGTCCCATGCCGAGGAGGATGGTTAAGTCTGGGGGGTGGCGGTTTGGGGGAGGGGGGGTCCCACCTTCTCTCTGCAGCCCCAGGAGCTGCTTTACTGCTGGGGAGAGGCTGCTCCAGCACGAGTGTGAACAGGCCAAGCAAAAGCCCACGTCCAGCTTGTCACTCGCTCCATTTCAGTTGCCTCGATGATTGTAAGACCCTGTACTCCAGTCTGTGACTATCTTTGTATTGGTGTAGGACGCGGGAGCCGCTGTGGTATTTTTGTCCTCTAAAACTAGCAAGTGGGCGAAGGGCCGAGCACCAGTCACCCCTTTTAACCCTTTTCGGCTGCAGGATGCGTGTAGCTGAGCTTGCCCGTCTGGCTGTGGCCTGAGCCACCCCCGGCCCCGCCGCGTCGCTCCCGAGGGCCACCAGCGCCTCGGGCGAGCTCCAGTGCACAGCCCCTTCCCGCTGCCACTGTCCTTGGCTGAGCCCACATCCCCGGCCCCCTCTGCCGCCCTCCCCGGGGGGCTGCCGGGGTCCCAGGACAGCCCTTTCCCTCCGCCGCGTCCCCACCGTCCCCTTCCAGCAGCCCGAGCCACGTCCCCAGCCCTGACCCTGCGTTCAGACCCAGGCCTGAGGGTTTCCATGAGCAGCTGGACAGACTGACCCATGGCTTTTCCTTTACTCCACACACATCTTGGTCTGAAAAGGGTTAAAACCGGCACTGATTCCAAAAAACCATGTTTCTGCACTCAAAAAAAAAAATAATGCTTGTTAAATGAACTTCCAGTTCAGACTGCCGGTGGTGCTGGCAGCCCCGTGCTCCCCGCGGTGCGCTGGGAGGGGAGGGAAGGTTTGATCTCAGTGTATCATTCTAGCTTAGCTGCTGTCTGTGATGTCCATAGTGTATCGTGCGTTTTAACAACTGGTTTACACTGTTGCCGTAAAAGTGAATTTGGAAATAAAGTCATTACTATGATACACGCTGCCTCTTGGGCTGGGAGTTGGTTGCACTGGGGGGCCAGTGTCTCCCCCGCAGCACTCGCTGGGATCGCCAGCAACCGCGGAGGGGTGAGGTGGGCGCCCGTAACGTCCTTCTCTGTTCTGTCCCCACGTCCCGCCCGGCCCCGGGTGCAGCTTCAGCAGCTCCTTCCCCGCAGCGACGGGGGGTGCAGGGGGCGAGGCCCTGCCCGCCAGCAGCCCCAGGTTCTGGTTTTGGCTCATTGTGTGACCACGGCCAGGACCTTTCCTCAGCCTTGTGCCCCCAGCGTGGGGGGGCCTGGGGCTGCTCGGACCCCCAGCGGCACCCACTCCCCTCCCTGGCCCAGCAGCAGCCACAAAGCACCGAGCGCCCTTAGTGCAGAGACGCTTCCAGCACAGCGCAGCTGCTCGTGCGGCTGCCATTTGCTTTTCAGATTGGATTTTACCTCCCCTGTTAATTACCTGTAATGAACCCGGCGATGCCCAAGTTGCTGCCTCCTACTTTGATCATCTGGCTAATAATGACCCAGCACCTTCCTGCTCCCAGCCGCTCAGTAACGAGGCACAAAGTGTAATTCCTTATCTCGGGAACAAGCAGCACCCAGGGGAGTCGCCTCCCACCGTCCAGGGCATTTGCGCTGGGGTGCGACTCGGCAGCCACCGACCGTAACACTGAAAACGTAAAATAAAAACATAACATAAAAAAAATGTGACGCGAGGCAGAGTTCCTGCGAGCTCTCCCAGGGAAGCGCCACCAACCCTGGTCTTGCTCCATCGCACCTCCCTGCGCCGGGGATCCCGCGGAACAATCCCACTTCCCACTGGCTGACAACGACCGGGAAATAACGTTATAAAGGGGAGAAAAGGCCACGGAAACACGGGCGGGAGGGAAGCGGCTGATCCGCCCACGGCCGGGCCCCTTCCACTTCCCAACCCAGCGTTTCACAAACACACGTTGCATAGAATAATTCAGTTTTAATTTTTTTTTAATCTTTTCTTCTTTTTTTTTTTTTTTATAAGCACATTTGTGCTTTGCAACAGAATCAAGACATTAACAAAGATCAGCTTCTCGGAAGAAAAGCATTTCTATATAACAAGGACATTACACAGCTCAAAGCAGGAAAAGAAAATATTTACAAAATACAAGGTGGTTTTTTTTTGTGGTTTTTTATAATGCTAAAAGGGTTATTCAGAATTTTCAACCTTATAAATAGAAAAGCACTTATGCAGAGGGATATGGTAGCATTGTTGTTTTTTTTTTTAAAAAGAAACGATGACAAATCCTTTAAACTAGAACAGAACCAAAACCACTAGATAATGTTGAAAATTGTGAAAACCCCAACCATTAAGCAGTTTAGCTACTATTTCTTTACGATTACAAAATGGAAAAAAAAAATGTCCTTTGTATTTTTTTTTCCTTTTTTTGGTGATGTGATTATACATAAGACAGGCACAATGCTAGCAACAGGACAGGGACCAATAGCCACACCGTCGGGATCAGAAAGCGTTACAGATGGGAACGGTGTGCGGGATCCGGGAGTCACTGCGGGTGCGGAAGGGCCGGGGAGGGGAGGAACAACGGCAAACTCGGTTCCAAAATAAAATACCTGTCTGGAGGCGGCAGGTCAGACCGACGACTGGGAAATGAAACAGAATCGACACCTGTTCTCGGACAGCGTGTGGAAGTGGAGCGAAGCAGTGGTGACAGATCCCGATGCCCCCCAGTCCCGCAGCCCCCCGCCCTCCTTCCCTCTCTTTCCCCTTTCCCGATTCCCAACCCCGGCAGCGCCCTGCTGGCGCAGCCCCAGCCCGGGACGCTCCCTCCGCCGCCCTCACCCCAACTCTCCAGCCCTGCGTGGGGTGCGAGGGCAGAGCTCGAGCGCGTCTCCCAGCTGCACCACGCTGCTGGCCTCGGCCACCAGCCGCGTCCCTGAGGGGCGTCCCAGGGACTCTCCCCTCGCTGCCTTCGACCCAGGAGGAACACTCCAGGTGGGAACTAGGCTGCTTCCGAAATCCCACTCCTCCCACGGGAGCTGTGCGTGAAGCGGCTAAAGGGCTCCAGTCCTTCCTTTGCCCTGCGATGGACAGGGCGGCCGGACCTGCTGCCCCCAGCCTGGGGGAGAAGGAAGGAGGCGGCCCCAGGGGCCAAGGGGAGATGGGGAAAGGGCAGAGTCACCCCTCGGGATACCTGGAACTACAACCTGGGGGAGGAAAATGCCAAGGGCGGGAGTGCAGGGCGGACACTCTGCACGTGAGGACACAGACAGCTAGTGAAGGTTGCAATCCCAAGACATCACTTTTCACCACTAATTTCACTCCACTAAAACCTTTCAGGGAGGGAGGGGGGAGCGGGTTAAAGAGAAAAAGACACCCTTTTGCTTGAGAAAAACTATCCCCGAAGTCTGCTAGTCAGCTAAATCCTGTGCTCTAGTTTTATACACCTAAGAGGGGAAGGGAGGAACGAGGGAGGGGGGGTCTGGTGGGCTGCTCCCCTCCCGAAGCTTCACTCCACTGGGAGGAATCTGGGGGCTCTCATTTGTGTGACAAGGAAACATGGAGAAGGAAAAAAAAAAAAAAAAGAAAAAGAAAAACAAAAGAAAACAAAAAACAGTTTCTAAACTCCTTAAATTCACTAAAAACTGTGAAAATTCCCGGCAGGATGTTTGAATATCAAACGCAGATTTTGGAAGCTTTAATGCCAAGAGTTAGTTCTGTGTGTTGGTTTTGCTCATGTCTTCCCGTATGTCTCTATCTGTGCGCTGGCCGCTGAACTGCTGCGGAGGAAGAGGAGGAGGAGGAGGGTGTCGCCAGCGGGGGGCGGCTCTTGAGGCTGGCCAGGTTGGGCAAAGCAGAAGTGCCATCGGTCTCCCGGGAGGATTTACTGCCCGACGTGCGCCGGGTGCAGCGCGACAACCGGTCTTGGGGGTCGGATTGGTCCTCGCACTCTGTCCTGGGATCGTACGAGAGTGGGAAGGTGCGTCGCTCCCAGGGCTGCACAGCCTAAAGGGAAGAGACACCGGGCTATGGAAAATCCTCCGGAAAAGCTCTTCTGCTCCCCCTCCGTGCGTGGCTGCAGCTGCCTGCAGCGCTGGGAGCTGGCAGCTCCCTGGTGCCGTGACGGCCGCAGGCTCGGCCCAGCCTCGGTACCAGCGCAAGGGAAGCTTCAGCGCACGTGGTGAGGACACACCAGCCTCCGAACTGAACCAACCGCTGGAAAAGCATCCTGCTGCCCTGCCGAACGGCACCACGCTCTACATCCCGTCTGGCCGAGTGTTCGGATGGAATTTCCCACATGCAGGTTTCCAAGCTGTCTCCCCACAGAGAGGGGGATAAACCAGCCAAGTTCGAGCACTGGGTTTACCCCTACGCATCTTCAGCAGCGGCTGCAGCTCCAGGCAGCGCTCGGACCTTCCCACCAGCCTCCAGGGACAAAACTAGAGCAAACGGCCACGGCCGGAGCCAGCACCCACCTGCTCATCCAGGCCGGCCTCGGGCGTGGAGCAACGGGTGTCCTCGCTGGACAGAAGCCGCATGGAGTCACGGGAGAGGGGGGTGAGGGGGGCACAAAGCAGTTCGGGGCTGATGGGGCTGCGCGGTGAGTGGGTGTGGGGCAGCTCCGAGTGGGAGTGGCAGTTGCCCACGTCAGGGGATGCCGGCTGGGGCGTCGAGGGGTTCCCCAGCTGGGGGGTTGTCCGTCCGTCTGTCGATCTGTAAGACCTGAGACAGGAACACACCTGAGAGCCCGGTTTCAGTCCCAGCTGCGCTCCCACCCATACAGGGGCCCAGGCTGCTCGCTGCCACCTGATGCCGCCCTTCGATCCCTTCCACTGCCCCCTCCTTGGGGGGGCACGACAGGGAACGCTGCGGGGATTCGGCACACACAAGCAGGGAATGCTGCAGCCCCGGGGTTAAAACTCATCCAGGCTCATCTTTGTCCCATCTCCGCCGTCTCAGTGCAGCTTTGTGACACTGATGCAGCCCTCCTAAGGCGACGTCCCACACTGAGTGCTGCATAAATACCATGATGAGAAGCCCACTCTATGAAATCAGACACTTCAAAGTGGGCTTTTCCAAGTGTTTCCACCATCCCCACGCCATGTGACACCAGGCAGTTCAAGAACCAAGCGCAGTCTATCAGTAATGCTGAAAATGCAGCAAGTTCACTGGTTGCGCGTAGGAGGAGCAATGTAAAACCCCTAGACTTCAAAAGATTTAAACCAGGAATTAAGAAAGTTCGAGCACCTACACAGATTCCCAGATAAAACACCCACAGGCTGCAAACAGAGAAACCTAACCGGAGTCCCCACATCTGTGTGCAACCCTCCAAGATGAACTGCAACAGCAAGCGGCAATCAAGCACTGCCAAGGACCAGATTCCAAAATCTACCTTGGCCAAAATGTTCATCAGAACATACAAAGCCAGCCCCAATTAGACTAATAAAGCAGCTACACCTGCAGCAAGCTAGACAGAGTCAACGTGCTGAATCAAGATGCAATTTAAAAGCTGCCTACAGGAAAAAACCAAATTGATCTGTTAGGTACACGAGGCAGGAAGACTACAAGAGGCTCAGCAGATCTGCTGGAGCAGGTCACAAAGAAAATGACATTTAAGGGAAACACTAAGTGAGTTTATCCCGGCGTTTCCTGGTATCACCTGGCCCAGGTACTCCCCAGGCAGAGCAAGGTACTGGGCTGGAT
Source organism: Falco cherrug (assembly GCF_023634085.1). Lineage (NCBI taxonomy): Eukaryota > Metazoa > Chordata > Aves > Falconiformes > Falconidae > Falco > Falco cherrug. The sequence goes on from NC_073716.1 coordinate 813,278, forward strand.
CACAGCAACGAGCTACCAGGCCGTGAGGGGCCCCAGCAATTTCTGAACAAAAACTACAGCTGCTGCAGGGGACAATCCCAGGGTGGGAGCTGAGGGACTGAGCAAGGGTCCTGCTGAGGAGCTCGGGACGTGGCGAACGCCAAGCTGAGCTCGGCCAAGTCGCTCTCGGCACAAAAGCAACAAAACACATTTCCGGGCTGCACTCAGGGATGCGGCCAACAGAGCAGGGACACTTGTATCCCCATCTCTCCATGCTGTGAACTGCACTGGGAATACTGGTCCCAATGCTGGGGGAATCTGCATCACTGGAAGCGTTCGGGCCACGGCCAGACAAAGCCATGGCCAACCTGGTCTCCTGCCGGCAGCAGTCCTGCAGGAGGCTGACCAGAGACCTCTGGAAGTCCTTTCCCACCAGCATTCCTAAACCTGTGAGATGAAGTTTGAATTCACCTCACTGACCAAGCCAGGGCCTCAACACAGCACTGTCCACCAACGTCACTACAAGAGGATTTTCAGAGAAACAAAGTTATGGCGAAGTGCTATGAGATGTGAGAAACCGGCCAAAGAAGTCTGCAAAGAAACACCAAGACGTCCCACACTCCACCAGCACCGGGAAATGCAGCTGCAGACGAAACAAGGCAGCAGCGGCTCAAACGGAGTCTGACAAACGCTGCCTTTGCATTTGCAGAAGTTCTTGCAGAAGCCCTGCACGGCTGCACACAACCCACCGGGCTGAACTGAAACCACAACCAGACCGAGACGACCGGGTGCACGTCTGCAGGCAGCTGTAGCTCAGCGAGCGTTTCTGCCCCAGTGCAGTGGTTCAAACCCAAACACACCATCGGAAATCAGATGGAGAAGAGTGAATCTCTTTTGTGCAGTGTTATGACGAGATCAACAGCTGAAAACTGTGTGCAGCTTTAGGCACCACCTCACAAAAAGACACTGCAGCAAAGGAATCAAGTGTCAAGTGATGAGAGGAACGTAAGGACACGTATATAAATGGAGCAGCGAAACGGCACTGCCGAAGCAACGAAGCAGAGATGTGACAGACTGCACAGCGGTGAGAACAACCACCACTCCTGGTTCCTACACGAAGGACACCCGTCCCAGCCCTTTTGTGCTTCTCTAGACTCTCGAGTTGGTGCACCAGGCTCCACACTTCTAGAGCAGTGGAAGTGCTTGAGAAAGCAGAATCCAAACAGGTGGTCCAAGAGCCAACTGCAACAGCTGGTGCGTAACCTCACCCCACCTAAGCAGGACTACCCCCCCTCCTGTGCGTGGTGATCAAACCTCCCAACACCAGCACAAGCTTTTAACCATTTTTATCAATCAGCCGATCTACTAAATGCTCCACAGCTGCTCCCGAGAGGTGTACCTGCTGCCCCGTCGCTGCGGGGGCATGCTCGTGCTCCAAAGCCACCGGGCCCGCTCCATCTCCTCACACTTGCTGTGCCGAGCAGCGAAGGCCGAATCAGACAAGTCCTCGATCTGGAGAGGGAAGGGTACAGGGCTTGGTCAGAGCTTTCTTACATTAAACACGCATCTATGCGCAGTTTTTCCAGCATTGGCTACAGCGTGCATTTAAATAACTGTTTACGTCTGGAGGGACACAGATGCTATCGGTGAGTGCAAGAGCGCCCTGTCGAACGGAGTCTGCATTGCTTCGGAAGAGATTAAGAAGTAAAAACCAAAGGAAAGCCCCTTATCCCAGAATGAAAGCACACACACACAGACATTTAAGGAAACAGCATCACTATCAGTTTAGCTAAAATAACAACTGCAGTGGTGTGGCTGGTCATGATTTCTTGATTAGACCATTCCATAAGGAGACTGTTGCCCAGAGAGGTCTCCGGGCAGCACTGAAACCTCAGATTCAGCTGTACCCAGCCAGTTAATCCTCCTCCTGCCTTATGGAGCCTTTCCTCCAAAGGAACCAACACCAGGCTGGTTTCTGCAAGGCCAATTGTGCTGTTTTGTTGCAAAAAAGGGAGAGACACTGCAGCTCCCTGCCGAGGTCCCTGTGTCCACTCCCTTCTGGCATCCTCTGTGGACACTGTCCAGCCACTACCAACCCCATCCCACATAAACTCAGAAGTAAAATTCTCCTTACCTCCTCGTTGTCTTCATCAGGGTTCGCTTTCAGAGCACCGATATCCACTTCACGCCAGCTGCAACACACAACATCAGAGGGCAGTCAGCCACAGGCACAGCCGAGCACGGCGGTGCATGCCCCGCACACACTAACACTGTCTCTTGGGAAAGCAGAAACACAAGCCTGCCACCATGAGCAACGTACTCGGGCTCAGTTTTTGGCCAGGCGGCCACACGTGGCTACCAAAATCCCTCCTGTGGTATCAGACAAGGTTTTCTCTCCTTTTCCCTGTTAGCCTGCTCCATTCTGAGCACATCTTTTTGCAGCGGGCTTGCACCCACTGAGTGCCACACTGGGGGCAGGCAGGAGATGTCCCTGCATGATGGAAAGGCCGGGATGGAGAGCAAGGCCACCAGTGCCCTCCCGTGCAGCTCTGCCTTTCTGCCTCCCTGCCCAGCTCCTGGTGCTGGTCTGGAGCGTGGCTGCAGCCAGCCAAGGCAGAGGGAGCAGAGCAGGTGCTGCAGTGTTTCCTCCTCCCCTGGCTCAGCAACAGGGTCCCTCCCTGCCCCACTCTGAAACGGGCTTGGGAAGGGCATGTCGGACCAGAAGGAAGGAGGAGGTAAGTTGGGAAAGAGACCTGCAAAACTGGGAGGGAGAAAGACTGGAAACCAGGCGGTCTGGATGGAGAGGCTGCGCCAGTGCTGCAGCATGTCAGCAGCCCCAGCGAGCGGTCAGGTGCAAAAACTGGGAACCGATCCCATCCACGGTGTTCGCCCGAGAGCATCCAAACAAGGGCCGACAGCTCACCTCCCCGCCTCAGCTCGGGCAGGGAGAACCTCTGACTCCTCCCGCTGCCTGGGAGCACGGCAGTGCTTCTCCAGGCTGGTGCCAGCCAAGGCAGCGGCCCCCTCCTGACTGCAACGTTCACCCAGCCCAGGCACCCACCGCCCAGCCCGGCCACGTGCAGAGCTGGGAAACCACCGCGAGCCCTGGCTCAGCGGGCTCTGCAGCAGGACAGAGGGTGACCACCGTGGCTTTAGACTGCACAGAGAGACCCGAGCGGAGCAGCTGGCTTTCATGCACAAGGGACACTCACACATTCCCTAATTTAGCAAGTCTCCGTCCATGGTATGATGAGACGTTTTCCAAACCTCCTCTTACTTCCAAGGGAGAAGAAAGCCCCTTCCCCCCCCCCCCCCCCCGGCCAGGCAAGAGCTGAACCTCTGACGATCGCTGCACGGGAAAACCTGGCACGGAACAGCCCCGCGGGAGCTGGGCAGAGGGCACCTACCTGGGTGTGAGGATCTCTTTGTACTGCAGTTTCTCCACACGAGTCGTTGCAGCAACAGACATTGGGATGACAATGTTGTTAATATCGAAGGAACTTTCACCTCTCCTCCTCCGTGGCTGCTGGAACATGAAGAAAAGCACCACGTGAGAAAGGGCTGTAGGCTTTGTCACGTTCGGTCACTGACGGAAAAAAGATGCGGCCTCATACGAAATGTCCCGGTATGGCCTACGCGGATTCCAGAACCAACAGTAATTTGCATCAGAATGGAGTTCACCTACTGCTTGCTGGAAGTCCTCCTCCCAACCAAACTCCTTAGGCTTGGAAGGTACAAACAAGGGCAAGGGCTGCAGCAGCCTGAAACACAAGGAGCAAGGGCCGCAGAGCTCCAGCCACCGCCTCCACACCAGCACCAGCCGCTGCACAGCCAGGCGGATCAGGGGATTGATCTGGCTGGTAAACTGACCCAGCAAGAAGAAAAGTCTCCCATATATTCCCATTCCCTACTGCCAATATAGAAAAGGTGGGGAGACCATCAGAAAAGAGGGAAGAACCATCCTGTTTGGAAACAGCCCCCGGTTTGTGTCCCCACAGGGGTCTGGACCCACCACAGGTGACACTGTGACACAGCAGGAACGTGAAGCAGCCAGACAGGAGTTCATCTTGGGTTTTGACAGCTGCACCAAGAGCCCAGCAGCTTCCATCTGTATCGTGCTTTTGACTAGAATAGATTTTCTAAGACAGAAATAAGCTCCACACTTATCTATTTAAACCTGGTTGAATGCTGGGTGCTCTCCTACCATCTGTCTATCCAAAAACCTCCCCCAAACCTGTGACAGCAGTGACATGAATCCCCATGGATCAGCTCGATATGCAAATGGCCTGTCTTCCTAATGGAGTCACCGGCAGTGTGCCACGTTCTCCGTCTCCTTTGATCCCTGCGGCTTTTAGTGTAAAAACATGTGGGAACCCAACTGCCAGACCCCCGCCACAGCCAGACCCCCAGACTCGTGTGAAGTTGGAGGAGGACGGGGCGGGTGGGCAGCTACAGCCACAGCAGCAAGAAAATCCCAACATGTCACTGGCACCAGTGAGGCTTGAACTACTGGGCGGGGAGCAGATGCAAGCCTGGGCCAGACTATGATGCTCAAAGCCAGGACCTGGAGCCTTCAGCCCAGAGACCAGACCCTGGCACCCACGACGCTCTTGCAGGACTCGGCTGCTGATGGAGGCACTCTGCCTCGCTTCTGGGCTCGTGAAAAGGCAGCAAGACCAAGGTGTGTGTGTGACGCACAAGGAAATACCATCTTGACCCACCAAAGCTGCTGAGAAGAGCTGTCCTCTTCTCCAAAGCACCCAGCACATTCAACCCAGACTGCCACTGCTCGCTGGGTTCTTCAGGCACCCAAAGGGTGCATCGCTGATGTCACAGCTGACGGCAACAGTGAGCTCTGCAGGGACAGAACCCAGGTGGAACCTGGCAGCCTCAGAGCAACAAGCTTGTAGCAGGGACAAGGTTGAGCTGGAAGTGGTGCCCTCAGCTGTGCTAAGGACAGATACAATTTAACCACCCTGGTTTCACTACTGGGGTTCGAGGAGACCTGCTCTGCTATCCCTGGGTCACATCCAGCTTAGGCTGTGGCACAAGCTACCACCGGGAGCGGCCAGACAGAGGCCAAGTTCTTCACTGGGATGCTGAAAAGTTCAGCAGAACTCAGCTCTTTAACCAAGAGCTTCTGTTGAGGTGGGTGAGGTGCTGGGTGACGTCTGGCAGAAGAGCGGAGCGGTGCCATCGGTCTGTCCCAGGGCACAGTGGAGGGAGTTACGGTCCTGCTCAGGGGCAGCTTTCAGACACAGCTGCACGAAGGTCCCAGCGCTGTCATCCTGAGCATACTGGGAGGCTGAGTGTGTCTCACAAGACGGTATGAGTTAAGCCAGGGCTGACGCTTGCGTGCAGGTGAAGGTTAAAGATCTCGACCGCCACTGCTGTACCACCGCCCCTGACTCAGCCCCGACCCCCTTTACAGCCCAGCGCCACCGGGGCCGTGAAGGGAAACTGCCTGAGTGCAGGCACCGCAGCCGCATGCTGCTTGTGCTCAGCACTTCTGCTCTTCCTGGCATCCCCAGGCTGCTTCTAGAAACCGAACCCCGGGTGTGGAGCAAAGCCAGGGGACCACTGAGAACAGGAACATTTACCAGCAGATACCGAGCTGACAGTGAACCTGTAATTGCAGCTGACCGGCTCTCTGCGCAGCCAGCATCAATCCAGGAACCGCAGCAGACCCAAGGTCAGAGGAAAGAGGGCCAGCAACCCTACCAACAGCTGAACCAACGGGTCCAGCAAGGGAAGAGGAATACTAAGCACTCTCAACCCTAAGAAGCCTGAACCGCTCAAAAGCTGAGACCCTGCGATGGAGCTCAGCTCAGGAACCTCTCCCGAAAGGCACCAGGTACTTACGGCTGCGCTGGACGTGCCCTGTGAGCTCGTGCTGGCGGGAGCGGAGCCTTCGGAGGAGGTGGACAGTTGCCGCGCTATAGGGCTGTGAGGTGTGGGGGTCACAGCTGCTGACAAGTAGCTCGGGCCACCAACGTCCGTGTGGTGCTTCAACACTACACAGGAAAGGTGGAAGAAAATGAAGAATAACATTAGCAAAAAAACCCAGAGGGGCGGGTGGTAGCCGATAGAGAAGGACCATGTGCACCAGAAACGGCCCGTGCTGAGGAGCACTTTGCATGAAAGAGAAGCACCTTCTGATGGCGGCTGCCAGCCTGAGAGGCCCTGGGGAGAGAAGCAATTAGAGCAGACGAGGCATTGCTGCAGTGGCGACAAGGCCCAGAAGCAGTGCGTTCCCCCTTCTCCGAGGCTGAAGGGGGAGAGAGGCTGGGTGTGCAGCAAAGCCCAAGCTCCCCCCGAGACACCTGGCCGTGGGAGCCTACCTTCACTCCTCTCAGACGAGCAGTCTCGCAATCGCTTTTTGTCACAGGCAGGAGGCTGGACAAGTGAGCGCTCTGGCGCTCTCTCGGCCTTGGACACGGCCGTAAAATCGTCTAAAGGTGGCCTGTGTGCCTTGTCTGGTTGGATTTTTTGATGTGAGCGCTCTGAGGAGGGGAACAGAGAAAGAGCTATGAAACGCCTGTTTTCACCTCTCTTTCTGTTGGCGCAGGAGCCTCGGGCAGAGCTGACCAGCTCCGTAAGTCCAGGCAGGTCGGGCTCCCCCCATCAGGGCGCTGCAGGCACGCTCAGAGCGCAACGAGCTGTAGCACTGCCCGTGCCAGCGTGAGCACTGCCTCGGGCTGACCAAGGAGAGGACCCTACGAACCCAGACCAGCCTGGACTTCGCAACCTGCACACACCTTCAGCCCTGGCCTACGACACCACAGCCTCAGCCCTGAGAGCTCAGTTTGAAGGGTTTCCTCCTCCTCCTCTCACCACCCCGACTGCACAGCTGTCGGGTACAAAACTGGGCACCGATCCTGCACGCAGCAGAGGCGGGGAGGACACTTACTGGCTGCGGTGAAGAAGGAATTCACCAGCTTGTGGCGGTCCTTGCGAGCAGGGTCAGACAGGCTGCTGGTAGGCATGGGAGCTCTGTGCTTGAGCGAGAGCTTTTTGGGAGCTTTAATTTTCTCGTAGGGTTTGTTCTGCCACTGAGATTTCAACATGCTCTGGAAGTGCAGGCTCGTCGGCACATCTGCAGAGGGGATACAAACCACAGCATTCAAATTACCTAAATTACGCACCAGAAAGCTGCGGTACCATAATCCTCTCCCAGTCCCACAGTGATAACAGCCCTTGACAAACATACAGGCATCGTAAAACCCAGGCACGCCTACGCCTTCCTCACGTTCAGGGAGGACCTGCAATGTTCGGACCCAGCATTTCTTATCTGAAGCTCTTTGAGAGAAGGACATTCCTACAGGATTCCTACGGCCCAAGTACATCCCAGCAGGAGGATGAAGCCTTTGTCAGAAAACCCACGCGTCTTTACCACCGAAGGTATCTCATGTACTGCTGTGCTCAATTCTGCTATCTCAGATCTGACTTCCAAGAATCTGAAATATCTCAGCACATCAAATCTACAGAGGTGCCAGGTGGAAGACAGAAATTCAGCTTAAATCCTCAATTCCAGGTCAAGCCAAAAGCCAGCCAAATACTGTATGACGTTAATCTGCCTGATGCAGCACCTCGATCATCTAAGGCGAGCTGGGTAAGCGAGCACGCTCCGGCGGCTCAGGGAGCACTGGGAGATCTGCAGGCAGCGGCCGGCCACGCAACCAGCTGTGAGCAGGCAAACCCACCGGTAATTATCTGGGTAACTGATGCATTTTGAGCCTGAAGTTTCTGTGCATCCCACAGATCAGGGTAATCCAGAGTACTTGTCCCTGTTTAGTCCTGTGGTCTCGCAGCGAGCGCAAGTACGCTGTGCTGCTGTGGAACTCGGCAGACGCTACTTTTGCTCATATTCCTCAAGCTTTGTTTCTCCCAAATCCCATACAGACGTGCACTCCTGACCTTAGCTGAAAGACAGAACACTAATGAGATTATTCGGTGTATTTCTTGTGCAGATAGGCTAAGGCAGACTATAAAAAACATAAACTGGAGTAGTACGCTACTCCAGCCTCAGGAGTCCCACAAATAAGACTTCCTTTCATACTCACAGCTTCAAACTTCAGATCTGATCACCAAACACGCCTGCCTAAGTCTCCTCCAAGACCCAGCTCTCTTTTATATGCCTGAGGGCCAAAATCCTAGTGTGGAAAAGCATTAAAACCTTTAGGGTTAACTACTGAGATGTTAATTTATGTTCTCCAGCTACACCTGTACGTGCACGATACCCCACTGCAGACCCGCAGAGCATCGCTGGCAGGACACACAGCCCCACACCAACTCACGCTGCCACAACTAGGAGTTAAAAGCACCCAGGCAAGCACCAGTAGCACAAACATCCCCCTCCCACACACCTCTCAGGCTCACATGACATTTTCTCAGGGACTCTGAAGCAACCCTCAGCAGAGATGAGCCTTCCCAGGCCGGGTGCAAGGGATGAAGCTCCTCACCCCGCGCCTGCAGCGGGGACCTGGAGGCAACTCCGAGCTGCCATGGGATTTACAAACTGCACCTAGATGATCTCGGAGGGCAAATGGCAGAGATTCAAGCCCTGTTGGTAATCTCAACAGCTGAACCTGTCCCCCATATTTCCCCACCAATTCCAGGGCCTGGAAAGCCCCAGCAGACCCAGGCAGGGAGAGAGGATGGAGAGAGCTGGCAGAGCACGGGCTGGAGCCGGCTCTTACGCACAGGGGGAACTTGACTTTCAGAAAAAAGCCAGGACAGCTGCATGCCAGGTTTCTTCATGGCTAAAGCTCTGTCCATTTGCTAAGGAAGAGCTACCACAGTGCGATGGCAGCTCTTTGGCCACCACTACTGGATTGTGGAGCCCCGTCCCAAAGAGCAGAGGGGCCAAGCCATTCCTTCAAGGATGCTGCCAGCGAGGCTGCAGCCCCACTGTGCTGACGCGGTCCGACTTCGGGAAAACAGCCTCGCCTCTTTGCTAATCTTTTGCTTTCTCCTCAGAATCCACTCCATCCCAGCATCCCACACATCTGCGAAAGGAGGAGACAGGTCGAACGGAAGGGAAAAACTCAAGACAAAACGCTGTCAGCAGAAAATTAGTTGCTTGGTGGTTTGCCGCTGTCAGCACTGGTTGCGCCAGAGTCTGTGCAGCAAGTGACACCGTCTCTAGTCTCTACACCTCCTCCTCCTCCTCTTCCTCCCCCTCCTCCCCCTGCTCCTCGGGCGAGCAGTGCAGGCCTCCCGGGGGCCAGCAGATGGCAACCACACTGAGCCCGAGCGCCCTGGCTCCATCCTCCCCACCAAGGTTATTACATCATCCGAAAATTCCCGGCGAGAAATCAGATGAACCAGAAAAAAAGCCCTGAAAGGAAGGGGACAAAGCGCTTACGAAGCACAAGTGCAATGGGTTAAAAGCCGCAGCGCCTGCGCCCCGCTTGCCAGAAGAATAAATGATCTTTTTCCTCCTGCGGAGCCTGGCAATTTTGCCCTTGGCAAACTGCACCGGAGATTCCCGGCTGCTGGCACCGGAGGAGCCCCGGAGAGTCAGGCTCCAAGTAGAAGTCAGCACATGCTCCCAGCTCCAAGGCCAGGCTCCATCTAACAACCTCACGGGCTCCTCTAAGCTGAGCCTTTGCCCGTCGACCCAGCCGGTTCGCTTTCAAGGTGAGCCCCCAAAATAATCACGGAGGGGCAGCAACAGCCTGGATGAATACAGGCAAGGAGCCCCCTCGATGCAGACTAACAGCGCCGGGCAGAGCCATTTCCCTACCTGAACAGGCCACCTGGCTTCATCTTTGGATAGAAAAGTACCCCAATCCCCAAAAAGCAACCCCGGCAAAACAACGTTAAGCATCAGTGAATAATCGAAGTTAATCTGAGGGAGGGCGGCAGGAATTGGTATTTCTCTACAGGTGTTTTAGGCTTTAAAAACTTTGTTTCAAATCTGTATGGTGTAATCTCATGCAGCCAGAACGGGTCTTTTACCACGTGAGCTGGCTACAGCTGACCCTCGGAAAATGGGAAGTGAGCACGGGATGAGATAATTTGCCTGGTGGCCATGCTGCAATAGAACACAACAGGTTTTCCTACCACTTCTAGGACATCAGATTTAACACTACAGAGAGGGGATTACAAGTGCTGTGAAACCAGGAAATAAATTTCTGCTTCAGGAGTTCAGCGAGTAAAGTTCCTCCAGCATTCCTTAACAGATTGGGTCTTTGGGGGGCAGGGATTTAGTTTATAAAAATAGCACCAATTTACTATTTTAGTCTGTTTTAAATATAGCACTAGTGAAAGATGCCAGATTAATTGTTCCCAGACACTCCATTCATTTCCTACTGTCACACAAAGTTCTTGTAAAGCTGGAATTTAAACCCAAACACTCATTAGCCTAGCGTCTTAACCTGGACCAAGCACTTTACACCCCCACAAGAAGCAGGGACCCACACCTTCCTCCCAGCATTACCAGTGGCGTTTTACACCTCAAACAGCCATGCACTCCTACCAAGGAAAGGAACTGCCATCACCTCTTTACTGCCCACCTCTCCTGACACCAGTTCCTATAATTTGTGGTCCTATATTTCGTGATCAGAGGAAAAAAGATGCGAGTGGGACACCAATCATGCAAGCCAATTATTTTTTAGTCAGAGAACAGGCTTGTATTTAATTTGGCAGCTCAGGAAGCTAAAGACTCTGGAAATTCCTTCTTTTCCCTTGGGAAAGGTCCCTACACATGAAATCTGTGAATACCCCACAGTCAGGGCTGGTTAGTTATTCCTCTTAATAATGATTAACCTTGATACTGTAACACAGGGAAACGAGTGTCTTGATGGCAACATCCCTTCTTACTGCACCCTCTGAACCACAGAGATCATTTCCAATTCCTTACAAGGTCAAAAAAATTTCCTGTGACTTAAATCAATCTGCAAATAATTTCATAGAGATGAATAAACTCCGTGGAAACACGTATTTCTCAAGTGGCTTGCAGCAACACAGACACCCGCCTAAGAGCCAGGTTGCAGCTCGGACTCCCCGGCATCCCCACCCCGCGCGAGGCTCCAGCTCAGTTCCCGTAACACGCTCGCAGCGGAGCAGACTTGGGCTGGAATGCTCTCCCAGACCCTCCTGCTCCAGAAAATGCTCTGCTCCTGAAAAACCTTGCAGGTGGACAAGCTTGGTGGTACCCAAGCAGATGTGCCCTCCCTCTGGAAGCCCAGGATGGACGAGTGGGCTCCAGAGCACCCCCAGCACCCCTTGTGACCCATCTCAGGACCCCTGACAGCTTTGTGGGTGCTGCGCTTACCATCTGGGAATGAGAGGACAGGATGAATACATGAGTCCAGCTGGGAGAGGCGCTCCAGCAAAGGGGCATCATACTGGATTTCCAGAGTCGTTAAGCTTCGGGTGCCACACAAAGCACACAAAGGGTTCACATCACAACTACATCGCACCAGGCTATTACGATGGACCTGGAAAGGGGACAGAGAACAGTGTCAACAACATCAGATGTCAACGTGTCCAAGGGTTCCCTTCACACGTTCCCCCTTGACAGCTCATGAAAACATCCTGAAGGCTGTTGGTTTTTTGTGGTGGTGTTTTTTGGTTTTGTTTTTTTTAAATACTTTGTATAAAACCTGTTCATTTAGTCTGGACGTATAAAAGGATGCTTTCATTTTGCACAAACGGAACTGAAAACTACTACTCAGCAGCACAGACAGTTTAAACATCTACTAAATTTGACTGAAAGTGTTTAATTTTATATAGCTTGAAACCTCATTTATAAAATCCATGAGGCAGCACAATCCAGTTGTCGGGGGGGGGGGGGGGGGGGGAGTGGAAAAAGCCTTTTTGAGTTTAGAGGGGTCAGAGACCCATCACTATGTGCCAAGAGCTGACACTTACAGGAACATCTTCACTGAGTGAAAAAGGGTGGTTTTCAACCTTATTTCCTAAACCAGGGCAGACTTTTAATTCATATTATAGACTTCTATTACATCGACTTAATTTACATGAAACCACTGCAAGGCAGATGCACAACCAGATATAAAACCCATACAGAGACAGCAACCTACGATTCCCCATCAAAATGGAAGGATCCATCAAACTGGATCCTGCAGAAGCCTGTTCTGAGTCTAGTATCATTCAAATAATTTCCGTTAATGACCTGAATGATCAAAGAGATAATACACTCAAGCCTTAACACTAGAACTGGGAAGGGCTGCAAGCACCTTGAAGGGAAAAGCTGGAAACCCATTCATGGTTACAAATTAAGAGAAACGATCTAAAATACATCAAATATAATTCACCAAGGGCAAATGCAACAAGCAGACACTTCAGCGCCTAGTGAAGAGGAGGAAGAGGTAACCGAGCAGCAGTTCTGCCCAGAGGATCTGGTGGCTGTTATGGATCAGAAAAGGAGCATGAATCAGCAGTGTCGTACCATCGCTGAGAATTAACACCCACAGGGGTTTGTACCAGGATGGCTGTGCAGGACGCAGGAGGTAATGCTGCCCCTCTGCTCGGCACTGCGGTGCCTGGAGGGCTGCACCCACCTTTGGGCATGGATTTCAAGAACTGTGTGTGCAAAAGCAGAAGGACCCACGCTGTGTGTAGTGCAGAGGTGACCCCATTAGGAATTACCACATCAACTATCACACTACAGGGAGAGCTTCTGAAGCCATGAGGGGAGCTGACCAGTTTCCACCAGGACTTGGACTACCGGTCATGACTTTAAAGGGCAGCCAAGGCAGCTTGTATTAGAAAATTAGAAAATTTGGTTTGTTTGGTTTTGCTGTCTGAAAAACAAGACAAGCTAAGCACTCAAATAGCTTGCCTAAGGAGGTTTAGACAAATCGTCTGGCACGGTGTGAGGATAAAGCAGCCTGCTGTGGGGCATGGGGATGCTGTGGGTGACTGCAGGAGATCCCCTCCCGTCCTGTTTCACCAGACCAGTCCTGTTTTCCAGCCCAATGCAGGCTACAGATGCACTCAACCTTTAAGCTGCTTTTTTTTTCCTACAGGACATCTCCTAACTTAAAAATCACAGGTGATGTTGTATTCAGATTTTGTAAAGCACTAGGCACAGTTATGGATGACCTTTATGGAAATGGTGAATTCTCCCGGTTGTAACTTCTGGTTGCAGCAATCGACAACCACTCTGTGCCAGGCAGGAGAGTGCGGTCAAGTAGACACGGTATTTCTGGACCGTGACCTAGCCATCACTTAGTTTTCTCTTGAGTAACTGGAGGAGTCCACAGAAATCCCTCTGCTATCCGGCACATCTTCCATCCTTTGGAACTGCTCCTCTGAACCATCTCCGATTACCAAATGCCTTTGATGACTACAGCCAAAATCTAACGCTGAATTAACAGCCACTTTTTCAAACACCAAGTGCACGAGTCAGCATCACCTACGAGATAGTTCATAAACTTCCAAATCACTGAAGATCTTGCAAGTGGTCACTGCAGAGCTCTACCAGAAATACCCCAGATAAAAGTGCAAATGAGTAATCATTTAAAGCTAACTCAGTTGAGGGAGAATCTTATTTTGCTCAGAAAAAGGTTTCTTTTTGAGCTTCTCTTTAAAACTCCAGCACCCGCAGAGTGAAAACCCCTGAACCCTTGTGGTAAATTTTTATTTGAAACACTCTGACTCAAAGGTAAGTGGATTTTTGCCATCTGTGTTTCTGCAGTCGTAAGAGCTGCATGCACAAAAAAAGTCCTTATTCCCTAAATTTCTAACTATCTATCCTCCAACTGCCAGTTTATGGCATTCCTAAGAGAAATTAAGAAGAATGAAGCACGGCCTTTCCTCAGGCAGGCAATCAACTGTATTTTCACTGAATTGAATTTTGCATAAGGGAGAGGAGTGGAAAATAAAATAAATAAGAAAACAAAACCAGGAACAGTCATGGCATTCAGCAACTTCCAAACTCGAGCAGCGGAAGCGAACACCATCACCTTGGCAGCCCTTTTGCAAGACACCCCACACACGGCTGGTCAGACAGCTGCCGTTTTGCTTTGAGCAAGTAGCAGCAAGTTCCTGGGGCTGTTAATTCCTGCGCTCAGAGTTAAGGTTTCTGGTACTTCCCAGAGCAGCTTTTGGCTGCTCAGCCTGTGCCGCACTGAGCTACCCGGCCTGAAGTTCACCTCGGGCTGCATGGCTGTAGAAAAGAAAATCCACCATCAGAGTTCAGCATCTCCCCTCCCCAGTGACAGCTGCTAATGAGTCTTCCAACAAATTCAAAGCTTTTCCTCCTTTGTTTCTCCTTCACTTCTCCAACAGCCTTTGAAGCTTCACTGTCCTCCTCTTCCCATTATTTTTTCCTTCTTGATAACCACAAACATTCCCAAAACAGGGAGACCTCCTCAGGTGAAGAGCAGCAGCACACCAGACCATCACATCAGGCCCTCACCAGGCTCTCGGTGTGAAAAACCAAACAGCACTAACCTTTTTGGAAAGGGGCATAACGCTGCTGGGTCGAACGAGCCGTCGCTTCTTACAGCTCAGCACTGGGCGAGTGCGAGCGGCTACACACGTTCCATCCGAAGATGAAGAAACCATGTTCAGTCGTTGCTTTTTATGCAAGAGCTCCTCAGCTTCCTGGCCATCTCCCTGAGCATGTTCTGCCAGGCCAGGCTGAAGACTGCCCAAGGAGAGAAGAGCAGAGGCACTGTTATTCATTCAACCACCCCACATTACCCAGCTGTACCAGGCCAGGTTCACGGTTCACACCTTAGCAGATGCTCTAAGCTGAGTTTAAAGCACGGCACTTTCACCAGGCAATAGCTTTTGTTAAGCCAACTCTAATTTTTGCTTTTACTTTGGTCACATTCCACACTCTCCCACCACTGAGCCTTTGACAAAAACCTCTGGAGGTTCTGAACAAAGCCCAGCATTTTAAGCCAGACACAGAACAAGACCAAAAGCCACTCTTCGACCTGAACAACTTTACGCCCAGAATTCAGCTTCCCCCAGAATATCAGTTCAGGGCATCTTAAGACAGCAGGCTCTCAGGAGACTAAATGTCAGAGAGCACAAGAAAGAGAACATTTAATTTTCTAGAAAAAATATTTAACCTCCATGTAAACTTGATTCTGATTAATATTTGAGAACTACAGCTCTAACAACTCTCAGCAGTGACACCAGGAAGGTGCAGTGTTAACATTAACCTTTCTGATTTAGGTACAAAGGACTTCCCTGTCCACACGCAGTAACCCTGCCCATCAATACACCACACCACCTACCAAATACCAGCACAGCGCCTCATCTACGGAACCTTTTCATGTATATTTTACAAGTGTTTCATTTCTAAAAATGCAAAACATTAAAGCCCTGTGGTCTAAGGCTCTGGAGTTCAAAGGCTACAGGCATATAAAGGGCTCTGTTACAGCCTGCAGTCTTTCAGCTTTGCAATGAGCGAGTTGATCAGTGCTTTCTAAGCTTGCTCACACTGCCCTGGTGCAGCGTCCCTCCCTCCTCAAGGTACTAAGCAAGTGCAACGGTGCTGGTAGTGCTTCTCTAGCCACTATCAGAACTTCAAAGCCTCACGTGTTCAAAGGTTTTCAAGTGGTTCAACCCTGAAATCATCCTGTGTAGCACAGGGGAATTTCTTTCGCTTGTTTTCATTTACTCACTTAAAGACTTTCTCAACAGAAACAGCCAGAGAAACAAAGAATTTAGAAAGTCTCACTCCCCAAAATGGGGTTTAGGTTCCTCAGTGTCTCCAAAAAAGCAGGCCAAGCCGTTACAGATACTTCTGCAAAATAATTGCAATCGGGCTACTAGGACCTTTGAATCATACAATTTGCAAGTGCATTAAAAATACCCATGAAGAAACAGTTTTGAACATGCTCATTGCAAGGCTGCCTGCAGGGCCTGTTCATGTAAACACAGCTCAGTTTAATACCATTTTCAGAAAAACAATGCAGCAGAAAACCTCAAGCAAGCCATCTCCTCCAAAATGTTTCCAAATATGATCTACTACCATACTTTTTTCTAAAAAGACCATTTATACTGTTACAACTCAGTTACTACCACCCACCATATTACAGGCTGGTTTGCAATGGGACTTTGTCAAGATGACAAGTGTCAAACTCTCCCCATAACATGCAAGCAGCTTACGTGTTAATAACTCCATTGACGGGTCTTGGTGCTCCACAGGGCTTGGCAGGATGGGATTCAGGAGTATTTGCGGCAGAAATACCCAAGTTCTCCAGTGGCTGGGATCCAGAAACACTCTAAGGAAGGATGAGAAAGATCATAAATTAATAAAAAAAGCTTCTTCAACAGCCACAGCTTTCTTATTCCCAACTTCTAGTTGAGGATTCTGCACTGCAGCCAGCGGTTTCCAGACAGGACTTCAAAACAAGGGTTCAGAAGTTACTGTGTGAACAGGAGACCAGAGACGCAAGGGCTTCTCAGGGAGCAGCTCGGGCAAGAGGATGGATACACGACAGCGCTTTCACTGCGAGAACCAAAGGACTCCAATCCCCCTCAGGCAACCGCTAAGGAGCATGAAAGGCTGAGGTCTTTAAGGAGATTTTAGTGTTTTGCCTCAATAGTGCAAACAAGTTCATAACCACCTGTAAACCTCACAGGCAGCTTCTGAAGTTTGATGTTGTGCTCTAAGCCACGCGGCCGCAAGCTCTTGGCTAAGCACTTCGGGGGAAAATGGGAGGAGGGGGAGAGGAGAACAGACTTGCACAACTGAATTTGCATCTTAACTAAATGCCTGTGCAAACATGGTCCAAAAAGCACTTTAAGAAGTATTTTTAAACAGTATGCACACAAGCTGTGCTTTACGGATGTAAGCGGGGCAATTCTATGAAGCTAAAACTGTCTGATAAACGCAAAGCTGAACACACTTTTTGGCAGAGGGAAGCAGTGAGGACACAGAGCTCCCTCCTGCCGCAGGTCTGAAACACAAACCCCCCCGCCTCCCCAAGAGCGGCAGCTACTGCACAGCTGCAGCACGGGACGCTGCACATCTCCCACTGCAAGGGGGCTCAGCGGGGGGGTGTCACCGCAGCCTCCAAGGACACACCGGGGCTCTGCACCTCCTGCCAGTGACATTCCTGCTCCCCACCCCAGCACCCAGGTGCTGGTGCGGTCCCAGGGGGTTCACACCCCTGGCACCCATCGCCTCCAGTCTCATCCTCACACCCCCCCTTTTTTTTTTTTTTTCAGACACACTCCTCCTCCTCCCCAGGGTTAAACTTCATTTCTTCCTTCGTGCAGTACTTCCTACGCTCACTGCCAATGTCTCTCGAGCTGGGTTTCCCCCTTCGCACACGCAAGAGCAGTGGTGCAGTTCAAGTGCTAGTAAAAAATATAAAATAAAAGGTCTGACTGATCGACGTAGATGACCGGCCAGCCAGACCCCTGCTCATCTCAAAAGCATCGCTATTGCATTGATTAACATCTTCCCTGCAATCACTCCCCCATCTCAACGAACAACTAAAACCAGGCTACGGGGTGCAGGACTAACAGTTTCCAGAACAGTAGAGACCTGACTCACCCAGGAAAGAGCAATTTCTAACAACACAACTTCTGCCTGTTGCCTGTTTGAGGAACTTCGCTGGGTTTTCTACACTTCTGCTAAAAAAACCGTTTCTTCCAGGGGGGAGCAAAGCCAGGATCAGGCTCACAGGCTGGGCTCCAACACTCGGCGCGGGCATGCAGACGGAGGGGCACGATCAGGTGGTGCCCGCAGTGTCAGGCAAGCACAACGCGGCAGCCCGGCAGCCTGGCGAGGTGAGGTCAGTGCAGGAGCCGAACGTTTCCCTCCGGCTTCCAGCGGCTTGGCAAGGCTGAGCCTTCACATGACACCTCTGCCGGAGGCACCCAAGGTTCAGGAGGGCGGGTACACATGACTCATAAGCTCTTTTGAAATAGGGTATTTATTTTCTTCTCCAGAAAGGGTCTTAAGGGAGGAACTTCTTCTCCAAGAGAGGTCTCTGGCTCGGTGGTTCGAGATAGGAAGAGGGCGACCCCTCTTTGCTTCCTGCGGAGGAGCTGGAAAGCATCAGTCCAAAGTCTATTTATCAGAGGCAGCCCAGCCTCACCTTATCGCACCGAAGACGGGTGCACCCTAACAAGGCTCCGATGTGAGCAACGGCGGGGATGAGCAGGACTGTGAGAGCTGGCGTCTCTGGCATTCAGAGCAGAGGCAGAGCTCCTGCACCGGCTCCTCCTGGATGCACCTCCCAGTGCCATGCCTTCCCCCAGGGCTGGCTGTGCAGCCAGGCTGGGGTCCAGAGCATCCCCCATCACACCAGGATCACACTGATGCTCCAGACTGAGCTCTTCTGTGTTTTGGGTATGCCTGTGGACTCGAAGTCCAGGTCTTCAGGATCCCTACAACTCTTGGAGCGTGTCAAAGATTCGGCTTTAGCACACCTGCTTGTTGCATATGAGCTCAGGAGCCTGCAGTTTCCCCAGGGGCTCCCACGGCAGTGACGAAGCTGTGTGCTGGCAGGCAGTCATGACCCAACAGCAGGAACATCTCCCGTACTCCCAAAAATCTCCAAACAAAACCAGACAGGTTCAGACCTTCACCTATTATTAGATTACAAACCCCTACTGCAGACAAAAGCCTTACCAAGCCACTCCATCAATCTCTTTTCTCATTTACTATTAAAAACGTGAAATGCACACCCCTCGCCAGACTAGCAACACAGCAATGAATGACTAGCAACGGCCGAGTTATTGCTGCAGGGCTTTGTGTTATTCCCATCTTCAGGCGAAAGTATTTATTCACACACTGAGCTTCCAGCTCCCAACAGACATTCCAAGGTCTTCTCTCAACCCTTCCCTCCACTGATGACAGGATTAGTTCCTCCCAGGGATTATCAGCTACATCCCACATATCAAGCCGATGCCGGAGGACACATATCCTGCATTCACGCCGGCCAAAGGAGATACCCATGAGCAGATGAGACCCACAGAGGAGCTGGGGAAGAGACAGGATGGATCCCTCCCCTGACTTAATCTGCCACTTTGTGGGGGAGAAGCCAGGAAAAAAAGAAAAAAACACCAAAAAACCAAACCAAAAAGCCTAACTGTAAGCAGCCCAAAGAGTGCCAAAATGATAAGCACCTCTCCAGGAGAGGCCCAAGAAATCCCCTTCCAGTAAGCGTCCTGACGCAACAGGAATGGTCTCTGGGCTAAACTCTGGCCTGGAGCAGATCAAGGCTCTGACTCAACACCCCACCCTTACGAGCAAGCCTAATTAAGAACATACCCTCCAGCAGCGGGGCTTGGAGGCTGGGTGCCTGGAGGCAGCGTTTCTGGTGCCTGACACCTCCAGCACTGCTGCGGAGAACGTGGCTGCATGGAGCGATGCGCGCGTCCACCAGCAGCCATGTGCGGAAGGGAAATAAAAAGTCCTTTTCAGGAGGAGCTACCCTCCAAGATGGCAAGCACGGCTGCAGGAGCAGCCACAAGAAGGTGCCAAGTACGAACCCGCAGCCTGCTTCACACTGAAAATATTGTTCTCTACTGCTCTCAGTATCTACTGTTTGTCTCACTGTTTACCTCCAAGACCTGCAAGAGAGGTCAGATCTCCATCGCGTGAGCACTGCAGTAATAAAAAGTCTCTGTCTGAAGAGCTCGTAGCCCAGTGAAAGGGACGAGCAAAGGCACAGTGCAGGAAATGAGTAAACACAGCAACAGCGAGATGGCTGTGAGTAGCACAACCAGACAGCACCGGCCAAGCAAGCGTTTTCTCTGCTGTAGACTTCTGGTGCACAGACATTTACTGTTCCATACGGAGATGATGTCTAAGACAATCCAAAAAAGGACAATGTGATGGTTTTGTAAGTATATGGAAAATATCTTTCACATGTAGGGACAAAGTCAGGTGGGACACAATCCATCCACCTGCAGATTCCCAAGTTGAAAATACACGCACGTCACATAAACATCCTGATTTAAACAGATAGGGAAGAAAATATTCTTCCTATCACTGTTAAATTTGATGATTTATCTCCGTTATCAGCCTGCCATTTACAGATTAGCTCCCAAATAGCCAATTCATCAGCGCAGGAGCATGCCATTTCTGAAGCGAATCGGAGCATGTTGGCAGTGCACTCGCTCATTATTCTGCAAGCGCTTTTTGGGTTAAAGCATGAAAGGGGGGGGGGGGGGGGGGGCACACGACAGACGGACATCACTGTTCAAAACCAGACACTGCGTAATGCTTGTGATTCAATCACGATCTGTGGCAGCCCCTGTCATCCTGGCTCTCCAGCCTCCCATCGCTCTTCCAGCGTGGCTCTGTTTTCAGCTGAAGCACCATCTACTATTTCAGTCGTGAGCAAAACCTGTTCATTGTACTAAATCACACAGCAGAGTTTTGGGCTCAGCTAGTCTGCTAATTAAGGACTTAAATTCCAAACACACATCTGAAAGCCAGTGTCAAGCAAGGAGACATTTTATTACAATCACTCGTTAATAACCCCTTTGCGGTCTGGTGTTACTAGAGAAATGCACGGTATTTCATATTAACATTGAGTATCAGAAAAACTCTGACAAAGTCTTGCCAACAATAGGAGAATACACTTGAAGTACAATTTTACGGTCACTTCTAGTTAATTTTTTTATCTTTAACAAGTACATTGAATATTGGCCTACGAAACTCCAGATTCCCACCGTGGTGAAGCTCCGTTTCTCCCCAAACGCGGCATTAGGACAGAAAAGCAGGAGTGCTGCAGCTTGGCAAGAGGAGTTTGAGCCACGCAGGGACTACCCTTCTCTTAGTACTAAACCACAACTTCAAAATCCTCCATTTTAGTACGTCGATGTGTCCCACAGGATCAAAAGTAATCACAGCCAGGCTGAACAGTACGATCAAGCCTTTACTCTGTGGCCTACATTTCTGCATTAAATAATAAATACCTGGCACTCCACATAGTTTCCAGTGCATCTCACTGAAATCATTAGTTCCCTTTCCAAGGGGTAACACTCAGGCAGATATTAATAGCCACATCTTCAGAAGCCTTTGCTAATTGTGCTGCTCTCGGTTCGAGGTACTTTTTTGCTAGAGGGAAAGGATTAGTTAGGATTTTTAAGCTTCACAAAATGCTAATGCGTATTACAAAGGCACCCTGAGGAACTCTGTTCTAACAAAGGTGTTTAAATCCCATCGTTTATTAACCCCCAAATAATCTGGGAGGGGACGAGCTGAGCAGACCAGCAGGTCAGCAATTCCCACGTGAAGTCCCACAGAGAGATGCTTCTGCAGGAGGCCAGTCCCAGGCCAGACACACCGCTCCAGCACCTCTCTCCACTGCAGCCTAAAGGATGAACCTTCCCTACCCAGAACTGACGAACGCGAAGGATCTGGACCCAGTCACTTCTGCTGCTGGCACTTACCAGCCGGTCAGCCCCAGGCTCCAGCTTAACTTCAGCACTAACGGGACGGGATGCATCATCTACTGCAGGATCAGGGGGTGATGCTTCACCAAGAACTATCAGCCCCTGGAAGAGAGGGAAGGGAACAGGAATTAACTGCGGGTCCTTTGGTCTCAGCAGGGAAACTGCGCATCCATCGTCCCCCAGAAACTACAACCACTGCACAGCAAGGCTCGCATTCCCACCACATTTTTCAGACGCGATGCCAAACCGAATCCCCTGCTGCCTGGATTTTCCTGACATCTAAGCTGAACTCAGAGGGGGAAGGACAGTGGCTGAAGCCGGATCACATGCCTTCAGCCCCGTTAGCAGCAGAGTTAGCTCCCTCTCGGGCAAAACTGCTGAAAGGCAGCTGCCGTCCCACTTCCCACCCCTTCCCCTCCACCGAGGAGGTTCAGCAAGCCGCACGCCAGCAAAACCAAAGGGAACGTTCTGCTGTAGCACAGAGCAGGAAACGACTACTTTCATAGTATGCAGTGGAACTCACCACCACAGCCAAGCAAACAATTTTGAGCGGGTGCCAAAAATCTACAGTCAAACTTGTTACTCCGAGCAGATTTTTTTCAAAGAAGTGATATTCACAAAATTCAATACAGAAAGAAAAACACTGATAAACAAGCCATTGCTATAAAGCTAGCGGGACAAAGCACAGTGGCAGAGCACTGTGTTATCAAGCTTAACATATGTTGTCCTGTTTACGTTTTACTCTAAGTGAAGCTTACTCTAAAGGCAGGACTGCTTTCTCTCTGAACACCACCAAGTAAAATAAAATCATTGCAATCATGCATATTCTGAGCTGTATTATAACAAAGCAGGCTAAAATGTGCAAGGGATTACAGAGCCGGTGGAACCTATCGACCATAAATATAATCCAGGACAAAGACATGCCAGAACAAGTTTGCATTTGGTCAAACAAGGAACTAGGGAAAGGGCTGCTCAGATTAGGAACAGGCAGATCAGTCATCTGAAAACAATTCAGGAGGTTGCACGGTGTGTCACAAGGACGTGAGCCTGGAAGGGAACTTGGACATGTTATCTGGAGAGAGGAGAGAGCTACCAGGCTTCCCTCAAAGTCCACAAAGTCAAATCTTACATGACCGATGCCACAGCACGTGGCCACGGAGGTCGCTCGTAAGGCTGATTTTGTGCCTTGACACAATCTTCTATACAACAGATCAGCGGCTTTCCAGAAAAACAGTGGTAGCCCATAGTTCAGGGATAGTTTATTTCAGAAATTCCTAAACCAAATACAACTGTAGATGGCCTCTGACCAGCAATGAGGAAGTAGCTGGCTTCTAAAATAAACATGACGACAGTTTTCTAGAGTCTTCTGACATCCCAGAAGGATGTTTAGCGGATGAGAGGCTGGAAGCCTAAACTCAGTTAAACACTGCTGCGCTTTTCCTCTACTCTTGTAAGATCCCTCTCTAAAAGCAACCCATCACATTTCACCACTGCTTCTAGAACCATCCTCAGGCATGCCTCAGCACACAGGTCAGTCATCTCCAGACATCAGGTGTAGGAGACAGTGGACACGAAAAAGGGAGAAACTGGGACTGAATGCAAGGCTGGAACCAAGGAAATCGCTTCCCTCTGACACTCCAGAAAGCACGTGGACTTTCCATTTGCTCAGCGAGAGAGAGAGATGGGGAAGCATGGCCATCACGAACAGAAACAGCCACCGAGGACTTCTGCCTTCAATTTGAGGGAAGAGGACGAAGAGCTGCTCCATGCCTCAGGAAGGTGCAGTGATTAGTTCTACATACTGTGAGTATCGGTTTAGAAGCATGTCCTTCCACTGGTGACTCTAAAGCAGAGGCAACGCTTAACACAGCCTTCCCTGCGACAGTCACAGATTTGGGTTTCGTGCCATCGTACAGAAGCTGCGCTGCCCAAACCTGCCGCGTGCGCCTGCATCCTCTCCCAGCTCCCAGCCCACAGGACAGCATCTGCCTACGGAGGCATTGTGCTTGCTGCTTTGCCGCTAAGTCTCCATTATTTATACACTTCTGAATAACAGAAAGATATTAGAAGGGCAGCACCAGATTTCCAGCTCCCTTTCAGGAAAGGGAAAGGAACAGCGCTTCTGAATTATTCCGAAGCCACACAATACTTGCTTTTCACCAGCATTCTCCAAAACAAAGAAAAAAGGAAGGCTCCTTCTAGTATTTATGGGCAAGCTGCTGCCTTTTAACTCCCATTTTTATCACTAATTATGGTATTAATGAAAAGTCAATCATAGAGGTCTCAGAGCCAGATCCCAGATGTCTCACAGTCCCGTAATAGTCAGCAGCCCCCCTGCCAGGGGACTAATGGGCCAGGAAGGCGGCTGACACACTTTAAGGTACATCAGGAAGAGACTGAGGGTCCTAAACAGCCTCGCAGTGGGACAGCAGCGTCTCTTACGCCCTAAGCCCGACACAGGAAAACCATGTGAGAGCTGCAAATCCTTCCAGCAAGAGGCTCCTCCTAACTCCCATCCCACCCTTCCCATCCACATTTCTCTTGACTCAGCAGCTCTGGCCAGAGCACAGCCTTCCCCACGGGACGGGCTGCACACAGCAGATCAGAAGCTCCAAGGGAACACAGCGAACTCATCTCGGCTGGCCTGGAACAAGTTGAACCTGGGGCTGCAGAGACAACGTGCAAAACAACCCCGTTTTTAAGGGGTTTTGGTGACTGGATTTCAGCCAGGTCTGCCACTGCACAGAATTCCTGCAGGAGTCCTTCATCTTCATTCACCTCTTATTCCATCTAAGAGTGGAACTCATAAGAGACACAGAAAGAGGGGAAAAAATTGCTGTTTGTTCCTTTCCAAACAGGGAGCACCTGCCACCCACACATGCGGGGAGGTGCAAAGACTCTGCGTGGGGGGAGACCAGCACCACGCCACACCCCACTCCATCTCCAAAAGAGCCCAGAAAGCACACCTGTGTAAAGAAACAAACCCACCTTATTACCTTCATGGACATCCAGTCCTTTAAATTAACTGTACATGCTCTTCAAAACCAACAAAAAAATCAGAGGCACAACAGCCCGCTATTTTTAAGCCCCAGAAAACACAGCACTTTACAACTACCTTTGAACGCACGCTCACGGTTTGCTGTTTTCCTCCACATCTCACCAGGCTCCAACTGAGCCGATCCAAATGTGCTGAAAACACAATTACTACCGAGACACCCAGGCAGCAGTGTACCTTCAAAACAGGAGGGTATTCTCAACTGCCTGGTCTTTCTCTTGCTATGATCTGAGAAAGCAATGCATCTTATCTTGAAGCGGTACACTGAAATGTAAACCTGAACATATAAAGGTAATTAACCTAAAAATAGAATAAAATAGAACAGCAACTTTGAATTCCTGCAGCAGCTACATTTTAACCTCCTTAAGGCCAAATAAGCTAAAATTATGTTGATGGAAAAAACAAGGCGTCTCCAAATTCTTTAATTGTTGTCCTTGTACAATTTGAAGCCAAATCCATTCCAGCAAGAGTCTTGTAGCACGGAAACATGCTCCCGTTTCTCCAGTCTCCTGTACTTGTCACAAGCTGCTTTTACAAATCTGAGCTCTTCACTGGTGAAGACAGAGCATGTTTTACAAGGCATCCCCGAGTTCGGTGACACAAAGGCAGCGATGGCTGGGTGCAAGCGGTGATCTCCATGAAGTCCTGTCAGAGAGGTGGGGTATTTGATACTTGCTTTCTTGTTCAGGCACAACAGGCACTATCAAATCCTCAACATCTGAACTCTTCTGTCACTCAAAGTGGCACACTTTATCTTAAATTCACATACCGGGTTATCACAGTTGAGGAGTTTTCATTTGAACACATCAAAAAAGGTGACATCCTGCTTTCCAAAACCTCAGCTGTACTTTTCACCTTGGACAAAACCCTGTGATGCTCTCCTTCCAGACCCCGAGACTGCCACCTTAGACAAAAACATGTGATGCTTGTGGCCATTATCAGGCCATTTCACAAGTCCGTCAAGTCGTCATCATCTGATGAATGCACCGAATCTCCAACTTCATTAATGAGTTGTCTCATTTCTTCCATTACTTAACTTTTAGCATATGAATGTTTAGCTATTGTGTACTTAGAAACCATCTTGCGCGATTGGCTTTCCCAAGGCAGAAAGAAGACGACTCTTTCTGAAACTGGTTCATTAAGGTGACACACAGCCCGCTTCCCAGAAGCTTCTGCTCTGCTCTGGGTAATGTATTCCACTCGATCCCGTGCTCTTCCACCCAGTCATTTATAGCCCTCACTCCTCCATCAGCCTGTTCTTCCACATAGCTGCATAAAAGCTCCTTCTCCCTCCCCTGCCTGGGCTTTCCACCCGCCTGGGAGCCTCTCTCCCTGCCACCCCCAGAGCACCACACATCTTGGGAAAAGCATTTGCCAGACTCCGAATTCCTGAGGATCTGTAAGTTGATGCAATACCATGAGCCTTCTTGCCACAAACTCCAGACATTCCTCCCTCCAAAGCCTGACATTTAACGTGCATGCCTGAACATGTCTCGATAACAATTCCTTCCTCAACCCTTCTCTGCTATCCCTCATTCTCCTGCCATTTGAGAGCAAGTCTGAAAAAAAATATAATTCCTTCCACAGAGAAAGGTCAGCACCCAGAAACAGTCTTTTTTTTTTTTTTTTACGATACAGACTCAATTTTAAGCCTGTGCTATGTGACAGCATCGAAGCAAACTTCCTCCACAGTCTCCTCCCTTTCCCAGTAAGTCTCGTTAAGCTGTTCCTTATTCCTACCTTCAGCTACTCCCAAAAAGAAGGAATGGGACGGTTTAAAAATACTTTTTTTCAACTAAAAAACGAGATAGGCTCAAACAATCAGGAACACGCATGCAAAAGCAACAGTTTTGTTCAGTACCCACAGATGAACTTTCAAGTAAGGTATTGCTCTCTTCATGCCACCATACTGAACCAGGGAAAAGAATGACACGCAGTCCACGCCAAGTAGCATTACAATTAGTCACAACTGTGCAATATGCTTTTTGAGAGATGGCAGGGGGGGAAAACAAGGCATCAAGACTTTGCACACACACTCTCCACTGCATCGGAAAAGAGAGCCATTAGGAGAAAAAGCAAAATCACACGTATCCGAAGGCACTCCTGGTCCTCACCTTATTGGCTCTAATCTGCTTGTAAATGTCCGTTTGCTGCCGGATTCGGTATTCCAGGTCTGAGACGTGGGCTTGGAGCCAATTCCAGCGACTCACGATGGATGCACGGTCTGCTGCCCATCTCCACTCTGCCCTTTGCCTCCTGGAAAAACAGAGAGGGGAAGGGGGGATTAGTTTGAATGTGATTTTAATTACGCAGCCCATAAAAAACAACTAGCAGAACTGACAGAGAGATCAAAAGCTAGACACTGAATGGCGTGACCGATATCACCTAGCCACCACTAATAATTACCAACCAAACTACTGCCGTGCTATAAAAGCCATGCCTCCACAAAGCAATATTAAAACAACTTTTGGTACGTAGTGATTGAAGTCCTGCCTATGCAAGCGTTAAGATTTTATTCCATGCTTAGCTGAACCAGCAGCTCCAGTCCTACCTGGCCACATCTGCCAGACCCACTTTTCCAAGTCCTGGAGAAAACAAAACTCATCCGCCCTCCCTTCCTTAACGTAACCTCTTTAAAACAAGACCTCTGTCATCAGTCACAAAATACGCCTGAGCACCAGCGTGTACCACATGGCCACAATTAAAACTCGGTGGCAAGTTTCACAACACACCATCATTCAGTTTTAAGAGTAACCGCTGTTTGGAGACAGAGCGACAGAGCTAGCAGCGCCTTGCACAAACTGCTCCCCTGCAAGGAGGTGTTGCACAGCAAACCTGACTTCTGCATCTGATGGCTTGACCGAGCAAACAAGCCAGCAAGAAACGGCAGAAAATTGCCAAGTGAACAACTCCTCCGGATCTCCAGGGCTCACAGGCGCAAGAGAAGGCAAGTGCGTGTGGGCGCAAGGGGAACCCACACACGCTCTGCAGCTCTTGACTGATTTCCTACCTTCTTTAGCTCTGCTGGGAACACAAAAGTACAGCTCTGCGGGAGCGTTTATAAATATGCTTTCACTAGTGCATGGACTACACCACTGCATTTTACAGTCAACTGTTACAAAAACATCCTTACTCTCTGCTGTCACACTCCAGGGCTGAAAGGAACACAAAGATGGTAAGGTACATATAAATCCATGGCTCCAACTCTCCCATGTTAAAAGCCGTAATATTATGAAAATATACCCTAAGCATCCTGATTCTGGTGCATAAATATTACGGCTACCCAGAAAGGAAGAGAACCACAATATGGTGCAGAAACAAAGCATCAGCAGAAAGTGCGTGCACAAATCCAGTGCCACTGTGCAAAGCCTCTGCCACATCTGGATGTTTGACAATTAAAAAAAATTAATCTTAAAGCTATTCCCTTCGCCCATCTCCCCCTCCCTCTGGTATTTTTGAACCCAGTGAGAACATGGGGCAGGGGAGCCACAGCCATGTCCAGATTTTTCTTCCAAAAATTTACCCAAGAAGTCTTCTGCTGAGATAAACCCTTTTTGACGCAGAAACCAGTCATTATAGCAAAAGCAGCACATGGTAAATGAGATTTACTACTGAAGCACCCCCAGCTGCAGAGATGGTAAGCAACAGCAATAATCAAGTTCTTAGAAAAATCTACACCTCCTATGCATCTGCCCTTATTTAGGCGTACTGGTGCTGAAAGCACTTGCAAAAAAAAAAAAAAAAAGCACCAGGGTTATTACAAGTTTCAAACCAACTAATTGAAATACCCTGAAAAGGAGTTGGTTCCTTCAAACTCCAAGCAAAACCCACAAATTTAGAACAAGACACGTTCTCCATATTCTTGCTGGACCTCCCGGCTGCGTGGGCGACATTGCTTCAGTGCCAGTTCTGATGAGGCCAGATTTCCACCAAAACAGGCTACTGTATCCACTGCCTACAGTCCTCCCAGCCCTCCCCAAGACCATTTTCAAAGCACTTTTAGGAGCGTAAGTCCTTCCCTCTGGAATATTTCCCTGTATAAGGTGTCTGCTCTGTTTTGATCAATGCTGACCTTATGCTTTGTGGAAATTTTAGTATTTATTGTAGACTGATGCCACAGCAAATCTTAATCCTCCACCATTTACAGCGAGGATACAGTCAGCAGAGCCCCAGATGAAGGCAGCTGAGCGCCGGGGCTGGGTAAGGTCCGACACACCCCAGGAGCGAGGCCGAGGGACCACAGGGTTAATCTGGTGTACGATAGGCTGAGCAGCTGCCAGCACCACCCCAGCATAACCCGATCGATCACGATCACGCCTCTCTAATCCAGCTCTCCGGCCCAGTCACATTTCCCTCTGTTCCAAGAAGGGTAACACCTTGCAAGCTCCGCACAGGGATCTCCACGCTGAGCCCAACGGGCAGGCAAGCCCCTCCAGGGCACGGTGGGCAGAGGCGGTGTTTGGGAAGCTGTTTGGGAAGCGGATCTCCCTTATCTCGCGGAGACACTTCTCTGAGCATCACTGGAAAAGCAGCGCTGCTCTGACTCAATCATCTGCAAGACTGACGGTGTTTTCATGTCGAAGTTCCCCACAAGACTTTCCAGAACACGTTACTTCTCTGCCAACCAAGTTTCAGTGAAATTCTACCACGTTCTCATTTCAGAAGCTAAGAACGATTCTGCTAGAGAAGAGCTCATCTTTTTTTTTTTTTATAGCTTAAAAACTGCAATGGCTGTGTCTGCTTTTACAGCATCTTCAGCATCTGTGGACGCAACAGACTACCTGGACTCCTAGAAAGTTTTGGGCTCCAAGCCAGATCTTAGCAGGTTTCACAGTTTGCTCTCTGGGGATCCACGTAGCACTGGGCATTGTTTTTAGAAATAGCAAAAGCTGCTGAGAATATCTCCAAGCTGCCCGCTCCCTTGCTCACCTCAGCAACGTTACAAAGCACCTATGCCTGCTGGAACAATCCTGGCCTGCTCCGTTATGTACATCTCATTCTTTTGCTCAGACTACACAGAAATCAAGATTAAGTATCAAAAACAGTTCACACCCATTAAGCGACACAGCAGCGTAAGCAGCAGCAGACCTGCTCCTTCACCTTAAAATCAGGACACGTCCTATCCCAGAAAAACCCACTGGATTTAAACCAAAAATAAACCAAGAACGCGAAACACAGTAATGTATACTTCATCCTCCGACACCCTGCGGCATAGGTGGAGGAGGGGAAGATACATAATGATGGCTCAGCCACACTTTCCAAAACAGTATTGAGCGTAGTGTGGTCCTCTATATTTAGAATTAAGCCTTTTTCAGAGCCTGTTCAACTACACCCTTTGCTGTGATGTGCTGTCAGCAACATACATGTGCTTTCCTCATGTAGATCAGCTTTTGGATAACAAGCTATATGGCTTCTTTAGCTTTAACCTCTGCACGAGTATTTTGCAAGAACAATTATTTTCTTGACTAGCGCTAGAAAGTAGCAACCACGCAAAAATAGAGCAACTGAAGTCACTGCAGTCACCACCAGCAGTCACCTAACACCTCAACCAGACACCTCGCTCTAGGGGGAGGGAAGCATTTCTAAACATTTGGGACTTTTAACATGACAATTAACAAAAGAGTTTATTGCACTTGTCCAAAACGGGTTTCAGATTAAGCTGAACAGGAAGACTGATGAGAGGGCCAGGTGGCTGCCGAGAGCGGTGCTGCTGCAAGTGGGCTGCATGGCTCCTCTGGAGAGGGGTCTTCTGCTTCCAGAGGCAAAGCTGGCACGGGGAGAAACGCAAGCAGCAGCAAAGCAGTTAAATCCTGCATCCTTCCAAGGGAAACTACTCATCATGCTGCTGCACAGGTGCACTCTGTGTGACCGCAAGCACTTGCTTGAAGAAAATAGGCTACGGAGAATGGCATGGACAGCCTCTCCAGCTGGGACAGGAGGGTAAACCGATGGAACAGCACATAAAATTAATTATTTAGGAGCCTGATGCTTTAAAAAAAGATAAATTTCCCAGGCAGACTCCTTCTCCTCCTGCAGACACTGGTGTGTGCAGGAGAGTGGCCTCAGCAGATGATGCGGCAGAAGCATCATCCCAGCAGCCACCCCGCGCCCGTGTGCACCCAGCTGGCGTGGCACTCAGCTTGACCGACAAGGACAGCGTCCTGCAAACTTAAGCAGATGGTGCTTATTGTAAATAGTGCATGTGTGCAGAATTAGCAGCCTTACGTCTCCTCCTGCGGAGGGAACTCGCACATGCCCAGAAGGTGCCCAAGAGGGCCAGGAGGCTGGGACTGAGGACGAAGAACATGCGGGGAGCTGAGCCAAGCCAAGCCCAGCCCAGCCCGCAGGGTTATTAAATGCCACGGGAGGCTGCAGGGCTCCACGGGAAGGGGGAGAGGGAAGAACGGGATCCCTCTCCCCATCCATGGCAGAAGAGCTCAAATCCTGCCCTTTGCGCCTGTAGCCTCAAACAGGCACCGACAGCTCCTGCCCTGTGGTGCCAGGCTCCCAGACTGCTGTACCCGCCTCCCCAGCAGAAACCCACAGCCTTTAGGGAACCACGCAAAGAAACTTTATCAACATGACAAATTCTCACAGGTAAACACCCCTTCCTAAAAAACAGGAGTTACTCTACAATGACTGCAGGAGGGCAGTGGGGGGCAGGGAATAAATCCCATGTTACATCAGCCCGAGTGCTTGGAATGGGCTCCAGTCCTTTCCTTAGTAAAAAACAGGCAACTGTGGGTTACAATCAGTCATCCTAAATGGCAAAGTCAACGTCAGAAAGCAAACCCCACCAGCCAGGTGCTCCTGCCAGGCAGCAGCGTCCCCGTTTCGGATGCGCAAGAGCCAAGGGGACAGCAAGGTGCCCTGGTTCGGCCAGTTCAGAGAGGGAGGTGTGCTCTCCTTGTATGATTTTTTTTTTTTTTTTAAATAAGCAGTACAAATACAGCGCTGTCAATGAACACAGCAACACCTCGGTCGATGCACTTCCATCAGTACGACCTGTGCTCGACCCAGGCCAGCCATGGCAGCAGTCGTGGTGCTGTAAAAGCTTTACAAGCTCCACATAGATAAGCCCTCCCTAAGACAACCTCCACCCACGAGCTGTGCTTAAACCAAGCCTACAGATAAAAATCAAATCAAAGCTGCCCACAAAGCACTCCTGGGTGAAGACGCACAGGGATATCCCCACTTCCAAGGAACGGCAGACCCTTCTCCCCCCAGAAGGATTCACGGACCACCTTGCCGGCTGGCTTTGCACCAAGTCCTACCAGGCACACCTTCACTGTGTTCTTCCTGGACCCCAGGGGAGCCGTGCTGCCCCCCTCCACCACGGCACCGGTGGTGAGAAGCCCTTGGTGGCCATCAGTCCATCTTGCCTTCTGTTGAGTCCGTGCAGCTGAACCCCAACAGGGTGGGCAGAGATGGCACCAACAAACGGAGGGAACTGGAGATTAGCGGAATTACTTCTCACTGGGAGACTGCCCTACTAAGGCCCAGCTGCAAAGCAAACAGAGCAGATCCACCAGCTGCTGCTAAACCACCCTGATAATGGCACAGAGCAGCACAGAAAAATGAAGTTAAAAGATTTCAGATTGGAAAGTTACAGGCTGAAGGGAAAGCACATATCAGAACCACTTCTAGGAGTCAGCAGTAATGAATGAGAAGCGGCCGCCAGGGTCTGGAGTGAGATTGTTTCTGCCACCCAGAGCACTTCAGCAAACCCAAATCACGTTAAACAAGGAATAACAGGTCATGCTGGAAGAAAAAAGGAGTCGATGCCAGGCAGAGAGAGAAATGTGACACACAGAAACACTGATAAACTTTCTATGCAGTCAAGCAGCCTGTGCAGTGAAACAGCAATGGGAGAGACTCACCGTGAGCCAGAAACGCTTCTGGCGCTGAAGCACGAGCCCGCGGTGAAGCCGTGGCACCGGAGGGCAGGGGAGCCGGCACAGCCGGTGGATTCAAGTCCCCGGCTGTGACACCACCGGCCTCTCCCTCCCAGCACAGACACAGACGAACGTGCTGCGACACCAGGCAATAAGCTGCAGCTTTTCCCAGGCACTTCCCATGCGATCATACTAGATGATCTCTGAGGTCCCTTCCAACGCCAACCGTTCTGTGACTCTGTGGCTCCCCTCCTCCACTCATTTCTGGCACGTACCCAGGGGCTTTTCTGTCCCCTGAAATGCAGTCACCTACTGACGCAGAGGCCACTCTATATTTACTCGCCCCTGTCCTATGCAGCTTTTGATGGAAGGAATCACCAAAGATCACCTGGTCTGGTTCAAAGCCTCAGATTTTGAGACCTTCTCCTCAAAGACACACACCCTCAGTCTCTCCCACCTGCCAGATGCAAGCTGGGAAGGTGGTAACTGGTTTACCGTAGGAGGCTCACCATGGCACTGGGACAGAGCCCAGGAGGTACCGTACAGGACATTTCCCGAGTAAGCCAATTAAGTATCTGTCCACCAAATGAGGCTTCAGTACCAGGAATCAGGAGATGCTTGCCAGGTGATGCACAACTGGAGGTCCACTTTGACAATCCTGAATGTGCCATGCTGTGGGGAGAAGGATTTAGGCTCTAACCCCCCCCAGCCAAGACAGCTGGGGGAATATTTCACTATCTGAGGGAGAAAAAACTGAGTGGAGTTTGTAAAACAACATCCCATGGAGCTTCCTCTGCAAGACTGTCTGCACTGAGCTGGTTCTTCAGGGAGGTCTCCAGCCTGGTCTACTGTTATGCTATATGGCCAAATTCTCCTTCCCTTGGGTTGGCCGCTCCCACCCCTTGCACTGATGTGCTGGAGTCCCACCCCAGCACACCACAGCCTTTCCCACCAAAGACATGGCCCACCATGAAAACCTGGATTGTTCTGGAGCCACTGTCCACATTCACCCCTCGCGGGTCTACCACGCTTCGGACCTGCCAGAGAAGTTGTCAAAAAAGCAGGCTGGGTGCTACTGGTTTGCCATGAACTGTTCCTAACATCCCAGCTGGCTGGCTCTGGATTGGTAACCACCTGATTTTGGCCTCACATGGCCACTTTACATACTTGTCCTCTTCCCAAGGAACCAAGAAAAAACACACATGCAAGATCTCATCATCAGTTACGCACATCTCAGACTGCACCAGGCAATCTGCCACTGCAGGAAGCGACAGTCCCATCTCGAATTTTGATTCTGCTCCAAAATCTCTGCACAAGCTGCCCTCCTCTTCCCACCTCTGTACTCAATGCATCCCACCACTGCCAAAATGCCCAGAGGTGCACTTAGTGCCTTCCTGAGAGCTGCCCAAGTACCAGCACTTGATGCAATCCACTGTTCTTAACTAGAAGAGAGATCTTGCTGCCAGCCAAAGAACATAAAAGCGGGGCATGCCACCGCTACGTTCCCATTTCCACCTGGGATCTTCAGCAGGGACAAAACCTGCCAACAGACCAGAAAAGCAGTTTCAAGTATGACAGTTTATGACATTCAGCTGTCAACTCTATTAAAGGGCAAATCATCCATATTAATTCTGCATGTTTTCATTGCATTACCTACCACAAGGCAGCAGCCCCAGGCAAAGTTTAGTAGTGCAAATGCAATGCAATGCTTCGTGTCCACACTAGTGCAATGACTACTCCTGAACAATAATGAGATGCCAAGAGAAATCTTATGGTTACATCAACTCCTGTTGATTTACTGGAAACTGAAAAACATTAGCATTAAAATCAGGTTTAAAAGAGTTTCCCATCCCTTTTCTCTGCTCATCTTCTCAGGAGCCCAAATGCCAGTACTGCAAATAAAGTAAAATACTGGGACGTTCGCTGTTAAGAGTCCATGCTAGGGACAGTTTCACCAGTGCTTAGGCACCCTGGAAATTCAGGACATGCCCAAGTGAAAAAGCCATGTGCTCTGCTGATATAAATTCTGACAGCAAAAAATTTAAGTGTCATCCCCCAAGCACCACACAAATGCAACTTTTACAATTCCTCTCATGATCTTTAATTGTGCCTCACTAAAAAAGAAGAGATCTGCACCCAGTTCAGCTGCTATTTTCCAGTTTGCTCCTGTCCCCATATATTCTTCAAGTTCATTCCTCAGACCACCAAGCTTTTATAATTATTTTTTTTCAAAACCAGTGCAAAACCAGATCTATGGGTGGAGCAAGAGTTAAACTCTGCCAAACACACACGCATGACAACTCCAAGGGAGGAAGAGAAAACCCCACAAGCGCTCAAGAACAATCTCATTAGTTGATCATAACATTTCTGCCTGCGAAGAAGCCAAAGTGAACAATTTGTTCAGCTGAACACCCGCCCCCACCCTGTGGACAGAAACATCAGCTTCTGAAGGGCTCTTCTATTCACAGCATGTGCTCGGCACTAATCTAAATCTAGTTCAAACCTCAACTCGGTTCATTCATTCCTGTATTCAGAAAAACCGGAGACCTCTAGAGGCTGGGAGTAAAGAGTTATTTCCACTGTTCCTCACTGAAAAACCCCCACTGCTCAGGGGAAATTTGTGAGCACAAATCCTAAGGCATTTTGCTGCTGAGCAGGGCTAAGCAAGGATGCCAGGCTTCTGCCCAAGAGAGAGGGCAGCACTGGCCGACTGCCAGCAACCCAGGGGCCATGCACAACTTGCATTCAAATAAAGCAGATCACAACTGCCCTCCTTTCTGATGATGAGGAACCATCCAAACCACTCCACTGGCCACAGCATGCAATGCTTTGTCTACAGAGCAACCATCACCCAGATCAGGATATGAAAGGGTTGTTTTGGCATCTCTAGTTCATTTCTATTAAAAAAGGAGAAGGGGGGGGGGGGGGGGGGGGGGGGAGGAGAGAAAGAAACAAAAATGGCCCAGGCCAGCCATTAAAAGATGCCTGAACTCCTGCATGGAAATTGTCGCAGAACCAGACCGCACAGCCTGTGGCAACTGCACACAGCAGAATCCAAATTTCTAATACACCAGTTGCAGAAACGGTGTCCAGCCCATGGCTCAACATCGGTGCTGAGCCGTGGGTCCCAGCAGCCCCTCAGCCCCAGGTGACGCTCCAGACCATCAACCAGAGCTCATGTCTTGCATTCTCCCTTCTTGCTGCTATACTCTCATGGCCACTCTCTCGTGGCAGTTTCTTTCCCCCAGGTATTCCCAAATCCCTTCCTAGAGGAAGGTAAGTGCAGGCCAAGGATCCAAAAAACCCCTTGGACAGGTACAAAACTCAATCCGCACACTGACCTACAGATGGGGAAACAAAAGAGGGAAATTAAAAATACCAAAGTGAAAAAGTGAAATAACTGCCAAGGTAAGCTGGGGGGGGGGGGGGGGAAGACACCCACCCCAGCAACCTGCTCATTGCACAGAAAAAACCAAAGCTACACCAACCCATCCTCACAGCCCTTCCTGCCTCCAAACAGATTTTACTTTGATTCAGGCCAATTTTAACTACTTTAGAAGCTGCGTAACAGAAATACACTTGAATGCACTCTGAGAAAGAAAGTTTCCTGTGAAATGAAATGTCAGGGTATTATTTATGTTGTTGAAGAGTGTCATCACCATCTACATACCTCCATATCAGGCTTATCTTAGCAAGATTTATACTTCTGAAGTGCAAACGGTCTCAGAAAGCATTATCAGAAAAGGAACTAAAAACCAAGCCACACTATTAAA
The DNA here is from genome assembly GCF_023634085.1 of Falco cherrug. Lineage (NCBI taxonomy): Eukaryota > Metazoa > Chordata > Aves > Falconiformes > Falconidae > Falco > Falco cherrug. The sequence goes on from NC_073716.1 coordinate 849,337, forward strand.
CTGTCCTTCTTCCCTTAAATGTAATACTTTCAAAAATAATATATGGCATGTAAGAGGAATCCCAGCAAGCAGGCAGGAAACAGGCCAGCAAATTTTACAGACATACACACAGACACATGGAGCAACCAAACTACTCTGTTTCTCACCAGTAAACTGAAAATCATAGTTTTATTTACCTCCTGGTTTTAGCTCAGGGCAACACTGCTGGCTGGTGAAACATCAGCCCCATTACCTGCAGACAGCTGTTAAGTTTGGCTCTCGCACAGCCGTGTGCCACGTTCAGGGTCTGGCTGTGCTGCAGAAATGGAGTTAACATCTGAAATCAGAGCAGCTCAAGACCACCACCCCGGAAAGTGACACGCCATGCTGCCCCAGGCGTAACACAAGGCACATGGGCTCACGTGCTGATGATGCACTGGGAGCCCACCACCCCCCGGGTCTGGGTCCTGCAGCAGAGCGCCAGCAGCACCGTGCTGCGCAGCAGCCATGACACACGATGTGTCGGTGATGCTGAGTCACTCGCCTCGTGTGTGCTGGCCCTTTCTCAGTCCCATCCACAATCCCAATGGAAACCCACAAACCTCAAGAGGAACACGCGGCAGCTTTCACCGAAGCCTGGAAATGGGCATTTCAAAGGTAGAGCAGGTCCCTTGATCGGTTTTGGTTTTACAAGCTGGAAAGTTGCAATAAACATCTGTTTGGACGGTGACCCTAAAATACTCATTCAGGCCATCAGCAAAAGGACCTGTGGGATTTCAGACACCAGCTCCAAGCAGGGTCTGCACAGATGTCAGTGTGCTCTGCCCACACAACAGCACCTCCACCGCAGCTCCTGCTGCTGCGCCCATCGCACCCACGGCCAAGCCAACAGGAACCAAACCATGGCTGGGTTCCACCCTGTGCCCGCAGGTGTGGGAACAGGTCCCACGGGACAGAAATCTTTAACACTCCTGTTCCCTGTGCCAACCCAACAGGGTGACACGAGGAGGACACCTTCCCAACAGGGGGACAAGACCCAGGTGCCAAGATGAAGGCAGAGGTAAGGAGGGATGCCTTCCTGGCAGCGCTTCCCATCTCCGCTTGGTCCTGCCCAGCAGGAAAATCCCTGCCCAGCAGATCCCACAGTGGTCTGGACTGTGCCACAGCTGCCTGGGACAGGCGTTTGGGCACCTTCCTACCATTTTTCAGAACTCGCCTTCCTCTGCCTCAGCTGACCCGCAGCAAGCGCCGCAGTCGCTTCTCGCTGCTACCAGGCAAGGAAGTCAAGGCAGAGGCCACCAAAGGCTCAGTGCTGACCTTCAGCAGGAGGCTCCCGTAAGCAGCCATAGGTGAAAAACGTGCGCTCCACCTCACCAACCTCCACCCGGCTTCCTTCCCCTAGCGGGTGACTCGTTGGGGATATGGTAGTGTGAGGGCACAGACCCACCTCAGCACCGGAGAGCACTCCAAGCTCTTCTGGGTTTGGGTTTTTTCTCTCATTACTGATAAGCTTTAGGCAAAACATTGTGCCGCCTCGCTAACGTTCCCCTTAGCGCCTCCATCTCACTCCTTCCCAAAGACTGCTGCGGAGAGGGTCCTCCAAAGCGCTCAACTCCCCAAGCCAACCAGCACACACAGATGCAGCTCCAGCCTCTGCTCCTAAAAAGCTCACTGCTCTCCTCCGCTGCCATAGTGCCACCCCCCAGGCTTGCTTATCTTCTTCAGCTATCTCAAGGTGTCATCTGTTAAAAAAAAAAAAAGCGCCCTAATTTTCCATTAAGCCCACAAAGCCCCCCTAATCATAACGGCTCTGTGATGTGGTGCACCCATTCACGACAGAGAGAGTTCAACAAAATGACCACCATACCCTTATGATTTCACTTTCTGTTGAGTTCATGACCAAGACATATATTTGGCAGCACGTCAATCAGCCAGAAGCAAAATCACACGGCCCAGCAGAAGGCTCTGCTCAGACTCAGAACTGGAGTTTAGATTTGTTTGGGGTTTTTTTCCTCTTTCTTAGTTTTCTGAATTCTTTTAAGATCTTTACTGAAATTCTTCATGCTGGTTGCCAGGGCTAGGTTTGAACTTTTGCGATATTTCAATTTTAAGTGCTCCAGATCTTTATGCTATGACATTTATGCAATGCCCCAAGCATTTATTCAGCTGACTGAAAAACAGCCATTCCAAGCTTTAGCTGCTCTTCAGCCCTTAGCAGCAACAATTGTTCTGTGACAATAGCCTAAAATTCTGAGTTTATTCTTCCAGCTATGCCAATGCAAGTATTTTGGGCCATGTCTGAATCCTGTTTTGGCACCCACAAACTAGAGAGCAAGGTGTGGGGAGCAAAGGGAAAGGTAGGGGAGTGAGGTGGGGAGAGGAGGTGGGAATCAGAAGAGTGTGGACGTGAAGAGCTGGCTGTTACGCCGGCAAAACTGACACTCCAGATGCACAGCAGAGCAGCCAGCTGAAAAATACCATGTTTGTAAGACAATTTATTGGACCACTTTTCCAGCATAGCTCTCCACATGCTCATAAGCAACTATGCAGGCACAGCAGCCAGCAGAATAGCTAACACTGCCAATGCGCAGAATTTGCCTGATCATCATCGTACCAGAAAATGCAAGGCAGTTTGTTACCCCCTGCAGCTAAATCCAGGAGCAAGGAGGTAAAGACTATACCATGCATGAAAGGTGTTCATAACAGAACAACGGAAGTTTGCTCCAGCTGCAATGCCCTTTCAGTTCATCGGCAATTTTTTCCCTAACTCTCTGATTAACATGCCATTCTCAACAACACAAAGTACCAAGATGCCCACCTTTCCCCCCAGAATGCCTAAAATAGGATTGTTCAAGCTCACAACCAGCTTCTTCCAGGATCATAGCCTCCTTTTTGGCCAGTAAGGCCCTTTATCAATATTACAATTTTACTTACGACAGCTTCCTAACAGGTCTGGGTGGCACAGGACAGCACAGTCATTACCTTTTTTAGGCCTGTATTTTTCATTAGAGGTTATACTTCTTCCGTTAGAAAGCAGAAAGTGGCAGAAGCACTAAGCCAATGGAAATTTTGCCCTTTTTTTTTTCCCCCCTCCTCTTCACATTAAAGGTGGGATTTCATCAAGAGATTTACAACCTCCCTTTGGCAAACTCGGTAGCTAGGGACCAGTGACTCCTGTTCACTAAGAGGATACGGTACATGGTAACAGAGGCTGTTATCACCATCTTCACTAACACACCATGAGCGCAACCAGCAACAACTACAAGCCATTTTCTTTGATTTCTTTAAAGTAAGAGGTCTTGAAATACTTGAAAAATTGCACACATTGCAACTCCATCCTAAAACTCTGCCTGCTGCCAAAGCACCAGAGAAGCATGTACAGGCGGATATACTGGCAAAGACCACAAGCCAAGCTTCCCCCAACACATCCCTGTAGAAAACCGGCATCCTCTCTAGGAAACACTATAAAATAAATAAAAACTGCTGGGACACGCTCTGTCAAAGAGCAACTTTTGCTGGGACAACCAGGGTTTGCAGCAGCCATCGACACTTCCCAAGAAGGTACGCTTGAGCAAACAAGGCAATTCACAGCTCCTGGTCTCCTTCAACCAGCGACAAGATACTACCTCACGCTGGGCAGCACAGGACGATTTGACTTTTTGGATGGCTGTAAACCAAGCTTCCCTGAAAGTAATGCAGTTAAAACATCAAAGAAGAGAAGAAAGGGGGTGTTCGGTGTCTTAAATTCTTCAAACAAAACTAAGTGTTCAACGGAGAGGAGACAATTACAGCACAAAGTAAACCATTTGAAAAATTTATTACACTTGTTCAACAGCAAAGCCCTTTGTATGTGTGCAAATAGAGTAGTTTGGTGTCAAAGTGGTGTAGCGCTCACGGTAGACCATTAGTGGCACAATCCCTGGGGAAACAAGAATAGAGACTATGCAAATCAGGATCTATTGTTAAAAGGGAAAATTTATTTCACATTCCTGAGCAGCAGTGTTCCTGGAGCATAACAATTGGTGAGGCCCTTCTGCTGAGTACTGCACATTTTTATGCTCCACAGTAAATCAATATTCCATAATACAGAAACTATGTTAAATTATTGCCAGTGTGAGGACAGCAGCTCAGAGCTCCCATTGGTGAACAGCATCAATACAACACCATGTTGGAACAGGACTTATTTGGGACATGCTTTTCATTGTTCAGAAGAGTTTACCAAAGGCAAAATTTATGGAATTATTCTCCAGGACATTTAAACCTTCCAGCTCACACCACAAAGAGAACAGCACCAGCAAAGGCATGATCATGCTGCCCTCAACTTGGTCTAAACAAGTGCAGCTAGTCATCTCAGTGTTGCAAAGCCTTCCACTCAGGCAGAAAACCAATCTCACAATGAGATATCCAAGAAGAACTAGTTAATTTGAAGCGGAGAACTCCTTGGATCCCCATGCTCCAGCTCTCCTTGCAAGAGGAGATGATGACTCCTTCAGTATTTACCAAAGGACTCACTATAGACTAACATGAGATGCAAACATCTACCAAACTACTTTCAACTAAGCAACTTCTGATCCCCAGCAGTCCAAGCAGGACTGAAGCGAGCAGCCCAACAAATAAAACCTGCTTTCATTTTCCTCCTGGTTCAGCTTGCAGGAGACAAAAGTCCTCCTTTTCTCCCCCATCCACTGCACCTAGTAAGTACCCACAGACAGGAGTGAGTAGCGCCTGATATTCCCGTCTTTCCAGGAATGAAAATGCAGCTTCAGTCTCTTCACTTTTTATTGTGCAGCCGTTAAGACCTAAGGTCGGTCAAAGGGTATGTTGTCATGGATCATAGGAGGGGGGTGGTTTTGTTTAACTCTACAGGTTTTGCAGCCCAAGATCAAAATGAAACTTCAGGATAAGCGATTACACTGAACCAGGCTTCTTCTCTAGGCCTGGGAAACTTCTGCACTACTAAGGTGACCTCGAATCCTCCTTATCTGCTCTGTAATGTCCTGGAGGACAAGGAGAGTGCTTTGCAAACACACGTCTCAAAACGCAGAATGCCAGTGTGAAGTTTCTGTTCATAAATACAGCTCTGAGCACCACAAAATTAAGCTTTGCTCTGTACCTGCAGCACAAAAGCCCTAAACTCTTTCCACAAAAGCTTCTTCTTAAAGTTTTGTTCCAGTCTTTATCACTGCTCATTAGAGCAAACAGGTTTTTAAGCTCTCACAGACACAGAAGTCCAGAAAAAACTCATTTGTTTGGACCATGTAGTGACATTAGGACCATGTAAGTAGAAGCCACGAAGGATTTCCAGTTGAAGCAGTTGTCGTCACCAATGCCAAAAAGGGCTGGGGTGGGCAGGGAGTAAGGGCGAACTAATGGATTTTAGGGAACTCTGGAACAGCAGACAGAAGCAGCATCGATGCATAACAGCCTGAGTGGTATGAATTCACCCATCAGGTGCAGTCCCAAGGCTCCCCAAGCTCCCTGCCGCCTTCCAGGGGGAAGCCAGAAGCAATCTGCTTCCCAGCCCTAGCTGGGAGCGCTGTGCTGCAGGAGGCAATCCGATGTGTGCAATCGCATCTCATGCCCACTCACTCATGGGCTTGCCCTGATTTCCAAGCCTTCAATCTGAGTTGCTTCAGAGTTGTAGGGAAAATGAAAACATTTTTTTTTTTTCTGGTTTGAAGCAGAGGGAGGTCATATCCCTGCTCAAAGTAATGCTCAAAGCCTGGTGCTTCTATCCTTTTAGGAAAAGCGAACACCCACCCAATAAAGCTGCAGATATTCTGTCTGCAGCTGCGGTGCTCTGCTCCTCCACAGCTCACTGCGCAGGGGAGTTGCAGTAACACACGTACCTACACAGGCATGCCCTAGCACGGTCCCCCAGCAGACCAAGATCACCTCTTCAGTCTAAAATAGAGCAAGGATAAAGCTACACATCAATATTAAATCTGAAGGTCATTTAGTCAAGGGAAGGGGCAGACACGCTATTTCTGGCACCCCTCCAAGAGAAGTTCCCTCTCTCAGCCCAAAGAGCCCTTCCAGTTAACACAGAAATAATACATTTCTGGCCTCCAAGCCTTTTATCTAAGAAATGGGATAAAATAATTCTGGCTGAAGGACTACTATATAGCGCAGGAGTGTGAAAAAGTCCAGAGAGAAACGGAACAAGAGAGGGAGAACAACAGGAGACTGATGTGAATCACGCTATGTTCAGTTTTGCCTGGAGCCATAGCGAAACACGGCACAAAGCAGTCACGGAGCATCGGGGTGGCATGGGCAGGGAGAAGGGCGTCTGCTTCTGCCTACTTAACTGTGGACAGGCAGCGCTGGAGACAGAAGACCAGAAGGCGTAAATTAAGGAGTTAGCAATTATGTTCCACAGCAAAGGACGCAGAAAGGTTTCATGGCACTGGATCAAATCTGAGACCAAGACTGCTGTGCGGATGCGGGGGCAGCTGCTGGGTTCAGGGCTGGTAAGGCAGGGGCACAAGCGGTAGGAGCTTTGGGCAGAGTGGTCCTGGGGGGTGCTGAGGACAGCCAGAATGCAGCTTGCTCAGAGGCTGCAAAAATCAAGTTTTATTTCCATTAGCAGAAGAAAGGCACAATCTGCATTGTCTGGCCACGTGAAACCCCTTTTGTAACAGATGCTCCAGCATACAAAGGACTGAAGAAACACAGGATTCAAACATCAAATGGGAGACATAAAAGACCATCTCTGCTTTCCAAGAAAGGACAGAACTCTGACCAGCTCAAGGAACCTTCCAGAAGAGCAACTCTGGCCACTAATGAAGGCTTTTCAGGGAACTTCTCATCTCATCTGCATGCAACAAACCAACACATCATGTCACTTCCCTCCGCTAGCGCTTGCCACATTTTTCGCACCAGCGGATGTCTGTCAACACCCCTGAATTTCTTGGGCATTCCTGGCTCCTTTATCAAGTTTTCCATCAAAAAGCTCGTTTAATGAATCTGCAAGTCCCTCTGCATGGTCCCACAGAGCACAGTTTAAGAACCACTGTTTTAGCCCTTACTATCTTCTGAACATGTTTGCCAGCAGCAATCAAAAATCAGGAATTTCTGCGATAACAAATTGCCGATTTAACTAACACAAAAGTCTGCTTCAAGCCAGACCAAAGCCAGTGCCTTGTAGCTCTTTTGGGCATCACACCAGGGTGATGCAGTACCATACCATGGGAAGAAGTGTCACTGCTGAGCTGTGATCCATCTTTTCTGTTTAACTATAAAAGAGCTTCATCGCCAGCTTCAGTGGGAGCTGGTGAGTTCAGGAGAGCGGGTCATATTGGCAGGACACGCACCTAACCAGTAACATGTGTACTCCCTGCTGGAGAAACTTTGATTTTGGCCTGCAAAGCTGTCCAGGAATGTCCAGCAGAATGGAGTATTTCACTGGACACAGACACAAGCGTGGGATCCACTCTGCCTCCGTGAGGCTGCAGGAGTGGCAAGGGCTGCCCCGCACACCCTCAGCGAGCAGCATGGCACGGCTAAGAGGTGGCACGAACATCAGCTGAAAAACAAGATCTGGATGATCTGCTAGGAAACGATCGAGACAAAAAGGACCGAAGGCTCCCCTTGGCAAACCGTCTGAGGGCTGCGAACTGAGCCATGTCGGTCGACGTCCTCTCCTCCACCCCGGCTGCATGCACTGCCCTTTAGGACAAGGGCAACACGCGGTGGGGAGTGAAAAGGGGGAAAAGGTTCGTGGCTGGGGCTCCACCTGTCCCCTGGACAGAGGACTTCAGTCTCAATGCTGTCAAGCCTCCATCCTTCACCAGAACTCAAAGCACTGTAAAACAAGGACCTCCCCCCCAAACGTAGCTTTATCCACAGGAGGCCCCTGCTACTCACTGTGGGCTGACAAAGGCCTTAATGTTCAAACTTACAGATACCCTATTTATTTTCCTGAAAAGAGTACGGGGTAATTCAAACCCTGGGACAACATGCATGCCTTGGAGGGGGAAGGAAGCAGGATCTGAGTAAGTCCGCAGACTTATAAGGGCTCTGAGCTAAGGAATCCCAGCGTTCATTAGCCTCCTACGCAAACCGTCCAAACTGCAAATTGCCATTTGCTGCACGAGGCCGCTGAGCCGCTACAAGAGACCATGGAGAATCCACAGTGCCCGGAGAATCCACAGTGCCCTGCTCTCAGGGGTCCTGGTGCCGCAGGTCCTGGCAGTGGCAGCTCACCGGCCCAGCACCCGCGTGGGGCTCCAGCACCAGCCACCGGCACCGGCAGCAAAAGGAGCGGTCAGGACGTGCCAAATACAGGCAGCCGGGCTGGATGGATGTGGTTGGGCAGATCGGCAACAAAGCGAGTAGGCAGGCTGCTCTTTAACCAGGTTGCTGTTTAGACGGCCATGATATTACCTTCAAAAGCAACATGCAGCTAAAAGCCACGTGAGAATGGAGAATGCACAGTTTACACAACGTCTCTGTTCTGCTTGATCATCCCAGCATCACACCAGGTTGCAGCTTTCCTTTAGATGAAGGGAAAAGCTCGTGGGCAGCCCCTTGCTCGCATCAGATGCGAAGGGTAACAAAGCAAGTTCTCAATAACCAAGATTCTCAGGAAAACAAAAACTCTTAAGGGCAACGTTTCTGCAGTTATCATTTAGAGCACATTTATATCTTCAACACGGAAACAACCATTATGCAAAGGTGAGAAAAAAACTGGCTACACAGGTTTCTTCACTCCCAAGTGTCACCAGGGGGTGAGGTGGACACCAGTACAGGCTTAAGCAGACATGACACGTAAGTGCTGCCTGTTCTGTCCCCCAACCTGCCTCTCGCAATGCTCAGAAAATCCACCTAGTTTCAGTACTTCACAAAGGAATTCCACGACACGAGCTTCAGTTCAACAGTAAAATATGAATTCTCCCCACCCTCCTGTTCAGGCCATATACATGTTGGACAGCCAGAGCAAAACAGACCACCAGCACATCCTGAACTCCACACAAAACAAAATACTCCTGCACTTCTCCTAGCCCTGCTGCAGCTTTTTGTAAGACCATGCTAACAAAAAACCCCAAACAACCCAACCCACAGAGCTTTTAGCTTAGTATGTAACATAAGTTTCATATGGAACATGGCTTTTATTTCAAGTACATACATGCACATACAAGCCTTTAACTTGCATCCACTCTGGAGTGCTCAGAAGGGCAGAGAAATGAATGATGCGCTTTCCAAGTCCTTCATACACTAGCTTAAAAGTGAATGGACTGGAGAATCAACTCCTGGGTTTCCCTCCAGTTCTTCTGGTAAGACATCCAGCATGTCCCACTAAAGGCCATATACGTTTTTGTTACTATTTCCCTCTCAACTCTTGCTGGGCTGAGCAAGACTCTGCTTTACCCTAGATACCTGGACCATATGCAATTATTTCATTACAGTGCACAGCTTAAAGTACAAACCTCTTGCTGACGTGCAACTTTGATCCAAACTCCTTAGATGCCACTCCCTCAATTCATGACCTGTTTGCATCTCTAAAAAAATACTTTTCTTCTGTTACCAAACAGTTATTAGGTCTCTAGCCATGATTTGGCAGTGGAGACAGGCTTCAGATGATAAAACTCCGGATAATGCAGAGAGTTCGAGTATGTAAGGTCACAAGTGTGCAGCCACATTTCTTCTACAGAGCCAAAAGGCATCGGCCCGCAAGATTTATAAAACATGTGAACTGTCACCGAGAGCAGAGATATGGAACTAACTCCAGGCAGGCTCTCAGGAAACCCACATCTGACCAGGAAGAAAACTAAAGACAAGACAAAAAAATAAGAAGGGCAAGAAGCTGACAGCAGAGTATGTGTCTCTATACCCATGGTGAACTACGTGGGACCCCAATCCCTGCACTTACTTGCTGTATCACACAGGAAAACCTTTCCTGAGGGAGCAGCCGACAGTCAGCTCCTGCAACACGGCACAGCAGTGGTGGGGAGGAAGAAGGTCTTACGCCTTCTCAAAGCCGGGATCTGCTAATTCCTTGCTCCATCACAGATACACCTTTTGATCCTGGATGCGATACTTGACATCTTTTTCTCATCTCTAACATGGCCAGAGGAGTTCTGGCTCACCTTCAAGAGTAGCTGTTACCTATGGTGTATTTATTGGGCCAGGCAGAAGATGGCTTTAGTCTGGAACGGATTTAGTATCACAGAAGAAATTCCACTGTAACCATCAATTTACTACCTCCTTTCTTTTAATTAATTCAACACATGCCAAAAAAAGCTCCCTCTGATCAAGGCAGCACACCCCTCTCCAGCAGAGTGGAGGTCGGTAAGAAAAAGCAGAACAAAGGGAGGTTTTTCACCTTGTGTCATTGCTAATCATATGGCCGCCCTCCCCAACTGCAAGGGCTGCAGCTTGCAGGCAAGTGTGCCTCTTCTGGAGCAAAACACGCATCTTACAGATACACACAGTTTAGGAGTGATTATATGGGCTTTATTTCATTTTTTTTGAGGTTGAAGAAAAAGGGAGGGGGTCAGCAGCAGGTTAACAATCCACTCCTTGTAGTAACTTGTAGGCAAGAGCTATTGTTTGGGCTTTTTATTAGTTCAGCTACGCGAGGCATCTTCTATGCAAATCTGGGGAGCAGGAATGTGCGGCCATTTGTGTGTCACGACCGGTTACATGCTCCCGGATGCTTTCTCGTTCCCTCCCTGCAGTTCAGGTTCTTCCCAGAGACACTTTCGCTATTTCATAAAGCTGGGGAGAGGTCACGCTTTGTTCAGCAGTTCTTTTTCTCCCCTTGTGCTCTGTTTTCTTTCTTCGGTGTCTCAAGCAAAAAAAACTCAAAGAAAACCACACGACCAAAGCGCTATAGCCGTTCCTTCCCTTCAGTAATCTTGAATATGTTTATTAGCATGCCTGATCTACAAAAGAAAACATACAATCTGATCTACAGCAGCCTACATCAAGAGGGTTTTTTGCCCCCCCCCTTTTTTTTTTTTTCCCTAATCCACCCTTCCCCCAAAGCTCCGATTTCACAGCGACCTTGCCAGCCTGAGCACTGGAGACCGGACAATAATTAGTTTCAAAGGAAATGGCAAAATTTCCTAGATAACGTTTGCAGAGAAAGTCCCTATGCAGTGGGGGTATGAAGTCCAGCAAGTTTTCAAAATCCTGCCATCCCTTCACAGCCACCTCTGCCTATGTAACATTCAATTATGGGGAAAATAAACGAAACAACACTTTCTTTGGAAGGGAATGCACACAAATGTGTGAGCAGCAATCCTCAGCCCTGAATCCATCACCGGCAGGACAGATCTGTTCCCACCGTGCAGGCAGGAAACCCAAAGGGAGCCGCCTTATCAGCACTGCTCTGTCCCTCCTCCCTCTCCCTGTTTTTTCCTTTGCTATCTCAAGCAGACAAATGTGGACAATATAAAACCCTTTCCAGAACAAATCCCAACTATACTGCATTGTTCCCTATGTGTATGGCACCATCCAACCCTGGTTATATTAAGGTTTTTTGAATTATTTATACAAGGCTTGAAAATATCCCAAACTCAAAGGCACTCCCTTCTGTCAGATGAGCTGCTAGGTGGGACACGAGGTCCTGCACCAGAGAACACCAAGCGCACTAAGCTCCTCCTTTACCATGAACACTTACTACGGAGAGATTTGGGGGATTGCTGGTGTCACTGTTTAACCCCAGCCAGCAGTTAAGCCCCACACAGCCTCTTTTCCACTCCCCAGCTGAAACCAGGACAGTTGGAAATTTACTGTGTTTTTTTCTAGAATATGCAATGAGCAAGAAAAGGAGGCACAGGAACACTGGTTGCTGCTGCGGTAGCGCGTCCTATCCCAATGTTGTGTGCTAAAGCAATCTTACCGCTTCCAGAGTCCACCGCTGGGCTTTGGAGCCTGAGACCAGCTGCAGCAGATCCCAGCCTTAATCCTTAAACGTGAGAAAGGCTAGAGCCCCGATCGCGGGGGGCGACCGGCTGCTGCCGCCCACTGACAGGTGTGGGCTCGGGAACCTGGACTCGTGACAGAGCCTCAATGCTCCCCTTCATGCCGGGCATTACTGGGACAATGAAATCACTGTACAAAGCTTTGTAAATAAAGTTCCTCTTTGTGAAAGTTGAACTCCGGCAAGCAAGCGCTGCAACCCAAACCCAACCCCACCTCCTGCCAGTGCTCGGACAGACAAATCACAACCTCCAAGGCTCGCGCTGCTGCCCTGTCCTGCCTCACCACTGCCAGAGAATTCGCCGTGCAGCTCTGGTTTGAAACCCACACCACATAAATTTAAAGCCAACAGCATGTACATTTAAAACAAGACCAGAGTTACCCCACTGAATCCGACGGGTAGTTTTTGGACCTGATAAATTTGACGAAGAGGAAGAGGAAATAAGTCTGGTCACAATTCAAACACTCCTCTGCAACCATTGCATAAAGGGGCTGCGCAAATATGTTTCATAAATAGGTCAGAGAAATGAGAAAGCGAGTGACAGACAGATGGCATGGCAAAAGGAGACGAAGAAGAAGGGGGCAAGAGCATCTAAGCCAAGAAAGAAGCGTCCAAGGAATTCTTCAATGAAATTCCGGTTCAATTTCACAGTCCCATGCTCCGAAGTTGACAAGCAGTACATACAAAGCGAGAAGTCCGTTTTACTTTGGGTGGGGACCCTGTACTCACATCTCCAAGCACAAGATGCTGTTCACCTCCCAGCAACTCACATTCAGAGGTGTCAACGTCTTCCTGGGAATGGAGCCAAAGTGCACTTATAATTATGGACTAAAGGACAGCATGAATTTAGGGCACACTACCTTCAATCTTCAGCAGAATTCCCGCTGGTGTCAATATAACCTTTGTGCAAACTTTACAAGACAACTATCACCTGTGTGCATTAAAGGAAATTATTACGCCAGCACATTTAGCTATCTGTCAGAGAAAGGGAGGCCTCACTGCTTCATCTCATCTTGTGACACAATCCCAACACATCCCTCTCATTGCAGAACCAAGCATGTCAGAACTGCAATGCCATTTCAGTGCCTTCTGTAAACGTTTGGGTTTTTCCAAGCCTAAAGCTCCACAAATGAAAATAAATGTTTTTTTTTTCTTTTTAGTGTTTAATTGTTTAAAGATAACTCTTTTTAAAAAAATAATCTTTTAATGCTCCACAGCTGCTTTCCCAAGCCATCGGTGTGGTTCTCGCACACAGAGCAGACAAACTGCATCCTAGATGATGAGCAACTGAAATGGGAGACCAGGACAGGAGGCATTTTGAGTAGTTTCTGCAGAAACAAAAATCTAAATAAACCTTGACTGAAAAACAAAAAAGTAGTAAGACACACCACTGACAGCAAGACGGCTTACTTGTACTGACAGCAAACGAAAGCATGAAACACACTTAACAGTTCTGACCATATTTAGGAGTGACAAAAGACTACAGGCCAGAATTACAGTGTTGGGATTTCGATTTTTTTTAAGGGAAGAAAGATGCTTTTGATTCACTGAGGAAAGACACTGTTGGAATTAGAACACCACCACGAAAGCCTTGTTAAAAAAAAAGGCAAGTGATCCATTCACAAGCCAGAAAATTTTACAGAAAAGCCACAATGACAACAGACTTAAAAAGCCGTCACATCTTGTATTCAAATCTGAGCTCTCTTCAGATGGCAAGAGGCAACAAGATCACATCCACAGGCACTTATATTCACTACATAGCTTCCTTCCCAACCCAACAGGCAAGGGAGGGAGCAAGAACTGATGGTTAAAAGATCAAACTAAGCAAATTCAAGCCAGAAGTTAAGAAGTGCTTTTGAAAATTCATTCTAGCTCAAGCAAACAGAATTTACTCAGCTAAATCACACAGCCTCTAAGATGATCTCTTCTTACATAAATGATCTCATCTGGCCTTATGATCTAAGGCTACAGAGGGAAAAAAAAAAAAGTTATCTTGACACCATTTCTCTAAGCTTTCTCCTTCTTTTCCTGCCAGTTCTTTCAATATCATTTTGTCTCCTTCCAGCCGCTTCTCTGTCCCGCTGCCCAACGCATGGCACTGCTCTATCCATCTCAGCCTTGTCCTGCTCTTCCAAGGCCAGCAGCTGGAGGACCAAGATGCACTGCCCGTACACCCTGTGTGCTCACTCGGGGAGCGTTCAAGCAGAAAATAGTTTCAGTCCTAGCAACGTGTCCCAACCATCAGTACCCAGCAAGTACTAAAAGCCTTAAAACATTCAGCCGCGCAAACTTTGACGTGGTGTTTTTGACAGACAGAACCAAGTGTGTGGATCGCATAATGGAATCAGCTCCATCACAGAGTCTTTAATCCAAGGATTTAATTCTAGCTTCCATTAAACTCTCCCCCAAAAGATGCAGGGTGTTGAGATGCCCTCAACTCACTGTTATGCACATCAATGAAATGAGAATGTGAAAGATGGATGGACATAGATCAAGAACAGCAAATTTTGGTTACTACAGGTTGCCTAAAGGCACATACAGAAAATAAATTACCAGATGGCAAGGATCCAGCAGAAAGCACTGACATCAGATCTGATGCATGCCACCTTCTTCAAAGCAAGCCCAAAATGAAGAAAACTGGCAGGCAAGACTCCATGCCTCACGTGGATGTAACTACTCCCCTCAATTCCTATCCACACCCCCCCCCCCCTTTTTCAGCAGCTAGCGGAGAGCAGAGATGGATACCTTAGTCTGGCAAATCAGTCTCTAGGACAGCCCACCCCAGCTCAGCATCATCCACGCGCCTGGCAGCAAGGAAGGTCTGCTACCGAAATACCTCCCCTTGAAGGAAGAGATGCTCAGGCAGGCAGGGGATGCACCTACCTCTCAAGCTGGAAACGGTGATGGAAGGGGGCATGATCTGGGTGCAGCTTACACCTCCTTCACACATTATTAACAGAACAATAAAGAAAATAATTACATTTGGGAAGTCGCTACTTATAGCATGTTGGCACATGTGTTACCAGGACAGCTTCAAGCAGGTCTCTAAGCTGCATGTCGGGGTTACAGTCCTACAGCCACATGCGTGGGGCATCCTAAAATACCTGGGCCAGGTAAGACTTGAAATACAACTGTGTTCAAATGTAGCCAGGTTCTTAAAAGCAATCCTCCAGCAGCTGATTGCTAAAAACCTTACCAAAAATATAATTTAAAGATCTTTGTCAGAAGAGACAGAAACCAGGGTCATGTAACCTGTTAGGTGTCTGATTTATTACAGGTGATCTGAGCAGGGACAAATTCAAATACGTAATTAGAAAACAAGGAGGTGGAACAGACCTGCAACAAGCATCTCTTCTTGCAGCTACTCCTAATACGCAATCCCAGTGCTTCACCACTGCTTCAGTCATTCTCCCAAAGTCCCAGTCAAAACTAAATGAATCATATACCGAGAAAAGAACAAACAACCGAAAGTGTCCCAGCTCCAATTCACTGGAGAATCTGATTACTCAGATTGTCCTGCAGGCAATAAGAGGCATGGTGTGACAGAGGTGACAGCTGTTGGACTCTTCCTACTAAATCAGTGTTCAGTTTTTCCTCAAGCACACACAGAACAACCTATCACAAGCATCTGTCTCCCTTTCTGCTGCTCAGACTGTTGACAAAACCAATAGCCTTTAAAAATGTATTTAGTAATAACAGAACATTCTTTTTTAAAAGAAAAATTAAGCTTCTCTATTGATTTCACAAAGCAGGAGAAGAACAGGCTGTGCCCATTTTCAACTGTTATTACAAAAAACATATGTAAAACCAGAAAAAGCATTATCTAATTGCAGCGATATAGCATCTCCACATCTGCTCGCCAGACACTTCAGGTCAGGCTTTCCTCAAAGGTACAGAAAGTGGGACAAAGGTGGGGGGAAGGAGGGGGTTAATAAATGGTAAAATTCATTATGCAGCAATTCTGTTCAACCACCTACTAGTCAAAGATGAAGAGTGCTGACCATGTTTATTTTCATCTTTCCAAGCCTTCAGAAGCTCCTGCAAAACCTGCACCTGTCTTGAGACAAAGCGGAATAATCCTGGGGCAGCAAATAAAATCTGCCATCCTTCTTTCCATGCTTCAGTGCTTCTCCTGGTTACATTCTTTTATAGGGCAACATTCCTCACTTCAAGATAGAGAAACCGTAATTACTTCCAAACAGCAAAGAATCCTGAAGTAACTATTGTAGACTTCACAAGGCTAGTGGGAATACAGTCCTCAGTGAATACAGCTTCAAAAAGCACACTATGCCCTCTTCCTCTTTCAACTCTCTAAAATAAGCCTTAAGAGGAAATCTGCCAAGACAGCGAAGAATAAGGCCACCTGTTCTGCTAAGTGAACGAAAGGAAGCGACAATAACCCACTAGCAAAAGCACAAAGATAAAATGTTTTCAAAACTTCCCTGTGATGCTGAGTGAGCCAGGAACGGTTCTCAAGGACTCATCCCTGGGAATGAAAGCACCTCTCAGCTATCCAGTACCCCCACACACACAAAACAGCGGTGGGAGCTCCGGAGATCCCAAGAGAAGTTACTCGCAGAGTAGCTGCTGTTACTTCAACTGCTTTGCTTACCAAATTCAGTCCTTTGGCTGACTGATATTAATTACCAGTGGTACGGCAACAAAGGCAGGACAGCCTCACGGCTTCTGGAACACGGTATTATGCCAGAGTAGTCAGATCCAGTCCCCGAGCAGAAGCAAGAGCTCATTGCTGCCTCATCATTTCACTAGAAGTGACATCAGTTACATCGGCCCAGTTACCACCTACATGAAAATTTAAAGATGATCACCAGAAGAATCAGTTCCGTGCTCTGATTGAAGTGGTAGCTGAGATGTGGTCACCAGGTTTCTGGTCAGATCAGTAAAGCGATTCATACTCAAAAGCGATTCGAGTTTTCCTCCACTACCCAGGAGAGCCATCCGCAGCTATTTTTAGCGCTCTTTGCCAGCCCATCCTGCAGCGCGCATCCCAGTCGATGTATAGAACGCTACAGCCGGCGCAGGGCAGCACGCACAGCAGCCTGCTCTCAAACCTAAGTAAATGTTAGCTGAAAGAAAGTTTAAAGCTTAACTGCTAGGTTAGTTAATGTTTGTGTAGTGTTTTCATCTTGAAAACAGTACATGTGCTAAGCATTATCATCAAGTCTAAGGAGAGCAGACTTGGCTCTAGTAGAGATACTAGAATTACATACACACAAATTAAAATGTTTGGATACTTTCCAGAGCAGATCATTCTGAATTTGTCTTTCTGCTTGTCAGTACACAGCGACATGAATGTCTGCTTTTTGTAGACATGGTACAGAAATCCACACAGCCAAGTTCCAACTCTAAAAGTAAATGAAGTAATAGGAAAACTCGTCCCTGCATGGCAGAGAATTATCCTTAAAACCAGGAAAAAAGCAGTTTAAGTTTTGTCACAGGATACCCACAGAGCTTCAGAAGTCTCATCTTTACAGCCCATAAAGTTTTTCTGACCTCCATAGTGAGTCAGCACAGCCCTTCCATGGGGAACTTTAGTGAAATAAAAGCCCTAAAAGGTTTAACCAAAATGTTACATATAAATATCAATATTTATATAAATATTTATGTATAATTAAGTTCCAAAATGAGGTTCAGGCAAGAAGCAATGAAAGCAGCTTATAAGTGCAGACAGAAAGCACGGCAGCCTGATGGAAAGCCACAGCAAGCAGCTTTCTTCAAAAGAACACCAAAGCCCAGGTCTCACTCCTTGTACCTGACCTATGACTCCTTGTACCAAACCCTCTATGGTTTGCAGGGAGTTTCTGGGACAGAGTTAATTCTTTAATCAAAAGTTTATTTTCCTCCAGATCTTGTAGCACATCACTGAGTACTCACATGTCAAAAGCCTTTACAAAATTTGAAGGACTTCACATTTTTCTTACTCTTAATGAAAAACAGCCTGGCCAGAGTTGTGAATATTGTCCTTGTTACTGTGATTTGTAAGTCTCAAGATACTGGACTGCTGCTCCCAGTGCCCGGCAGTCGGACTGCCTACCGCGCCTGTGATGGGACGCCAGGCTGCACCCGCTCGTGCAGTAGCCCCTGGCCACTCGTGTGTTCTGTGCAATCATGGTTTTTTGGTGTTTGGGGTTTTGGTTTTTTTTTTTTGGGGGGGGGGGGGGGGGGGGGGGGATGGGGGGTGGTAACAGTGCTATCCCAAAGTACCAAGGGAAGAGGCAGAAAACATCAGGAGGCATGCATTCATCAGCTGGAACAAACAGGGTGCTTCTGACATGAATGCAAGAGGGCAGGAGGGGACTGCAAGTTTCAGGGGTAAAAAGAAGAATCAGTTCTCCCGCTTTACAGGAGGGGAGTTCTGTCCCATCCCTCTTATGCCCCCCCCTGCCTTTTTTTTTTATTATTATTAATATAAAGCAGGAAAGGAATGTCCTTAACAAAAGGTGCAACATGGCAATCACTCTGCCCCAGCACAGAGGGCCCCCCTTCATCCTTATCGGAGGCAGCAGGGCAGAGCCCAGCCTTAACGGCAGCCACAGCCTGGCAGGGCAGGCTCCCGCGGGAGCGGCACAGCTCGGACCACCGGGAGAAGACGTCTGCTGACTAACGACGACCAGTTGGACAAGCAAGGCAGCACCGGGGCTGAGCCAGGCTCCGAATGTCACCACCAGTGGCCACAGCCCCGGCAGGGAGGCTGGGAGGGCATGTGGGCACCGCCAGCAGCGCAGGGAAGCCTGGGCAGGTCCTGCTGGAGAGCCGGTACCCCCAGGGTACCCCCCCCCCCCGGTAGGTATCCCCCAAGGCTGGCAGGCTAAACACACCCTGCAACACGCCTGGCACCTACAGCTCTCAAAATAGCATATGATATGACTAAATCCAGGACTAACCTTGGTCTAAGAGTACAACGGTCAGAGCGCGAACACAACGAGTGACGTGGTACATGAGACAAGCAAACCCTGGAACACAGTTCAAACGCCAGTCGAGAGAAAATCCACAATAGAAAACTGCAACCTTAAAGAGGAGACTGCTTGCTGAATGCCATCAGCTAGTCTGCTTTAATTTAACTACCTGTTCCAACTGAGAGGGACATTAATCAATCACCTCCCCCGTGCTTTATTTTCCTATAGTCTTCTCAGGCATTTTTAATATGGATGGTATCTCTCCCTCTCAAAAAAACCACGCCAACTCTGCTGGAGCTTGCAATCATACCTAAAACAGTCCCTGAAGTTTCACCTTAAAATGCTGTAACACAGAAAATACAAGCTCAATTTTTATGTGACAAGTTATTTTGCTGATTATGGAACCTTTTAAACATACTCCCAGTTCTCAAATAAACTAATCGCCCCGCGGCACCCAGCAAGGCAGCTCAGAGCAGCCCCAGCCCTCGCCAGGCGAGCGATGCGACTGGCACACCGCAGCCCCTGGAACAGCAGCAGCCGTCTCTCCAGCAGAAGCTGAGCAGTTTTCTCGGAATGAGAGAGGTTGAAATCCACTGTTAGGATTTATCTGTGCCAGCAGGACAAGAGGCTGCTGTGTGCAATTGTCTAATGGTTTTATGCATTAATCTGTTCAAGAGAAGGATTATATTTAACATTAGAAAACAGCAATATCTGCACATCCCCATGCCAACTTTCAGCTTCTGAAATTCCACTGCTCAGGCCAAGAGCCCCTCGACTGTTCAGAGGAGCAGGGGAGCTCATACCCTCGAAGCAAGGCAGAGTGACTCTGGTTAGGTGACACACCGTACCTGCCTCGGGCGCTCTCCCATCCTAAAGCAACGCAGAGGCCTCATCCCTCCACGGAAAACACAACAGGGCAAGAACGCACACAGCCACTGCCGAGCAGCTGGCATCTGCAGCTTATATTCCAATTTATCTCACCACAACCGTTCACATGTTTGAATCCCAGGTTTATGATTCAAGCCTTTACCACTGACAGAGGGAGCTATCCTTAACCTAATGAGAACAAGAAGATGTTCAAGTATTTGCAATCACAACAAAAATAAGCAGTTGCTGAGGCCATAAGCCACAGCTGCAGGAGTTACCAAGATACTAATGCTAATTTCCCTGAAAAGGAGGAAAAGGTGTGTACTAGCAAAGAATGTAACAGCTTTTATACATTTTCACATACACCACACCATGCAAAACAGACTTAATAGTCTGAGCATCCAAGTGCTCATGATACCATTTAAGCATAATTCTCTACAAAACAGCTTCACTACAGACTTTGGTGATTAAGAGGGGAAGAGCTGTGAAGTAAAATCTTCCCCATGCAGTAAGAACACATATGAAGTCTCTCTCCCATACGGATTCTCAACTGTCTAATAAGGAAATTTAAAAGTACCCATTAAAGTTTTTCTTCACTTTCAGAGCAACTAGAACAGAAGCAGGGGACCAGCTCTACCTAACAGCTCCCAGTACTGCCGCGGAAAGAAGGTGAACATATAGCTTTAGGACATTTGGCAAGACATGAGCAGGAAATAAAAGCAACTTATTTCAGGAATGATCACAAGCACTTTCAGCCATAAGAAATCATCCTCCCAACGGCAGCATCCAAATCACGTGCTTTGTGCTTCCTGCAGAAGACAAATTCACGCTGCATGCATGAGCACACTCTTCCACACAGAAAGGATATGCTACAAGTTTAAGGGGTGTTTTAAATTAGCCATATACACATGATTTAAGACTCACTCAAGAGGTTTTGCTAAAAGAACCCAAACCACGGAGTTCATGACATTCTCAGAAACGAGCATCAGCTATTTGAAGTTCGCCGCACAGCGCGACCACCACGGGATCAGAGCAGCACCGGGACGGGGCTCACTGCTGGTTTAAATCTTCTCTGCTCTGTTGTTCTTATGCAATAGGGCTCCAAAGGGTCCCAGCCCCGAGGTCGGGAAGGAAGCCAACATCTGATCAAACAGTGTATTAAGCGCCCCCCCCCCCCCCCCCCTTCCAAAGGCTTTTATTTCCAACACAGGCTCAAAGAAGTGTCTTTTGGTACATTCAGCTGCGCAGTTCTGCAGCACGCGAGAAAGCTATTGCTACAGCACAAGGAACGACAGTTAAAAAACAAGCTAAAACCTGACAAGAATTGCATAAATGCACCCAAGTTGTTTCAGTGACCAAGCAGCCTGAGAGTGTGGCCAGCAACAACACAAACCTGAGGGTGCAAACAAAGGGAACCCCACGTACTCTGCTGCAGGGGGGGCTACCACCAGAAGGGTGATCGGATCAAGCATCGTGAGCCTTTGATACCTTTCCCCAAGGAGCCATTCCCTGTCCTTCAGTGGGAGGAATGTTACACCAGAGTCAAATGCAGAGGACAACCACAGCTTGGAGTGAACGGAGCTAAATCTGTGCTGGAGGTTTGGGTCTCGAGGAATTTGTTAAATTAAATTCATCGCTGTTGAACTCCAGCAGCCTGACACACCATGGACTTCCCAACTCCACCATAAGCTCCTCCTTCTAGAAAAAGAGAGATTGAGAGGACACACAGATGCAAACCCAAGTGGAAACTCAACGGGTATAAAGGGAGACAACGTTTTGTTACGTCTTCCAAGAATTGTGTCTTCCAGGACGTGTAATAAAAAACTCCAAAACCACTCGACGGCCACTGCCGCTCTCCTCCCACAAACTCCCACATGCAGAACCACCCTGGTCTCTCTCACCTACCAGCTGCACCCACATTCAGAGACTCCCAGGCAAATCACCAACTTCAGCTGAATGCCCTCCAGAAAACACCACCAGTGGTTTTATTAACTCCAATTTTGACAGGCAACATTTCTCCGCGTCAAGGTCTTTGCTCTGCTCCCTAGGAACCAGAGATGTCCAGTCTTTAAGTGTCTTTTTGCCTAAAGTTAGAGCACAGGTATTTAGCAGAGATGGCATCTGAGACCAAGAAGAGGACTGACTACATAATTTTGGGGTTTGTTACGTGTCTCCCAAAAGGATGCAAAAGAACTAGCTCTCTCCCGAACATCAGAGCAGTAGCAGAAAAAGGATTTTAAAAAATGGACAGAATTTTAGTAGAACAATGTGTTACTAACTGGGCCATATTTCAGTGACTGCAATAAAGAATTTCAGAGCTACGGTCTAGGTGATCTTATTTTAAAAGGTATACAACTTCAAAGCAATGAGATATGTTCTGCCGTGAAGCAGCACTGAACTTGGCTGGCTTCCCTACTCTCTCCTAACACAACAAAGGAATACTGTTCTTCAGCAGCAGACAGAAAATACTGGCACATATTTTCAGGGAGACACCTGTTAAGACTAGAAAAGCTTACACTGAGTACAGCAGAGGCAGCCACAGTGGCCCAACAAACCTCAGAGTTTCACAAGGCCAAGGGAAGAGGACAACCCTGCCATCGAGGCTCCAGATGCCACCATGCTGACTTCTTTCCCATCCCAAGTTGTCCCCTCTTTCTCAACTTGATGTAAATAGTTATACAGACAGCATAGATGCTTCATGTTCACCAGGGAAGAGTTACAAGAGGATGCTTAGCCACACTTCGCAGATGAAGTTCATCTCCCAGAGCAGCATTTCCCCTTATTTCTCTAAGGAAAAAAACGAAAGGCCGCAAAGCACACTCGGGCTTCGGTCAAGAATTATCTGTACTTACTCTGCTTCAGAAAGAAATCTCTGCAAGTAAACTATGCCAACTATTCCAGCTAGCACACTGCAAAAGCCTCATCCTTGAGGAGCTCGGGCAAAAGGCATGCTCATTATGACAGCAACTTGAGACACAGTAGATGTATAAACAATACATCCTCTTCTACTTAAGAATGCAATACCCTATACCTTCATAGTCTCCAGTCTGGAGGGAGAAAAAAGGGGGGCAGGGAGGGAGTAAGGCCCACAGGAACTAAAAAGCAGCAGTTACTGATTCTGAGAAAAACTTTCCTCCTCGCAGTCACCAGTCCAGACTGCTGATACATGGCAATCCAGACTTTGACCTTCATAAGGCAGCCAAAACCTCATGATTAATATCCTTTGATACACAAAAAGGCTGACAAAAGTCTAGTCTGTCTTATAAACATAGTCCTAGATAAAACTTGTAAATGCACTCAGTTTAGTTTATTAAGAGCAAATTTATTTGCACCTCCTTAACTCCACCTGCAAGCTTACTAAGCAAAACTTACAGGCTGTTTTCTTCTTATTGACAAGTCTGATCTCCAAAACCTACTTATGTAACTGCTCCGTGCTTTTGCCATAGCATGTTCTAAAACTAAGATAAAATGCTAGCAGTGCAGAAGCCAGGCTGAATGCTCTACTACCTGCTGCAGAAGCTTGTCCCCAAAAGCAAGGCAACAAACTGACGTTTGGAGCAACAAGGTTAAATTATTCAAATGCTGCCAGAACTGACAGGACAAGTCCAAGAGAGTAACAAAAAGCCTTAATCTATCCCACCTTCAGCTTTCTGAAATAGGACCAAAAACCAAATAGCCCCTACCACCACATACACTGACCGCAGAGCTGGTTCACATGACAATACATCCATGGTAAAACCCACACGTATGCAGCTGTGAACAGGTCTTCGGGGCTGCACACAATACTGCTCCATCAGCAACATCATGCAGAGATTGCAAAGTCCTCAGAATCTCCCAAAGGCAATCATCTTCAGGCCTGTGTGCAGAACATTAAACAAATCCACGCAGCACCAGCGGCTCCACTGGCCAAGCAAGTCTGGGGCAAACTCGGTTCTATTTTTCTTCAGGGATGCGGCAGGTTAACAGGTCTACCTGCAGCTTCCAACAGCAAGAGGAGAGGTGCTTGGCTGAGACGCCAAGGCAGCAGAAGCCGCAGGAGGGCTGTGCTGCTTCACACCATGCTAGTTCCGACAGCAGCGCTTACCAGTGATGGTGAGGTGACAATTAAGAGAAACCTCAATGCATTTCTGAGAATTAGAAGTTAGAAATAAGGAACACCCAAAACAAAGACTACCGAACTCTCCTTCAGCAGGCTACCAAACCAACAAAGAGTTTTGCCATGTTCAGTATATTGCATACCGTTATCCACATGAAGTTACAGCAAGTTTTAGGACAGGTGTTAAACCTTGTGTTTCAAAATTTAAAAGCACCTCTAACCAACATAAGTGAAACCTACCACAACGAGCAGATCCTCCTACTTAGGTTTTACACTTTCTTTTTAAGCACACAGAAGCGGCTACAGAACAGCGTTCCGCAGTCCAGCCCAACTCCCTCTGTGCAATGAGACAGACATGCAGAGAAAGAGCAACACTGAGTTTGGGGTGTGAAGAAATAAAGCAGGTGGCATTGTTGGTGACTTGGCTGTACTATGAGCAACTTGTCACGCACATCAAAATTTCATATGCAAGCTCTCAAAACATGCTTGTTTTTAGCTATTAACCTGTACCTCCCTCCCTGCTCTTCCTAAAACCTGCTTTAATAAAATTGTATTTTGACCACTTTCAGACTTCAGATTTCTGCTTCATAGCCAATGAACTTAACCCCATCTGTAACTAAGGAGATCAGAGCAAGGGCCTCAGAAGCAAACTGCTGGGATGTAAGCAAACACAGAGACTTCTTTAGAAAAAGTCCACTGTATACCACGCGCGCACTGCGTGTACACACACATGCACTCCAAAACGCTCAGACATCTTTCAAGGCTTTCACAACTCACTATAAATTCATACAAGTCATTCATAATTCCCTATAGTTTAAAAAACCCAAACAGCTAAAAAAGACTGATTGTACCTCAGCACATGAAAGAGAAAACAAGACCACTTGTACTTCAGAACAGTTGGATTCAGCTACTGTTTGGTAAACGTACTGGCAATTACATTTATTCCTGTGACTCAGGGTTTCCACAGCCTGTTTCTGACCCCACCACTACCTGAATTACCCTGCAGTGCATCCCAGCTTTCTTTTGGCCTGTTTACACAACTTTACGTGGCCACGGTACTTCAACTCATTACGCTGCCAGTGATTAACACAAACCTGCAAAAAGCAGAACACTTCTGATTCTTTATAAAAAAGCTACGCAGAATGCAGTATTAATTTAACCTCATTTAGATAACTGAAAGATTCAGCATTTCATTCTGTGTAAGACGCTTTCTACTATGTTGAGGCAGCAAGCAAGGAATCAAAATAATGAGTTCACAGCCACATTTCTGGTTTTCACATAGACTGAAATTCCATAGACTGAAAGAATAAACTGCTGTATTGAACAATTAAGCAGCATTTCCTATCCACAGAAGTATATTCTCCTTTGGTGTCACTAAACACTGCACTGGTATCAAAGAACTCAGCTGTTCTTTAAAAAAAAAAAAAATAAAAAAAAATAATCCTCCTCCTTGCTGGCAAGGTGAATTACTGGAAGGCTCTTTCCTTGTCAAGGACAATGCAGGTTTGTATCCAGCAGACGTGGCAGGTTTGCCACTCCTACGTGTCTCCTCCCTGTTGTTAATGCAAACAGGGCAGTTCTTGAACGACCACACCGGGAGCAAGGGGCTGGACAGGGAGAAGAGGCAACCACAGACAAACTGGAATAGATGGCCCCAGCAACACACCACCTGGGGAGGGGACAGACAACAGCCCACGGGAAGTGTCCCCTTGTCACCGCAGGCATGTTTTTTGGCTCTTCTCCCTCCCTAAATAAACACAACCCGATGAACTGTACCTCTGCAAACTAATAACCCCATCAAGTTATTGCAGCCTCAGGAATCCAACACCAACATCTGCATAAGATTCATTTCCCTGCCGGAGCTTCAGCCGATGATGCAGTCCCTCGTGCCCGGCTCGGCAGATGCCCACCTCTGCAGTCTACACAGCAGGAAGCAAGGGAGATGCTCCTCTGTAGGATCTACAGAAGATTAGAGTATACAGGGTATGAGGTAGAAAGAGGTGCCACAGGAACAAGAACTGGTGAGGAAACACCAAGAATTCAATTATTTCAGCCTAAAAGAGATGGTTATATCTTAACTGTGTCAGTGAGAAAAAGGGCCATTACCCTCCCATTTCACCAGTTTTTCCCAGAGCCAAATCAAAACGCATCCCTACGAAAATGGTTCATGTTGCACATGCTGTTGGCTGCTACACCAGAAATTTATTTTTCTTGGATAGATTTTTGCCAGCCCTTTCAGTCAGGTTCAGCCAAGACACACTCTCTACTTCAGGACTTTTCAAAAGGACTAGATAATGTTTACTTTATGCCAAGACACCAGGCATGCAACAGGGGGAGGGGAAAAAAAAAAAAAGTATCTGTAGAGAAAAGCAAGCCAGCTCCCACCTTCTGAGCACACTCCCCTGCAGTTCAAGTACCACATTTTTGGAAGGATCTCATGCTCCGACTAATTTTATTTGCATCCTGTGTGAAGCCTGCAACAAATATCCAGCAATTTAATAAAGAGCTGGAAAGGCAGAAGAGATGAACATTGGTCTGTTTCTTTAATTTGGACCTTCTGCAATCAACAGTATGTTATTTAATATCAGGCTCCGATTTGCAAGAATAGATTCTTCTAGAAGATGGGATATTTTTAGAAGATGTTTTGATTGGCAGCATTGAAACGTCTCATACAAGAGGCAGAGCTTCCATCATTACCCCAGCCCTCCTCAGCTCCTCAAAAAATCATGAGATC
Source organism: Falco cherrug (assembly GCF_023634085.1). NCBI lineage: Eukaryota > Metazoa > Chordata > Aves > Falconiformes > Falconidae > Falco > Falco cherrug. The sequence continues at coordinate 875,859 of NC_073716.1, forward strand.
AACCACATCAGGATATATTTTTTTTTTTAATCAAAGATGTGTTTACCTCAGGAGGCTTTTCTTATTCTTTGGGGGTGACAAGAGGGGGAGTGGATGGAGCACTACTTCCCAGGAATTATGCTTTTCTACAGAAGTAAATACTAGATATGCTTTCTTATTATTTACAAGCAAAAGCAGAGCATGTCATGTTCACATGCCTAGAAGCCAGGACAAAAGCCAAAAAGAGCTGTGGCAACTTTCAGTCAAGCAATTCATGAGCAAAGGCACCAAATGAAAATAGTTTGCAGTAGTACGTCATCTTCCAGACCTTAACGCTTGATAAAATTTAAAAAGGTTCACAAAACCCAAAGTAGAGAATACAGATTCTCGATCTATTGATTTCTAAAATCTGCTGCAAAGAATGTTGTCAGGTTGCCAGCCGATTTAACAACCCAAGGTCCAATGCATGATCACACCATGCACAGGATCGTTCACCATCGTAGTGAATTACACTCGGCTGAACCTGAGACTTTGCCACTTTAGGACAACACTCTTCTTCTGACTCATGTCAACGTTATTTGCACATGTCAGAAGAAAGTGTAAAACACATGGTACATTTCCAAATGCATTCAAAAACTTTGAAGCCAAGCATTTCACAACAAAAGCCAACACAAAAGTAATTGTATCAGAAACAAAGAGCCATCGCTGCAAGTCGATTACTACATAGCCTCAAAGGGTCCAAAGGGCCAAGCAGGCTGAGCAGCCAAACTATTACGCATTTTCACTTCCAAAGCTGGGAACCCTCTAGGTCTGGGGAAGATATATGACAAAATGTTTTCATTAGCATAGCTGGAACTAGCTGTGGTAAGAACCCAAACCGTAACGCAGCCATTGTTCTTCAGTACTATCTAGCTCAAAGGGCGAGCAAGTTCACAAGTACTAGAGAGGACGGGATGTTTTAAGCAGGGGGAGAAGAGCGGGGGGGGAACCCCCAAAAACCAGACAGACACGGGCACAAAAGGAAAATGTCCTTCTGGAATTATTGTACAGTCTCTTGCGATAAATGCCAGGACTTTAAAAGTGATACCAGCCAGCACTAAGCTAACAAGCAACTACAAGGGTTAAAAAAGGGGTGGATCTAGGTGGGATTTTTGCATGGTTTCTTACTTCCTCCAAGACACTTCCATAAAGCAAGAGATGACACATTTCTGTTCAGCTCTCTTGCCCTAATGTCTGGCAAAAACTGATCAGAGGTACGATGGAGTTGATTAATCCTTGAGGAAGTCAGGCAGCTGCTGTTCTTTGTGGTAGAGAGGAGGAGGAGGAGGAGGGGGTGCTACCTATTTGCTCCACTGCATTGTAAGAGACAACAGCATAAGCCACAGCTAAGTAGATAATCACAAATTCTCAGAACCTCCTTTATCTCACCAAGCATCAGCTAAACAAATAAAGCAAGATGCTTTTGGACAAGTTACTCTCAGAAATTAAATGAAACGCAGGAGAGCTCCACTACTCCAACTAATACTCCCATTTGTACCAGGTCAGCAATTCTCAAGGGCAGCAAGGACAGGCACACACACATCCCTGTATTTCTCATCTGAACAAAATCCCCAGTTGCTGGGCAAAAAGCACTCAACTCACTTTAAAAGTCCAGTCAATCTCTATAGGACTGGGTGGGGGTATGGAAATGGGAAAGAAAAAAAAAAAGAAAAAAAAAAGGGAGAAAAGGCTTCATCAGATACATACTCTTGAAAATTTTCAGTCTCTCAGTCTGGAAGGAAGACTACAGTTTTCTCCCAGGCCTAATAAATTAAAGTGAAAACAAGTATTTTTCTAGTAAAACTACTAGGACAAGGCCCAGAACAGGAAGATCACTTTATGTACCAGTTTGACTAGTTGAGAAATAAAAACACCTACATCGGGGGGGGGGGGGGCGGCGGGGGGAAGGATCCTACTAGAAAGCTCCAAAACAAAGCAGGGGGTGAGGGGGGGGGGGGTGTGTGGGGGGGTGTGTGTTTCAATTATGTAAGGCAAACATTTAAAGTAGCCAAGTGCTCTGGATGCAGATGGTTGTTATCAAGCAAACAAGAACTAGATGAAAGCTATTTTGAGGAATGCCGCAACATCAGAGCAAAACAATAAAGCGAGGACTTCTATGCCAGAGTCACCAAGTAACACTCGGCTACAGCAGTAGACTCTCATTAGCGGGGACCACTTCGTTACTGCTACAAGGGACTGCAGAGGTTACCTCCCCCACACTCCAGTCTTGAAGCCATTGCTTGCTCCAAGCATCACAACTAAAAGCTGCTGGGAATTTACGACCAAAGCCTTCAGATGTGACAACAACGAAGGGAAAAAAACCCGAGAGTTTTCTATGCATTCTACCCTCTCTCGGAGTTGCATCACTAAGCACTAGGGTTTTTAAGTTGAGGGAAGGATGGAAAAAGGAAGGACTGAAGTGGAAAGTGTGTGCAAGACAACTGGGGTTCCTGTGCACCCCAACCACTGACCCAAGCTGTGGGCAAACTCTGTTCAGAAGGAGCTCTGCTGCAGAAATCAGATGATGAGGAGAAATTAGATGCAGAGGAGATAGCAAACATGGAACTACTGCCCACTGGGGCAACAGAAAGAGCAAATGGGAAATTAATCTATATACACACAGGGGAAAAAATTACATGCATACAGAATTCAAGTAAACACAACGAATAATTTTTCGCTAGTTCTCCGTAAGGTCACCAGGCTTAAGCAAGTCACTCTTCCTTTAATTTATCACAGAAGAGTGCCTTGTCCTAGTGCACAAATTCACTTGCTCAAGCACATGAAAAAACAGGTAAAATAAGCAACTCAATTTGCAGAGTGACTAATCTGCTTAGGGCTTACCTGTACCCAGCCTGAAGAGGCATTTGGTTTCATGAGTTTAACACAGCCAAAGCATGCCTGGTAACAGCAAGCAAACAGGGGAAAAAAAGGCAGATCTGTGCCATGACAACTAGGATGGGTTACAAAAGCTTTCTCTCTACAGAGGATACTATCTTGAAAATAAATACTACCTCAACAACCAGCGCACAGGAGAACTAGCTGCAAAAATAACCAGAACTCCTTATATTAAAAAGACCTGGACATTAACACAAGAGGAGGACGCGAATGCAGGAGTGAGAGGAGGGGCACTAGGGCACATTTGACAAGTCAAAGATTCACACAAAAGAGTGAACCAGCACAGAGCCGCTGTAACTGGAGACACATGTAATTTCAGCCTGTTCTGTAAGAATTCAAACAACAGCTCATGCTCATGAAAAAGCTGCTAAAAAACCCCCACCAAACCCAGCAGTTACACATCTCATAAGCCAGTTTAAGATCTAATACACAAGACAACGTCAATCAAAGCCTTCAGGTAAGATTTTCTTCTAGAAGTATCACTTATTAAAAATAGGTTTAAATAACTTACGAGTTAAGTTGGTTTGGGCTTCTTGCCCATTTCCAGAGGCAGGGGGACAGCAGTGGGGAGTGAGCAAGGGCTGAGTCTGGAAAGCTGTCTTTAGGCACAATATGAATCATCACACTGAAGAATTTTCTTTAAGTGGCTGGCTACTACTCAAACAGATTTATTTTATTTAAAATGGTAAGACTTTGGCCAATCTGTGAGCAATGAACCTTGGAGAAGTCATTAGATGACACTTGGGCATGTACATTACAATGATACAGATTAATTTTCAAGTATTTTTCAATTTAATCCGCCTTGACATAGGAAAAGTGGTTAGTGCCTTGAAAGATTTCCTAACGTGGTTACTTCCTCAAATTACTTTCTGCTGTCTCAGTATAAACAGCATCTTGCCTTTGATTTTCAGAAATGCCTGCAAATGGCAGGAGAGCTACCTACAACACAGGAGCAGAGAGAATAATTGTCTTGTTTCAGTCTGAGACAGTAAAAAGCCAACACCACAAAATGTTGCATACATGGAGCAAGAGCCCTGCAAGTGTTCTGCATTCAAAATGCAGATCCACAGAAGGCTAATTGTCTCATTTTTTTGAAATAGCCAGCACTGGAATAGCAGAAGTCACATGGAGAAGGGCTCCAATTCACACAAAAATAGGCAGATTTAGCTGCTGCAACTTTTATTCACGCCACTGTCCCAGTCTAGGAATAGTAACTGGCTGCTAAACAGAAGTATCTTCCCCTTCACCACTGGGATGTGAGCCTCCAGCAGAGAAAAAAAGCCACACGGAACATGGAGAGCCCGTTACCTCTTCACAAACCACCCAGATTGGGAATTGGGACCGCAGGAGTTAAATTTTGTCAGAAGCTGCCAAAGCTGTGCAGAGCCAAGACCCCGAGCACCAAAGCACCTTCAAAGCCTCCTGTCTCTTGCTCTGCTCTGCGTGCCGATACCCACAGCACCCAGGACAGGACAGGACCTGAAGTAACGGCAGCAGAGAGACGGCAGGTGAGCACCGAGCATCGTGCCCAGCCACAGAGCTGCTGCGCCATACCTTCTTCTGAGGGTGTGGGGAAGGTACACACGGCACGCACCGGCCACCAGCGGCCACCGCAGCCACCTCTGAACACATTCACCTCCTCCTCCAGCACTTTGAAGGCCACTCACCGTGGGTGACAGCACAACACAGTGCTTTTGCCACCCCGAATGCAGAAGCGAGTCAAAAAACCCCACCAGTATGCAAAGCACTGGGTTTGTTTATGATTTGGTGTCGCCTCCCTGCAACACAACGTACCTTTACTTGGCATAACAGCCAGGAGAAGCAACTCCCACAGGCACATACAGCCCCTGCGAGTGAAACCGCTCATCACTCCCTGTCTGCAAGCACCGAGCACACGCAGAAGGAGCAGCGACGTCTGCAACAGCCAGAGACCCAGGACCCAACCAGGATGGCACGCTGCTGCATTAAAAGGTGTCCTCTCCAAAGTTCCACAGGCACAAGAAACATGTGAACTACTAGTCAGCTTCTGATGCAGACAGAAGACAAGGGCAGGGCAGGACCAGTTGTCACTACGCCCAAGCTCTGCAATTATGGCAGAGAAAAATCAGAAAGCGGCTGTGCAGTCTGGCCAGGAACGTTCGTAGCCTCCGGCCAGTCCATCAGCTGTATCCCGAGGGCACCGACCAGCACAGGGACCGGCTTGCAGCAGCTTCCTACTCACAAGCCAGTGGGGCAAGGCCAAAAGCTCAGAAGACTTAATACCTAACTCAATAATACAAAGATTAAATACCTAACTCAATAACAGAAAACCACAGATGAGATACACGGAAGTGAGATGTTCATGCACCGATTTTAAGCTAATCTGGAAAGTAGGAATTTCTTGCCAGGTTCCTACAAGTGATTTAATTGCAAAGTCATCTAAACTGCAGTGCCTTTCACTGACCTCCACTGCTTCTGCTCACCTAACTGGGTGGAAATACGGGGCTAGGTACACGGCTACTGACACACAGCTCAAACTTACACCCACTCAAATACGTGCACACAAACATCCTTCTCTGAACACTTTTTCTCCAAGAAGCCACTTTTCTGTGATGTCTGTCTATTGCATCTACATAAAACCCCTTTGCTTCTTACTCAAGAGCTGATGGAATTTGATAATGCAATGTAACATCACCAGCCCCGAAACAGTGAAAGCTCAATACTGGTCATAAAGTAGGAGCCGCCAGGGAATTCACTAAATGCAGATTGTCTGTAAAGCCGTATGAGCTTCTCTGCTACAAAGGCCTCTAAATGGAGACATCCAATTTTTAACTCAACTAAGCTCACAGAGACCCCCCCCAATGCAAACAGGGTAACAGCTCCAAACATTTAACTGAGTATCATGGAAGGTGATGATGAGCCCAGCACACAGGCTGGATAAACTGAGATATTTTTGACCTGGACCTGGAGAGTGAGTAACATCATAGTATTCGCAAAGCTTTACCTGTAGTATCAGAGAGGAAAGACCTTGTGACAAACATTCCCAAGATGACTGAAGTTCTCTTGTTTCCTGTTTGCTGGCCAAGACAAGTTCAATCTACCAACGGTGGCTGACTCTGGACAACACATCAAATCACTTTCCCCTACTTAGCATCAATTCTGCTCCGAACAGAAAATACAATTAGACTTCCCTCCAATTCACATTGCCTTCCATTAATATTTTAAAGTCCTCCCTTCTACAAATAAAATCCCAGCAACATTTCTTACAACATCGTTATATGTTACTATGGAAACTGCTAAAATGTCACAAATACAAAAGGCTAAAGCTCTGCTCCATAAGGAGTAGCCTGATCCTCCTTATTTCCCTCTTTCGATAATCAGGTGACCAAATGTTTTCAGCCTAATAAAAAAAAGTTACTGTTACAGTGGGGGGTGGGGGTTTTAGGTTTTTTTTCCTGTGCTGCTTTAGGTTACTGAATATTTTATTAAGCAAGCAGCCAAATGAAGTCACATTTCACAAATCCACCCTGCTGGGAGGCGCTTTTTAAGAAGTGAAATGGCACTCAAAACTATCTGACAAACTCAGTGCTGTATGGTGCTGCAAGGAGACACCTGAAACTGCAGAGAGATCTGTGGCAAAACTGCCCCTTTCTCCCACCCCCCCGACTGTTCCACTATGTAAGTGAGAGACAACTCAAATTACGTATTTTTACAGAGTAAGGACACACACATTTCGTGGATAAAGGGAGCTATAACTCTTCAAAATGGGCTAAGTGTCTTCAAGAATTGAGCACTTCTGGAAAGAGCATGCTTATGCTCATTCATAAGACAACACAAATTAATCTGCTTCAGAAGCAGAAGCGTCACGAGATGTGCCAGCCGAACTCTGCCACCACTATCACAGGGAACATCTCGTTTTGCAGTTAAGACATCATGGTTGCACATGAGCACCAGGGAGAAAACAGCCATCTGCCAAGTTGCTCACCTTCACTAACCTGACAGCTCACAACTAACAGAAGAGCTTTAAATACATCACTCTGTTGACCTCCCTGTTTGGGCACAACAACCAGCCACGGACAAGTGCTGGAACAAGTGTGTTTGGGCAAAAAGTTGAAGGCTGGTTTTGGGGGGGGAGCAGGCAATAAGAAAGCCACCTCCAACGTGACCAATCTGCAGCAAAATTTTTGAGACACCCCATCCTCATAACAAAATCAGTGAATTTAAGGTCTCAACAGGGCAAGTCTCTTGACTGTCCCCTTTTAAATATCCTCCTTCACCAAAGTATCAACCCCCACACTGCTGACGGGATGCAATTTAATAAAAAAGAATGTTCTACAGGGAAATCCCAGGCAGCGTTAACAAATCCTTAACTCGGCGTGCCCGTGCCAGGTACCCTTCCCATAAATAGCTCGTTCAGTGCTGAGGTCAAAGCTGGAGCAGGCATTCCAGAAAGTAACCTTATCACAGAGAAGGTCAGAAGGGGGAAGAAGGAAAAATAAAAAAAAGAGCTGGATGTTACTTAAGAAATAATTTCATTGCATTGACAAGGAGCACATCGGCAAGTCTTTCAAACGCAGAGAGCCACAACCAGAGGATGTTAAGAGACTCCTCCAAGCACAGTGGAGATCTGAACCATCCCCAGTTCCCATCTGGCTCCAGAGATGTGAAGGGCAGCTACAACAGACACAACTGCAATCTGAGTTTCTCTTTCCACCTCCCAGCTGAATCACTAGTCAATACACAAGCCTTCACCTATTTATATCCCTAAGTCCTTCCTTTCATTCAGAAATCCAGCAAGTAAAACCTAAGTCAATTTTTCAAGTCCTCTTCTACCTCAAGCGTTTTATCAGAGGATGGCCCAGCAAAGCCAGCCAGCTCTCCAAGCCTTTGGAACGAGACACTTGCAAAACGCACCATATCCAGGGTGTGCCCAAAACATGCTCCATGGAAAAATCTACTGGGGTAGTGCCAGTTTAGCAACGAAAACATTTTCCCCCAGCTGGAAGTCTAGCGCAGTGCTGCTGCCGAGCTAGGGCAACCAGAACCAGAACGTATCTGCTGGAAGGGAGAACAAAGGAGGGGGGGGGGGGGGGGGGGGGGAGCCCATGTTACTGCATAATGACAATCAAAATCTTCCAGGAAGAATCACCTGCCTGTGAAGTACACCTTCACAAACTCTTCAAGGATGTCCATGCTTGCCACTGCTTCAGTTTGAATCTTAGCATGTAGTAATTTTTTGTCTTGTGCCAGCATTAACAAGAATAAAAACACAGCTCTGAATTGCGGCTGCTTACAGATGCTGCTGTAACGCAACACAGAAGTCTTTTTCCCATCCCCCACACCGGTATATTAGACTTCAATATTAGAGATCAGCTCTGAATGGGGCCCCTTTCCCTTGCTCAAACACTAACTTCAATTTCACATGAGATTGTAGGAAAGCAGACAAGTTACCACACTAGGTTTTTAATGCCAATTCACATTCACAAACTTCGCAAACATTTTCTTCTGCTGCTTCAGATGCTGTTACAGGCTCTTTCCAATGAAAAGCAAAGTAAATATTTATGCAACCCTCTCCAAAGTGTCACCCACAAGTCCTAAAAAAATCTGAACTAGAGCCCATTCTTACTCGCTGCCCCACTGGGTCAGGGCTATAGAGTCAAAGCATAGTTTATTGGTAGTGCCAGACACCAAATCAGTTCCAGCCCTCCACATTATCTTTAACACACCAGCCCAGTGCAGCCCCACGGCCCAAAAAAACAGGCAGAGAAGATCTGAGACTGAACAGAACCACCCAGAACCCTGCAAGAGCACTACCGGCATCTGCAAGAAAGATGCAGGCAGATACTCTGTCTGCATCCAACACCCCACCCCAAATTCAAATACCTGCCCGCACCACAGCACCTGACTCTGCTGTTCATTCTTCGCACACACGAACCAACACTGAGTGCCAGTTCCCTTCTGCTCCCCCCGTAACAACTGGAAAGATAAATTTTATTAAACCAAGGCATCAACCTCCTTCTCGGATAAGACCAACAAGACTGCCTTAACAGAGTTCTGTGGCTGGCAATGTGAGTACCTACATGGAGAACACCTAACCTCCCTCCCGTACTCCAGTACGGTCTGAACGAGGATCAAGGCTCGAATAAAAGTCAGAAGCAACTTATTAGAGACTCATTGTATCTATAAAAGGTGTACTATGACCAACATTTCTTGGAGAAATAACTGACTTTTTTTTTTTTTTTTCTTAAGATCTTTCTCAAGTAGTGTTCTCATTTGCCCTCTTTTCTTAAAAGCAAGAGGGACTTGCAAAGTGTCCTACTTTGGATACCTGATTAAGCATTTTTGAACAATGAACTGCTCTCTGCTATTCTGCTTTCAAATGCAAAGCAAGAACATGTTCAGGATTTGCTCTCTTTCTGTCTTCCCAACGGAAAGATGCTTGAGGGACAGCTCTCCTGCCCAACACATTGCTGCTGAGCAGCACACGGATTACAAGCAATTCAGGTACGACATATGCAAGTTTTCATAAGGACCTGAAAAACAGAAGGTTAAGCCCTGTGCTGTCGTCAGTACCTACAAGCACAGCCAGAAATCAAGAACAAGAAAAAGACTACAAAGAGCCAAGCTGGTAACTAAGAAAGTCACAAAGAGCAGAGGCAAATTTCTAGGATTGCCCTGCATATATCAGTTAGTGAACGTGTTTGTGACCAGCAGGAAAAGCTTCCCGAGTCCCCACAGCGTGGGAACTGCCATCTGAATTACAGCTCCACGAAGTCACAGATTTGACAAATGCTATTTAATAGCCCTTGAGATACAGGATTCCTCATCGCGCTCTCACTTGAAAAATACAATCAAGGGAGAAAAATCAGAATCTCTAAATCCTATTTCTGCACCTACCCCTCGAACAATCGCTGACGCAAGTGCCACACGCATCCCTCTCCAATGCAGGACTTCGAAATTAGTGCTGACAAAAGCACTTCTTAGTGAGAAATCTTCATTACTACTCCATGTCTAGCAATTCTGAAATCCAGGCAGCACAATGTGGCACAGTACAGGGAGGAGTCAACACACGGGCTCCAAGGCTGTGAAATGATTCACCGCAACACCAAAGCACAGAAGGTGCTCGGATTTCCCACCAGTGAATGGGGATAATTGAAGTGTACTTAGGCATCGTGGCCACAGGCACTGTAACAACCACAGCCGAACGCGCTGCAGGCACTGTCTGACCCTTGTAAAAGGTGGTGTGAGAAGTTAGTCACAAGGAACTTCAGTTCGTTCTCAGCAGCTCAATGTAACTGCCCATCAGGACAGTGACTCTCCAGGTGACACACCTGAACTAAAAGATAAGTTCCAATTAAATATTTGCTTGAAAATTTTGCTGTGGTACACAGACCAAAGTTGAGGATTGTAAAGACTAAACCACATACCACTCACCACCTAATGACTACGTTTGCTGCTCGACATAGGTAACGAAGCAGCCAAAAATAATTGGCAAATTCTGATGAAACTAGTCTACAGTCAAATGTAAGACAATCAAAGAAACCGACCAGTCTGAGAAAAGCAACTACTATAAAGATGCACAAGCCACATGAAATGTATCCTACTTATATGTACTAGTACAGGGCCACAGAAGCACCAGGACTTTGCTAACTTGCTAAACCATCACTTGGCCAAGTAAGCCAGAGCTCAGCCAGCTGCCCTCCAGCACTGGGAGGAATTTGCATGTCCTGCTCCGAGCAACATCAATTCCTGATCCTGCCACGCTGACAGCTGCATCTGGGCCCTTGCACAGCTGCACAGGTTTCACCGCTGCCTACGGTCACACCCAGCCAAAGAAGTTCAAGACGATCCTCCGCAGGGGAGGCTCCGACCTGCCTTCGTCACCACCAAGCAGAGGCAACGCTGCCCTTGATCCGAAGTCTGCCACCGCACACGCCTTTGAAGCGATGTAAGAGGATCTTCGCTGTGAAGCAGGGTTGCGTGTTATTAATCGGAGAGCAAACAAAATGCAACGTGGTGGTCCTCGATCCACATAAACCTAAGGCTCCATCAGGAATCACCCCTGCCTGCACACGCTTTCTTTCCCCATCAGTTGCATGAGAATCAAGAGTGCGTTGTTAAACCAAGCCCATAGCTGGCAGGGCTTCCCAACAAAGGTGTAACAAATACCTCCCTGCTTGTTTATGCATTACATGATGGCCTGGTTATGCACCTGAATGACAGCACCTTCCTGGGCAGCAGATCTGCAGGTGCTTTAAAAGGACCTACCAAGTTCTGACAGATCACCAACACAACTGGAAAGATGCAGTTCCTCAGAGAGATGCTGTTATATAGCTGGGATCAGGCGGGCCAGAACAGTACAAATGCTTCAGAACCTGTCCTTGACCAGACACTGATTCTGGAATGCCACCATGCCAGAAAAACTCAAAGGTCAGCTCTTATCTAAGCATGATGTAAACACGTCTGTTGTTTCTTTTGCATCCTTCCACTTGAAGCCCAGAGGCAGTCAGTGACATGGCCATGTACTACAAGACACACTGTAGCGTGTAACTCTCACTGAAGGTCCAAAAGCAAACAAGCATCTTCTTGGGGGAAGGCAGGGACACCCAGGAGCAATACATAACCAAAGGCTGCTGACTGAGGGACGAGAGAGAAGGTTTGACACCAAGATATTGTCTCCCTACCAAAATTAAAATAACCCGGTTAAAAGTCTTCCTTCTAATAAGTAAGTTCAGCAAGCTGCAAAATCCAGCCAAACTTGAGCAACCCTGCAAGCAGCAAAAAGCCTTCGCTGCTCTGCGCTCACACAGATGTGGAACAATGGCTCTGTACAATAAGCTGGCCCAAGGCAGCTTCCCAGTGGAAAAGTCAGCTCTTGCCCTTCCTGTCTCTTAGCACTACTTTGAAAGGAATGATATTCAGATGGACTCAGACACTCGTACCAGCTTTTAAGGTTGACTTCAGAGTTTTGCTGACAAGCACAAACGTGCATTCACAGCCTCAACTTCAGTAACACCAGAGCTCGTGAGACCCAACGTCAAAGCACTCATGCCAACACAACAGTCAATCCTGGGAAGGCCAATTACTAAATATCCACAGGCATAAACTTTAAATGAGGTTTGGTGGGCCTGGCCTAGATGCCAGTATGCATACACACCAGCTTCTGAACCTATACACAACAGAAGGAGCGTTCTTTTTATTAGCTTTAAAATCTTTGGCTTTTTAAGAGTACTTGGGAGGCTGGGGAACGTAAAGGCATGACTAACACAAAGGGCAGAAAAGTCAGCAAAAAATTTCATGCATCATGTCTCCGAATACCGCACTTCCTCTCGGGATTAAGAGGAGTGGCAAAGAAATTTCACTTTGCTAGACAACACGTGAATCTATGAAACCCACAGTGTGGGAAATCTAAAACTACTTTGGCCAGAATTTTAATCAAATGTCTCCTCTAATAACTATCACAATACTTATAAATGCAATTTTACTACTAATCCCAACAGTAAGTTTCTGGACATTATAAAACAGGAATAAAGCTATTAAACTCTTTTTTTCTAACAGCACCAGAACACCTTTATGTCCAGCCAGCAGCGATCACACGCTCAGCTACTAGGTTTGCACTGAAAGCCACGTTTAAGACTTCACATACAGCAGTTGATCCTATGCTAACATCTCAAAACATGATGTGACATTTAGCTGGAATTTAATATTCAAGAGCTGCAACATCTGTTTATCAGCACTCATCCATATGAGTGTGTTTTTGGAAGATGCTGACCAAGTACTCACACTGTTCACGTCCTCCTACTGAGCTCAGTAAAATTTGCGTCACACAGCGCTCGACCAGCCATTAACACTACTTTGGACAACAGGTATCAAAATAGATTTGGTTGTTTCTCCACAGAGATCTGAACAAACCCAGGATGCAAGAGTCCTCGCAACCATTTCCAGCCTTGATCAGAAAGCCATCCACGTTCCAAAGAGGACCCCTGTGACTGCTGCAGGGAGCTTTTTGTCGACCTTAGCTATACTTCACAGACTGAGGTTTAAGTTCAATAGGTCCATCAGGCTGGAAGAGATCATCTACTGATGCAAGCAAGATTTTACACAGACTAGACACAGAATATGGCCTTTTAAGAGACTTGTGCCAAACGCTGTGATATGCACTCCTAGGGAAAATTCTTGGTTTGGGGAGAAAAATTTCTTGACCTGTCAAGACCTTCTGCCTTGACAAGGATCTTCCACCTCCACACACACAAAATGACACCTAATACTTACGCAAACAGCATCCAGTTAACAATATAATTATGAGGCTGTTGTCCTAATTCAGTGCAACTCCCAAACAAGAAGAAAATTCCCAATAATAATCTCCCAGATTCAAGAAGAGAACACACTCGCTTCACACTTCCGCTAGCCCTTGGACCAAATCCATTCAGAGTTTTTTTCCAGATAGTTCGTTTACAAAAAAAATAATTAAAAAATAAAAAATTCCCCAGTCACAAGTATGCTGTCAGCTATAAAGATTCTGACTGGCCTTTCTTTACATGGTTTGCAACAAAGATTCCCACTGTAAAAAGACAAACATCTCATTTCAGGGAAGAGGTCCAACACACGATGGAGAGAACTGTTTATAGTATTTCGGGTTTGTAACTGCAGCATGCTTGCATCACTCCAGCCAGCCAGCATCTCCAGGACTTGCTGCCTCACAACACCACCACTGACTACCGTATGCACAAAGAATTTTATCTTCAGTGTTGCATGTGCTGCCTGAACTAGGCAGCTGCAAATCACACTACACCGGTTTTGACAACCACTCCTTTGATCTAAGCCCATCAAAAAAAGAAGTGTTCCTACAAAACCCAGACTGTCCGCCGCCACCTTTCACTCCACTCTCCCCCCACCAGAGGTAAGCAAAGCTACTTACAGTGGTACGTGGGGTTGTTCTGGGTCTGCTTTGGTCAGTTCCTCTTCTTCAACATCAGACTCTCCTCCCGAGCTGCTGTCAGTGACATCCGAGTCAAATGCTTGTTCGCTGGATCTCAAGTTGGCCATACCACTGGCCGTGAATCTCTCCAGTTCTTCCGATACAGAGTCGCTCTTCAAGAAGCTGCTCAGGCCTTCCGAAGTAACTGTCTCACTTGCAGCTTTCCTCAAGGCTGCTTCTGCTTTTCTGGTCAACATCAGCTGGCTCCGATGCCTCAGGGGGTCCAAAGTTGGAAGCTTGCTCAGAGTTTTCTCCAAGAAGCCACCCAACTGCTGCTGGATGTGTCTTTCCACCTGCTTTGCCTGCACCACCTGCAAGCGTTTCTGCAGCCTGCGGGCACGGCTCTCAATGTCTGCCTGCCGTCGCAGCAATGCCCTCGTCCTCATCTCAGAGCCAAGAGCACTGTGGTGACCGGCCAACAGAGAAGGTTTCTGCTCCTCCAACTTACTGCTCCCAAAGTCAGAGTGACTACCAACACTGGGCAACCTCATCTCTCCACTGCCACCCTCGAGCACCCACTGCTGCTCTGTGGAATTAAGGGAAGATTTGTTTGCAGTACTATTATTGCTAAAGGGAGTTGTGTGCTCTGCATCAAGGCTTCTATGTGGAAGAGTGCAATTGGTCAACCCAGTCTTCAAGTCCCCCAATTCAGAACCTCCTGCATTATAGTCAACACCCTGAAGGGCAGCAGAAGGAGGAGCACACTTCCCACCATTCAGAGAACTAGAATTTTCATGGTCTGAATTGGTGCTTTTGGCCAATTTCTTGGCCAAGCCGTTTACAGGCGCTTGCGGGAGAGGTGGCTGGCTATTAGTACTCATCGTTTTTAGATTCTCCAAAGTGAATTCTAACACTGGTTGCCTCCCCAACAGATCACTTGTTTTCAAGAAGGACTGAGATAAGAGAGAGTGAGATTTAAGGACTGTCTGCTTGTTGAAGACTCCTTGCAGCTTCAGAGGCTCTTTTGAAGAAACAGATGTTACATCCGAGCAGAGATAAGAGGCCACTAGCGGCTGCAGCTTGCCCAGCTCTTCCTTTGTAGGGTTGTTTCGAAAATCTAAACTGGGATCCTCCGGAGCAATGGCTTTCCTTTTGGTGCCGTTGGCAGCCAGGAGGATGCTGTTGGCGTTGCCGTTGCTCTCGGCACTGCCAGGCGACAAGGTGGAGGACGGGGGAGCCAGCTTGAATCGGATGTGGTGAGCTTCAGCTGCTGCATCAGTGAGAGCGGGCGCCATCGCAGCCATTCAGCACAGAGAGACGGGAAGTCCAGCCTCTCCTGGTGCCGAGGCCAGCTCCACTGCCTCCCACTGCCGCTCCCGAGGGCAGCCTACGGAAGGGAAGGGAGAAGAGAAAGTTAGGCATTGCACTTACAGAAAATAAAACAAACAAGACTCACAAGAGCAGCGAGACTTATTGACTCGATGCTCTTGGTAAGGCCATGCAAGCGCCACGTTCAGCGGAGCATCCTCCCTCCATGGCCACCAGCCCCCTGCCCACAGCTGCCTGTGGGCACCAGACAGCTGAAAACAGAAGGAGCAACGCGCAAGGGGGTCCCAGGATCTCCCAGAGCCAATGCCTGGCCATAACTACTCTCAACTCTCCGTCCATCCACCGAGCACACTTGCATCCCCCGGACCTTCAGGAAAGGCCTGGCCCTGGTTATACCTATTCCTCAATGCCTGCAGCTCGCCAAATTAATCTTTTAAAACCCTGAGCCACATCCAATAAAACAGTTTTCACTGCTTCTACTGCTAACTCAGGTGCATTAAAAATGACAAATTAGAACTATAATGTGTAACAGAGACAGAGCTTGAGGGGAACAAAACTCCATATGTTTAAACTCCCAGTGGCTGAAGAAAGCCCACCACCCCACAGCCCCCCGCAATGCCACTGCTCCCCCGAAAGCCTGGGATTAAGAAAGTTGTTTCCCTGGTGTGTACAAAACCTGCTTTCCCAGAAGTACATTTCCAAATAAGCCAGGTGATTTCCAGTGTTAGCAATTCCCACTTCTCTTTCAGGAGCATGGATAAAGATTAACCCACACACACACCATGACAGAGCAGTTCTACGCTCTGACTGGAATAGCAAGCCATGGCTTAGCTCAACTAGATCAAACAAGTTAAGAGAAATAACCAAAGACCTTCATTCATGTACATTGCAACTGCTTCCCACCCACCTTCAAGCTTCTGGTCATTTACCTACTTTCTTTAGCACTAGAAGTGTCAGTGCTTTTTAATGCCTTTTGGTTTTGTTTTTTTTGAGCTGCATTCACATAGCCCACAGCACAGGCTGTTCTACCAGTGCAACATTTACTTTATTTTCCTTCTGCTCCTGAAGTTATCTAGCAACTTCATATGCTATTACAATGTCAATTTAATAATAAAAAATTGCCCTGATCTCTTGCCTGATATGCCAAATCCTCTAATTTCACATAAATTTGCGTAAGCTTGCCGTAGCTGTTTGTTAGCACACCCCATATGACATATATGACAAAATTAATATACCACTCTACAGGAAAAGTGAGGACGATCTCAAGTTTGGGTATGTTGAAGGAGCACAACGGAACAGCCCGTTGTGTTTGCAGCCTTGTTCAGCCGTGCCGCAGTGGCTCCCGGGTGTCAGAACCCTGTCCCCACGCCAGGGACCACAGACGGACACCGGGGCATGAAAAACACCCACTATAAAGCCTGACCTTTTGTCAAAGGTCTGAGACGAGGTGGAGGGGCAAACCCACGACCCCACGGAGGGAAGGCCCGTGGGACGAGCCCAAAGCCGTTCGGTTTCCCGTGAGCATGTACCGTGGTCGACCGGCAGCTCCCCACTAGCTCTGCAACACAGACCAGGCACGGTCTCTGCCAAAATGCCACCAAACCCAGCAAAGCGACACAGAGCAAGAAGACAGGGAAGAAAGGATGAACTGCCAGAGGAGCCGATTAAAATTAAAAAAATACTGAAGCTATTGCAACAGAAGTACGGAGATGTTAGAGGTGGGTTTAGACTTCAGAAGTCCCCTGTTCACAGAACGTAACATATTTTGTCATCATATCTTGTCCTTACTGAAAAAAAGGATACCACATGCCGAAGAACTGACTGCACGCTTATTTAAAATGGCTTTTAGCCACCACTTGGGGCCATAAATAAAGACTGAAAATGACTATTCAGGGAGAAAAGGAAAAAAAAAAAAAAGTAACTTTCAGGGAACTCTCCACTTATAGCTAAGATGCCCTTGGGAGAGGAGGAAGACTGTCAGGATAGAGGACTTCCCCAACTCCAGTCACCTACCAAGACCTTCACTACAGCGACACGTACGCTGGGAATGACTGTTCGTAACGGTCGTTCTCAGTTCTGCACAAACAGGCTGGTCCATCTTCCAAAGGGAGATTGGATCACTGCTCTTCACCATGTTACTGCCGCAGCACTGCGAGATACGAGAGCAGCTTAGGAAACACCTGTAACTGCAGAAAGGCAGGAAAACCTGCGCTCGGTGCTGGATGCAATGATTCTTTACGAACATACCTGCACCGCACTGCAGTCACTTAGGAGTTTATACCCAGGCCAAAGAGAATTGTATGAGTAAATTTGTAGGTCATCAACTTTAGTTAAACAGCAAAAGAAAGCAGAAGCAAAACTTTCATACTGCCTTTTCCTCCGGGTTAGCAAACTCACTTTAAAGAGAAAACCCTCCTACTAAGCTACTGCAACTTTCCTTGGCTTTACTTTTAGTTGGGTGGACAGCATTTAAAATACTTTGGAAGCCTGGAAAGCCTCCCTTAAGAATAACAACTTTGTTCTAGCAGCTTAAAAGATGACCTCCAAAAGTTATTGGGTGTATTTTTTTATTATTATTTTATTTAAGTCCTTAAAAACTACCTGTGTGCTAGACAGCACTGGTTTCTCTACTCTTATAAAACAATCCTTGGAAAAAAAATGCTAATCAATACTTGTAGGCAAGCTTCCTCCCTCCATCTGGAAGTTTTGGTTGCTAGTAAAGCCCTATTACTCTTATCAGTAATTCCCAGCAGGGAACTGGAGGGGAGAGGGTGGCAAGGCCTCTCCAAGGTGACCATAGGAAGGAGGAATAAAGAAAAGGAAAGGTCATAGACTGGAATGGGAAGGTTGTTCACAGGGACACGGTCTTGAGGAACTTTCAAAGCATCCTGAGAATTCTGCCAGTAATTCCAAGACTCATCCTGAATCTTTCGTCTGCCTGGGGGACTCAAATCACGCTGGTAGGTTCTCCCCGAAATGCTACCACCCAACAGTATCTGCAGATCGATGCGAGTACCCTTGGTCCCTTTTTCTCCAGCAGTTCTCCACCAAGGGTCTACAGCTCCCAGCACTCAAGCCGACATGTGCATGACCAAGAGCTCTCCCCCTGCACAAGCCCTGCCGGCCACCGACCCTCTGGGCTAATGTGCCACCACGGCCCCACACCGCTGGTGAAGATCCACACGGAGCTGCTTCTGGAAGGCCAACGTGGCGTTTACAGCGTGTCTTAAGATAATACTCAAAATCCACGCACACGTTCTTCGTTTTCACTTCATAACTAGCGCACTGCCAGAGCGGTTAGCATTCATTAACAGAGGAAAGACGAAAGGCCATAGCAAGCAGGTAAGAGAAGGTAACCGTAACTCACCCACCCACTCTCACTTCCTGAGGGGCGCAGGCAAAGCCACCAAGGGAGGAGAGTCACTGGCCCACTCTGGTGGCCTCACTGACAACTCCACATCAACTGCGACATCCCAGCTCTTACCACTTTTGAAACACAGAGCAGAGGGAAGAGCTGGAATAAGGTCGAGGCAACAAAGGGATGTTAGAAGAGGCACGAGGAAGGCGCCCAGTCACACTATATCCCAGAGCAGCTATCGGGTCGCAACACCCCGGAAAATAATCCTTCAGCATGCTGACTTATTCAAGACCGTCTGCTTTTAAAACCCAATTTTACAACCAGACCTTGAAAGGAGAACTGGATTTCCAAGCACATGATTTTGTGCAACACCTCAGAAAACAAGCCCAAAACGCACAGGGGAAGTTTCTGCACCCCCAAATCTTTGTGACAGTTTCTTGGCGAGAAACTGGGCACCTGTGCTTCCAGCGAGGCTCACAAGGAGATCGGGGGAGCTCCGAGTGCTAGACGCCAGAGGTAGCGACAGCCTCCTCTTTGCCTACCCACCCACTCACTCATTCCAGTTTCTCTCCCGAGGGGCTCTCCATGTCCCCCCCATGGCCACAAGTGCCCCCCCCCCCCCCCAGCCCTGCACCCAACCAACCACATCACCTCTGCCTTCAATCTCTCCCAGCAGCACACACATCTACCTCACATGTTTATATTCCCTGAATTACAGTTTAATCCCCCGACATCACGCCCAAATTCCTGCACCTACTGTCTAGTTTCATCATGTGCCAAACCACACTGGGACGGCTCTTTACAGCTGCCATGAGGCCACCTCATGTCCCCTGACCTCCTCCTCCAAGGCGCTTGCCCAAACCCACTTGGGCATGCGCCCCTTCTCCTGCAACCGGTAGGAGAAAGGAAGGCAGGAGGGTTACAGGGTGGCCACACGGATTTAAGCTCGACACACCATAAATGATAAATAACCCCGGTTAGATACGAGCCTCCTCCAGCTCACTACACGAGCACCCGTGAATGCCTTCACCTCCAAAGCTCCGTCCTACTCAACACCCAGGTTGTGCAGAGGACACATACACAAAGGTGCTGCTGCGTTAGAAGCAGTAAAAGCGAAGCTCCCCTGAAGGAAGTGAATATTTGTACCAATTCCCACTTCCCCTCTCCTCCCCCGCTACGCATCAAGAGTGCGGCCAACCCCTGAATTTGTGTGGTTAAACATATCTTTTAAAGAGAAAAAAAGAAAAAAAAAAACAACCACCACCAAAACACACTCAAAAAAAGCCAAACTTGCTAGAACAAAATCCCTATACACTGACATTTTGCAACTGAAACACACCATCCATCCTTCTGAGCTCAGCAGAGCAACTTCAAATGCAGGCACGCAATACGCACGCTAACACCCTGAGCCCTAGAAACATCCTCCACATCAAAAACGTACATCTACCAAAAGTTATACCTGTTATGCATAACAGATCCTCTACATGCCTTTTGTTATTATTTTTCAACATTTTATAGTTGTAAGACAGATGTTTACCAATTTAGAAAGAGATTTACATGAAAAGTAACTCTCCGAGCTTTAACTAAGGAAACGTGACAGGCAAGTACAGGACGATAAACTTATCGATAAGCCGGCTATCACGTGCAGTTTGGCAGCCTGTACGCTTGTAATGACCTACATTTGGGAAACTTGAAAAAAAAAAATAAAAAAAAGGTTAAGAACAACAGATTTTTACAATACATACATGAGTACCTGCCACATATATTAACACTACAGGCTCGCACCTAATCTCTCTGGGTAAAATCAGAATTTTAATATTAAGAACATCCCAGGGAACGGGTACTTATGCACTGGAACAAACAGGAAAGGTATTACTGAGCTCCACTTTCATAGCCCTTGTTTCCAACCAGAAGCCCTCAAGATTAAAATAAAAGCTGCCGTTTCCACTCGCTGGTCCACACGAGTGGCAGGGTCTGTTGGTCAGCTCTAAACAGCAACGTGAGGCCTCCGTCAAGAACAGTTTTCTTTTATGCCTGTGAATTCTCACTGGATAAAAAGAAACCAAATCAATTCTACAATTTGAGGCAGAGAAGGTTTTATCAATATGATGTCAGAAAGAAAAACAAAAGCCACAAAGCAAGATTAACTGTCATCTCTCCAATCAGAAGTCTGTAAAGTTAAATAATTAAAAGCGAGAACGGCTTCACCTGAAAAATGAAGTGGCTGGAGACAAAAATACCCATTGCTGTTAAGTTACTCCTCAGAACAAAGTTGCCCTTTACAGTAAAATAAAAAGAAACGTGGTTTAAAAAACAGTAATGGGACATTTACAGAAAGCAGCAGCCTGTCAGAGACAAAAACAAACAAACAAACAAAAAAAAGCTTAACTGTGAAATCCAGGTCTCCCCCCATCCAGTATCAGAGAGATTTTGTTTTTCTTTCGCATAACCTGGGCAAGTTGCCCAGGAAATATGAAAACCTGAACTCAGGACTCGGGGAGCAAGTTAAACAAAAAACAGAATTGCCTTCCAATTTTAAAGATGCATTTTCTTTCACTCACTAGGTGCGGTCATACCAACCTTTGCTCAAAAGCCTACGATTGATACCAAAACTTTTAAACCCCACCGCTGCCACCCTGCGAATGGCACCACCTTAATACTTCATATTTTAAAACAAGGCACGGACTGTCACTACAAGAAGCCTTTTAGAGCGCCACGCGTTAACTGGTCATGTCCTCAAGAGGAAATAACAGAAGAGAGAGGAGCAGAATTAAGCATCTCAAATCACTAGAGCCCTGCCCAACCTGGTAAACTCGACCTCGGCTGTGTTTAAATACCTTATTTTGAATGGAGTTCGCAACACAGTTCTCCAGGACACGTCTGCTCAGCTAACTGCAGATCTCAGCTTTTATTGCTCCTCGCATCTCAGAGGAGAGCGAGCAACCCACAAAGACTGCCATGGCAGCAGCTGAAAACAAGATGACAGGAACTCCAGGACAGAGGTACTCGTTTAATAGAAGGCGACGTTCAATCACACATCGCAAGTTCCTTTTCATGGGCCTAATTACAGCCTGAGCTTGGTTTGCTGTTTCTCATTTAGCATCAGGCAACTTCACGGTAACCCTTCCCATCATATCCTCTGTCGCTGCAGACTCAACAGGAAGCTATGAAGATTTCAGAGAGCGGACTCCCAACCTCTGGTAAAACTGAAAATGAGAAATCTTTAAGGTCTACCTTCTGCCAACATCTCTGAGGCCCAAAGCAGCTCCTGATACAGAAGTGTAAGTTTCAACTGAACTTTTTTTTACAATAGCGGGGGGGGGGGGGGGGGGATGGGCGGAGCTTTTTGTTGTTTTTTTCTTTACAATGCTCGCCTTTCTACCAGATCCACAAAAAATAAGTTTGCCACAAGAGACTAACTAAGGAACAGATAAACATGCGGCCTGTTCAGGCTGACAGCTACTCCCATTTCCCCTCTTCAGATGCAATTTTGTTATCCTTTTCCTCATAAACAGCAGTTTCATCACTAAATTCAGATACCGCACTGTCAAAATTCTGTCTTCCAGAATTAAGTCTTCACAGCTATTAGCATATCCCATTTCGCTGTTTGCCTCGTTCTCTAAACCACGTTCTACCGTGGCAGTCACCTGCTAACAGCAGTTTCATGGCAGGGGGAGATACATACGGATTTTCTAACTTACTCTGAAACCTGAACAGGACCTTATCCAAACTATCCTCTTTCAAAAACATGGGTCTGAACGCAGGCTGAGGGGGACACACATGGGGTTTAGTGGAATTAAGTTTACTCCAGCCCTGCATCACCAGGATTCTTGCTGATTTGAGTACAACTCCTTGCCCAGCCGAGGAAAAAACAGAAAGCCTTTATTTTTTTAAATTTAAACGATGTTACAGAAAACTGCATCCTGGAAGATGCTGCTGAAGTGCAATTTGCAAGGAAGGATTCTCAAACCAAGCAGCACGCTGCAGTCTCTGCATTCCAGACAGACATTGTATTCCTGGAAGTTATGAGCAGGGACACGGTATTTATAAAACGCAGCGACGGAAACGGCACTTCTCAGATCACCTGCCATCCTGACTGCCCAAATGCTAAGAGGCTCTTTTTAACAAAATGATGAACATCTTGAGAAGAGGCATGCGTGCAGAACTTGCTCATTATTTGGTCTGATCAACATATGATCCACCTGAGACACTTATGCCTAAATGGGAATTTAATTCAGTGTAAGTTGGCCCACCTGTTTCCCACAAAGTCCAGTAAAAAGCAAACAACAAAAAAAGCAAAATCAGGTGCCTGTTAAACCAGGATGGGCAGAGAGATCACTGACCTACTCTCAAAATAATAGTTCCAGACAAATAAAATTTTCCCGAAAAGAAAAATGGGGCGGGGGGGGGCAGAGAAGGCCCACAAATCAAAATAATGTGCTGCTCACCATTTCTCTCCCCTCCCCAAGCTTTTACCCTTTCCCTGCCTCAGTAGGGCCTAAAGTCCTCAGGCCTTATCTTTTTGCTACACATGAAGTCTTATCCTCCCTGGAAAAGTCTTTGGAGGTTCCTAAGGACACGCACCATTCACTGCCTGAGCCGAGAAAGGGTGGAGTGCTGAAACTCCAGAGACAGTCTTTGTTCAGAGTGTTCATTAGATAATGGCAGTTGCATTCACAAAAACACAGTTATAAACAGGGCAAAAGGAAGTGACTTTGGTCAAAGAACTGCTCAGTTTTCACCCCTGACTTGCGTGATGTCAGAATTTCACCAGCTCTCCAGTTACCGGATGATCTCTGAGAGCAAATGAGACTCAAAATACAGCATTACCAAAGAAAAAAAAAAAAAGAAAAAAAAAAGAAAAAAAAGGAGAAAGAGGGGAAAAAAGGTGTAAGACAAACACACAGCCACATCTGCCTGGTCATCTGCTGCTTTATCACCTCTGAGGAGGGAACACAAGTCATCCTCATTGCTAAATCATTACAAATCAGCTATAACAGTATCACAACCAAGTTCCACAATTAACTGCTCCTGCAGCATATCAAACCATTAAGCCCAACACAGCTGTGCTACCTTGGCAGCGTGGCTACAAAAAAAAAACAACAACAAAAAAAACCAACAAAAAAACCCCACCATACCCACCCCTCCCGCGCCAAAAAACATGTCGCCTGTAAGTCGACTCTGACAGTGGCCCAGAGCAGACACCTCGAGAAGGGAAAGCGACCCCCTGGGGTCCTGGTCCCATCAGCAGGTCGGGGGCTTCCCAGGCTCTGCCTTTACGGCCCCCAGGTCGACCCTGCCTTATCTCCCCCTTCCCCAGTTTAAAAGGCTGCTGACTTCCCAATTACAGAAATAACATCATCAGATCGAACGGTATTGCTACCCACACCGTTCCCGTGCCAGAACAAAAATCCTAGAGGACTACAGGAAAGCTGGGGAAGAGCATCAGAGGTTCCTCCATGAAAACAAAGGCTATAAAAAGGACAAATACGGCTTTAAAGTGAAGTTGCCTGTATCCAAACAGATCCCTGGATTCGTTAACTACAGCAGAGGTTTAGTCACACGGTCAGGGACACATAACGCCTTAACTGCTCCCCCAAAAGTGTTTCACAGCCCTGCTGTCAGCGGGACCGTGCCGGGGCTGAAGCACTCTCCCACTTTCCTACCTCCGAGAAGCGGGCTCCTACCTCGCCTTATTTTTAGCGGCACAAAGCACACTGGACCCAACGCATGACATGATGTAACCGCAAACACGGACACGGCCCAGAGCCCTTCAAAATATAATGGTCAGTCAAAACAAATAGAAAACCTGCAGTTCCTCCCATATCCTGACCGGTTTCATGGAAAACTACAGTTTGTCATTCAAGCGCGTCTTACATAACAGGCCACATAACCTACAGGGTGCCTGCGCGCCCATCCACCTGTGCACAGGGATGAAGGGATGGGGCGGGAGCGGTGGCACCCCACTGCCCGGTGGCACCCCGCTCCGCCGGGGGGGCTGCCCCTCCTGCAGGAGGCAAGGCTGCTTTCCCAGGAATTCAGCCGCTGTGGCTTTCCTCCGACATGACCCCCACTCATACCCAAAGGGGGGGAAATTTCTCCATATCGAGCACTGGAAGATGCTAATCCCGCGATGGAAGTAAACACACGTCCCGGTCGGGATCCCGGGGCTGCCGTGCCCTCCCGGCTCGCTTGGAGAAAAATAAATTCTGGATCGACGGGGCCGGTTGGAAAACAAATAAAATACAAAATATGCAGTCGGAAAGTAAATACAGGAAGATGGCTTTAGCGGCCCAAACCCACATGAAAAATTACGCTATTGTAAAGCCGGGAGAGGGGGCAGCGCCGGGTGACACAGCCCGGCCCGCGGTGACAGCGGCGGCCCCCCGGGACCCCAGCGCGCCCGCTGCCGGGGCCGCGGCGGCTGCTCCCCCCGCGCCTTTGGCAAGACCGAGGTTATGCAATTAATTTTTTTTTTCTGTTTACTTCTAAAACTTCGCGTGTACACCCCCCCCCTCCCCAGGTTAGGCAACGGTGCCCCCACCCCCCACCCCCGTCCCTCCCCGGGGGAGCGGGGCCGGGCTCCGCCGCCGCGGTGCCGCCGGCCACGTGAGGGGCCCCGGCCCGGCGGGACCCCCCCCGCCCACCCGGGCGCCGCCGGCCCGGGGATTTCAATTTAAAGTGGCGCCACCCTCCCACCCCACCCGCCGGAGCCGCAGCACCGGGGGAGGGGGGGC
Source organism: Falco cherrug (assembly GCF_023634085.1). NCBI lineage: Eukaryota > Metazoa > Chordata > Aves > Falconiformes > Falconidae > Falco > Falco cherrug. The sequence continues at coordinate 901,093 of NC_073716.1, forward strand.
CGCGGGGGGGGGGGGACGACGGGACCGGGCCGGCGGGTCACCCCGGCCCCCCCCGCACTTTCCGCGGCCGCGGGAGGGGCGCGGGGAGCGGCGGCGAAGTCGGGGCGCGGCGGGGCCCGGCGGCGCTAACAAAGGGGCGGCGGGGGAGGCGCGGGGCGGCGGGCGCGGAGCGGCGCGGGGCGAGCGGCACCTACCACGTGACGAGCGGCGAGCGCGGTCCGGGCGGGCTCGGCCCCCCCACAAAATGGGCGCAGTTTGCAAACAAACCCCGGCCGAGGGGCAGCCGGGGCACCGCGCCCGGGCGCCGCCAGCCCCGGCGCCCCCCCCGCCCGCTCGGGCCCGCCCCGGCGGCAGGGGGGATGGGCTCGCCCGTCTCCCTCGGCGGGCGCAGAGCGGCGGCCGCAGTCCGGGCTGGGGCGGGCGGGGGGCGGGGGGGGGGGGTGGGGAGCGACCCCCCCACCCCCGGTTCGGAGCGCCGGGCGGCGGCGGCGGGGCGGGCCGGCCGGGCGGCGGGGCGCGGCGGAGCGGGCGCTGCGGTGCTTTTCTTCTTCCCCCGGCTCCCCCCCGCTCCGGGCGAGCGCGGCGGCGGCGCGGCTCGGAAAATGGCGGCCGGGCTCCTTCTCTGCCCTCCCCCTCCCGTCAGCCGGAGAATGCACCGGGGGGGGGGGGAAGGAGGAGGAGGAGGAGGAGGAGGGGGGGCGCCGCAGCGCCCCCACCGGCCGCCGCGCGCAACCGCGCCCGCCGCCGCCCGCAGCCAGGGGGCCCCGCCGAGCTCCCGCCGCGCGGAGGAGCTGCAGTGCGGGAGGGGCGCCCGCCGCCGCCACCGGGCGGGGGGAGAGGGGGAGGGAGGGGAGGGGGAGGGGGAGGAGGGCGGGGCAGACCCGCCGCCTATTGTCCAGCCGCCGCTGCGGGTCTCTGGCGCCGCCCGCCAGGGGGCGCCCGCCCCGTACTGCGCAGGCGCGGCTTGCCGCCGCGCGAGGGCAGGGTTGCGCAAAGGGCGGGGGGGCCGCGCGCGGGGCGCGCCGGGAGGTGTAGTGCGGCCCCGCCACGTGCCGCCGGCCCGCCGCGGGGTGGGGGTGGGGGTGCCCGGCCGGCCGGTACACCGGCACCCTCACTCGAGGGCGGGAGGGGCCCGCTCCGGGCACCCCTCCCACAAGTACACCAACATCTCCCGCTTTCCCAGCCCAAGCCCCCTCCCTGCAGAAACCAACCAACCAACCTTTCACATGGTTCCCCCTCCCCCCGCCCCGTACCGGCCCGGTTCACACCCCCTGCCAGACTCCAGCGTCACCGCCGGGACCCCGCCCCCATGCCCAGTAACTTCGCCCAGCCTCCCCCAGCCCGGGCAGGCAGCGAGGGGTCACTGCAGCCAGCCCCGGGATGCGCGGGGCCCCCCCTGGTTCCCTACTGGTGGGCAGAGCCCTGGGCGCTGCCGCCGCTGCGGGGGCGGGGGGGCCTGCAGCCCTACACAACGCTTACACCCCCGTACACAACGTTACACAACGCTTCCCGTACCCCCGATACTTTCCCCCCCTGCTCCCCACGCGACCCCCGACCAAGCCGCAGGAGGAAGCGGCCCGGGCGCGCAGCACTGGTTTCACCTCCCTGACCTTCACTGTTGCCATCTGCACGAGCGGGACAGTGGCCCGGAGCCAGCGCGGGCACGTCCCCCTGCCACCCCGGGGGCCACCGGCCCTGGCCCCGCACGCCCCCCAGCAGTGATGCGGCTGTGCCAGCGTAAAAAAGTGCTTAAGCGTCATGTGCCTGCAACGGGAAAGGAGCCGCGGCCGGCAGCACCCGCGGGGAGAGCACCGGCCCCCGGGAGCTGGCTTCCGAGCCAAAAAGAAGTTGCACTGTAACCTGTGGAATTACCGGTAAAACCCACAAACACCGTTTCGGTAGCCAGCATGGGCAACGCAGATGGGGACTACGCAGCACGCACAGCCGGGATCCCCTTCCTCTTGCTTCCCATCCCCCTGCCACACCAGGAGAGCGATGCTCCTCGCCTTCAAAAACCATCCGGAGATGCAAAGCCAAGGTGCTACCGCTGCTCTCTGAAATCACGATACCGCTTAACAAATCACCTCGTGGAACTCTCATTACAGTCGTGTTTTTGGGTCAGGAAATCAACAGGAAACACATTTCTCCTTTTTCCTAAGGGCCTCTATGACCAGCTACCCCAAAATGACCCCAGAGGCCAGGTATTGACTGGGCCTCTGCTGACCAATGCCAATGCTCAAAATTTAGCTCACACTTAAATGTCTTTCAAGAAAAATGTCCAACTGAGGTCAGCAGAGGCCACTACTGGGTTTATACCCTAGCAGGGCATTCTGTCCTTGCCCACGCTGCCCCTTGCAGCCACAGCCCTCCCCTCCCAGACTGCTGTTCCCTGTCCCAGCACACCAGTTACCCAGTCTCAGCAATTTCATGCAGCACTTGGGAAAAAATGAGTCTAGGAACCTTGAACTGGGCTTTAAGTTCACGATGAAATGGTGCCAAGGAGGACATCAGGACAGCCTGTTATCAGCAACCCCACAGCCAGCACAGAACCGGGTCACACGGAGAATCCCTGCCATTCTGAAGGGTAACAGAAATACCGACAGTCGCATGATCAGCTCGGGCACCAGCTCCAAACTTCCTCCTGATCTGTTTCTCCTCACTGCACCTGGACAGCTCTTTAGGAAGCCAGGATGCAATACCCTACTACAGCATGCATACCTCTGATTTTTTTTTTTTTTTTTTTTTAAATCTACCTTGAATTCAGTTCAGCTAAAAAGCAGAAGCAGCAACAAATGCATTTTCATACTGGAACATAAGGGGGAGGCCAAACTGTTGTGGAGGAAGTTAAAAGAAATTCCTGTGCAATAAAGTTTCGAATCTCCTGTTCTTTCTGCACTGCAGAATTTTCTGCTATTTGAAGGATGTCTAACCAGGAGCAGAGATCTCTGGCGTGACAGGCCAGTACAGATCTGGATCTTCCTGCAGCAGACTCATCTATAGCTTTCATCATTCAACCCGATCTGGTGATGATGTAGCAAAAATTGCTGTGCAGCCTGAAGTAATACAGCTTTGGCCTCTGACACATACATTTTCACAGTCCTTCCAGCCTCTGCTTTCCATTCAGAGTAGTGCCACATCTCCCCCAGGTCACCCAGCTACTCTGGTGCCAGGCACACTTGCACACGTGTCCCTCACACAGCTCCGTTACTACTCTTAAGATGGGTTTGTCGCCCTGCACGAACACGAGGGAGCTCTCCCCAATGAATTCACATTTTCACAGCATCATCCTTTAAGTCTTTCCTTAAAGTCACCCTCTTCTGCAAAGCATCAAGAACATACAAACCACAGAGTTCAATATATGGTGAGCATTATGTACCCATCTACCCATACCTGATCGTTACCTTGCCTTCCCCACGTGCATTCATAGCCTCTACCTATTAATCCTCATGACTTGCTTTGAATGTACCCGCCTCAGAAGTTTAACAGTCTCTATACAATAAGTATAAGCGTAGCTCTACATATATTAACGGATATATTAGGACACATGAAAGGAGACTTCTGAGCCTGCAAAAGTGCTAGATCAGTTTGAGAAACATCCAGAAGGCAGAGAAGACGATGGCTGCCGAAGAACACAGTGACAAGACTCCCTACAGATACAACTGCAACTTTTGCATCTTCACTCGCAGCCTCATTAGATATCCTAACAAAAAAGCAGCAGACTCAAACATCAGTGGCCACAGACGCTTCAGAAGATGCAAGACTTATCTGTACTTAGCTTTAAACCAGACAAGCTGTAGCAACAACAAGAGATTCTTGCAGTGATCATTGCTCTTCTGATATTCTTCAACAATAAAGAACATCTCCGGTCATGGTAAGAAAGGCACTCCTTCGCTATGACAGACACAGCGCATCCCAGCCAGCTATTCTGAAAATGCTCACTAAGGAGGAAAGAAAACGAGCAAAGTCATTGAAAAACAGAAGGCAGAGCCACATGAAGGCAAGTAGCGCTGAGGGTGGTAGATCTCGGCAACCGCAATACCTCCCTGCTCAGGCAGGTACCTGTTCTACTGACATATCCCAAGGCCAAGCTACAAACCTGGTTCTTCCTTGGAGGCTTCCAGATCAATGGATTAAATTCCAGTTTGGTCAATATAAACTGGAAATATATTACTCTCTAAAAAAGGCAAGTGACCCACTTAAGTAATGCTGCTCGTTTGAAAACCTCCTTAGTGATTTAGACCAAGCCATTTGACACAGACATTCAGCGTTTCAAGGACAACACACGTTGCTTGGTCATGTATCGGAGAGCCTGCTCCATAGGACATCGGCACCTCTCAAGGTCACAGCTCTACTGCTACCCAGGCTAGGGGGGACGTTACTTTAATCTGCTGTGAAGTTAAGGGGCATTTGTTATTATGACATAGTAATAAGCTGTTTTGAATCAATTATAGTTTCAGCTGCAAAAGTGTATTTATACTGTCTCCACCGTGAAATGTATTTCTATGGTTTCCATAGGGATGAGAGGCTGGGAACATAAGACTATTTAACGAAGGTAACAAACAAACTTCACCACTGTATTTTTCAGTCCCTGCCAAAGACATTGGCAGTGTCATGCCAAAGTACTCGAATACTCCATGCTGTTGCATCAGACCAATGCACTGAAGAACTGACTTCCCCAAGTCCTCATGGGAACTTCTGTTTGTACCAGTTTGGGGAACACAGCAAAGTACTTTCCAAAAAAGGGATGGCAGGCTGAGTACTCACAACAAGAAAGCACCCTGAATTCTTAAGCCATCCAACTGGGGACCAATAGCCAGGTTTTAATCAACCTGTAGAGGGTGAAGCATCCAAACCCACATTTAGTCAAAACCCCACATCACGCAGGTCCCCATGAATGGCCCACAATATCATCATGTTGGCTTAAATCCATCCAAAACACATGTATGAAACTACACAAGAGTTGCAGAAGTAAGCCACTGATCCCATCAGTTTTCTTGGGTATTTGCTCAAGAAACACCATGATGGCAGTAATTAAAGCAATGCCTTTTTATGGAAATCAGTACGTTTTGTGAAGAGTATGTGGCATGATCCCAGACATTTAAAGATGTGAGCAGTGAAGTAAAATACAAATGAATAGCAGAGTAAGTAAGGTGACAGCACACTTAAAAGTTACATCCTTCCATTTCAGGTTATAGGTAGTTATATCATGGGAAAGGAGGAAGAAAAAAAAAAAAAAGAAAGAAAAAAAGCAGAGAGGAGAAGCAAATGTGATCTTGCATTAAGCATGTAAAAGCCCATGTCTTACAAAACCCTGAGACAGAGACTAACCAAGTTTTCGGGACCAACCCTTCCAAATCTCACCACCAAAATACACCTTATGGGCTTTGCTTAATTACAGCACAGACATTTCGTGCTTGCGTTCCCACTGCTAGGGGAACCATTCTGTTCCACTGTATGACAGACAAACAGATTAAGGAGTTTTCACGTAACTAAGAGTTAAAAGAATTAGTCAGGAACCCAGCAACTGGTAACAAGCAAGGATGCGCTATCAGCGGTATGGGCCTCAGAGGGAGGACAGACTTACACCTGCTGTGCAATTCAACCCTTCCTCCGTCTTCCAGTTGGAAAGTCTTGAAGTACTTTCCTTTATCCATGAGCCATGGATAAGGCTCGCAGAAAGTCTTCATAGATTTGACTCACACCAAATCCTGCCCCTCGCAAGTCAACAGCAAACCTGATACCCAAGACCAGCCTCTAATCGCTGCTGACGCTGGGACACGAAATTGCTCCCTCTGCCACAAGCAAACCTCGTGGTGACCTTAAGAGTCTCCATTCATGAACTCACGTTATAGTTGTCATCTTCACAGGGCTTTTCTCAGATCCACCAACAGGAGAACTAGTTTCTATTTCTGATGTAGGGCACCTGGAACAGTTCTATCTGTGTTTGGATTTCCAGAGTCAGAGAAAAAATTACCACACTATTGGTAGCTGCTTATAATTCAGTTTAATCCCAAACTGGGGCAGCAGTTTAACCGGACTGAAACACAGTCAATAAGCTGGATATTACATTATTTATTCTTTTGGTCATGCTCTAGAGTCACCTAGCATTTTGAGATCAGAGCTGTGCTCCGAGAGCTTCTGTTCCAGAGACAGCACAATCCGCAAGTCTCTGAGCCCTGAGTTTCAGGGCTTCACGCAAATTCCTCAGCCCCAGCCAAATCCACCTGCCTTCAAACCCTCAGCAACGCAGGCAGACACCAGCGATCATAGGTGGAAAAAGTCAAGTCCCTACATGCTCTCCTTGTTAACGATACTTCCTACGACAAGTCTAGCACAGGAGAATTGGTGCCCAGATGACCGCAGGGAAACAGCAACGCAAGGCACAAGGTGGCGAGTCCCCACAGCACAGAGGGCTCCGGACCAGCACGCTTGGCAGACGTTTTTTCCCTGTGCCCATTAGATGTGAAGGGCCAGGCAGATATTCCTGCTCCTCTGCTCTGAGATACCCGCAGGTCCTCAGAGGGGAGGGGGGGTTAAGAGCTGCATAAAACTGAAGGGCTATAATGGAGTTGCTCTCTCCTCTGATGAAAAAGCATTGCAAACTGTGACAGTAAGATTAGGTGCTAGGCTTTGAGCACAAGTCAGGGATACAGTTTACAAAAGCACTCAAAATATGTCCTAATCAGAGGTTTAAAGTAATTGGCACAGGAACAGATGACATGCTCATACACTCAAAGAAGAAAAAAAACAAAACCAACAAACAAGGCCCAACTAGATCCTCACCACAAGAGGCAAGTGCCTCTAAGCAAAAATGCCGAGTTGACGTGACAGCCCGACACGACAGTCTGCACAACCTCCTCGGTACACCCGCCTGCAGACTTAAGCATGACCCACCGCCACAGGCACACCTCCTTCCCCTCGGCTCCTGCCGGATGGTGGGAAGCAGGAGGATCCCAGTGTTATCCTCCCACGTGCCCATCCCCAACCCGCTCTGCTGGAGTGAGTACGTGCCTTCGGTGCCCCCCCCAAATCCAAAGCTGGGACTCCCATGTGGCCTGGCTGCCGCATGGCACGAGCAGGCCCTGCAGCTTTCCCAGCCATCAGCACAAAGGTGATGCTGTCCCTCCATTCCACAATGGCTTAAGCACTCTTAAATTTTTACTTTTTCACTCCTTCAAGTTTTCCAGACTGAAGCACGAGGCTAACGAGCTCATGTTCAGAATCAGAACATTTTCTTAGCCAGAGCAACGTCACAGTTGACTGGCATAGACCCTCGCTAGCTGCCACACACACCAAAGTCGCGGGGCTGACAGCACCCTGGGGCTACGCAAGCACCCACACGGGTGTCAGGCTCCACAGCCACATGTCAAACCCCCTTTCAGCCACTGTATCAGCGTGTGGCACTCAGGGAACAAGAAGCCGTTCCCAGAGAAGCTATCTGCCGGCTTCCTATCAGTTTCAGCTGGAGCTGTAGGAACACAGACTTCCAGGAAATTCAGTGATAACCTCCAAAACCTGTAACAGGGAGATTTAATTCCTTTTTTAAAGCCCACATAACAACTTACTGTTATTATGTGTACAAAGAATAAGAGCCTTTACTGTTGTGTTAGCCAACTGGAGATCAGATACCAGAGCAGATTTGTCTAAGGTCAGTGTGACAGGATTGAGTAAAGATTTTTGGTTTTCCCATTACAAGAGAATTTGTCTAGATTCAGCCTCCATAATTGGTCTAAAGTCAGGCTGCTTTGGCTTGTAGATTTATGAAAAGGAAATATCCTTCCCCTCAGTGCATCCCTGTAGGTTTTATTCAGCTTCACAGAACTTGATCGCTGTACCTGGGCGTTTAGGACACAATTCTTAAACTGTAATAACATCAGCAAGGCAAGAGGTGACTTTTCAACACAAGTGTCAGTAAACCCTCACCACCCTCTGCTCCAGACCCAGAAGAGCTACGGCCACTTCACACACAGGGAAGCCAGAGGCATGGAAACATGAGCAGGAAACCCCAGGTTTAGACCTTCAGTTTTCACGGGACAAAGCTGAGACCACTCTGACAGGTACACGCAGAACTCTCCTGAGGCGGTACGTCCATGGATAAACCAGATAATACCAGTGATACCAGCAAGTCAAAAGGACGCAACTGATGTAAACCTGGAGTTTAAGGATGTACGCAGTTAGGGGGGGAAACCAAAGTAGAGGATCTTTCTTTTTCTGAGCAAGCCATACCTTGATGTCTCGATGCCATCACATGCAAGGACAGGTAACCAGGAAATACATACGCGCGCTCCCGAGAGGAGGCTGCACATCTCTTCGCCTACCAACGGGCACCAGAAGAGCTTTGGAGAGAGAAACACCCCACAAGCGCGGATGAAGCCACCCTCTCCGCCACAAACCTCCATTTTAAAGTCTCACATCCACCAAGGGACCGCGTGTGGGGGGCTCCCAGCTGGCCCCACGCCCCCAGAGCCCAGCACAGTGCCCACGAAGGTGGCTGGGCTGGCGGGGGACTCGGCGGGGCTGGGGACCGGGGCCGGTGGTGGGGGGCACCGTACCTTGCCGGGCATCTTGGCGGGGCCCATCCTCAGCACCTGCGGTCCAGGTGGCGGCACGGCACGGCCTCCGGTGCTTCCAGCCTCCGCCGACGCCAGGAGGGTGTGCAAGTTTCTTATTTATTTACTTGAGGAGGCGGAAAAAATCGAGGACCTGGGGAAAGAGGGGGCTGTCAGCAGGGCTGGGGGCACAGCCGGCCGGCACCCACCACCCCGGACCCTCCGCGCCCCCCCTCCCTCCATCCCGCCCCGGGCCGGCGGGGACGGGCCCCGCAGCACCCGCAGGCCGGCCCGGGGGTGCGGGGGCTGCCGCCCCCGGATCCTTCTAGAAGCCCCCTCGGGCCGTGCCTCGCCTCCCCGGGCTAAAATGGAGGCACGGGGCGGGAGCGGGGGGGGGGGGGGGGTCCCCGCTCCGCACGGAGCCGGCCCGGCCCCCCCGGGCAGCGCGGCGGGGCGGAGCTCTCCCGGCGCCCCGGGCCCTGCGGCCGGCCCGCGACGAGACCCGGGCCCCAACTCGGCGGGCGGAGCCACCGCCCCCACCCCCGCCCGGCCCCCGCAACCAAGTTGCGGGACGGCGGCACGGCCGTGGCGGCGGGGAGGGGGAGGGGGGGGGGCCGGGCCACTTGGCCTGGCGCTGCCCGCGGGCGGCGGCCGAGGAGAAGGGGGGGGGGGGGGGCAGGGGACAAGCCCTGCTCGGTGCCGGCCCCGCTCGGAGCCAGCTCGGCCCGCGCCCCCCCCCACCCCGGGCCACCCCGCACCGGCGCCTCACCCCGCACCTACCTGCGCCGCTCACCCAGCCTTGAAGTGGGGACCTTCCGCCCTCCCCCGCCCCCATTGGCTGCGCGCGGGGCATGGGCCTGCCCCATTGGCCATCGGCGCGTCAGTCAGCGCCAGGGGGCGGGGCGGGCGGTGATTGATGCCGTGCCGCGGCTCGCCCCCTGCCCGGCACCCCCCGCGGCCCCCCCCCGCCCCGCGCCCCCAGCCCCCCCGCCCCGCGTCCCCCTCCGCCCCGGCCGCCCCCCCGCCCCGCCCCGGCCCCGCTGGGATGCCCCGGGCGCTGGGCCGCCCTCCCGGGTCCGCCTCGGGTCCGCCCGGGCCGCGGGACCGGCGGGCGGGGGGCGGGGGCGGCCCCGCCGCGGGGGCGGCGGGGGCGGCGGGGGGGGCGCCCGGAGGAGGGGAGGAGGGGCGCGGCGGCCCCACCGCCGGCCCCTGGCCGTGAGCCGCGGGGGGATGCGGGGCGTCCCGCGGGCCACAGGCCACTCCCGACCCGCGGGGGACACGGGGCGCACGTCCCGCGGGTCCCGGGGTGCGCTGGCCTGGCGGGGCACCGGGCGTCCGGCCCGCGGGGGGCGCCGGCTCCTGGCCCGCGGGTGACACCGGGCCCGGGCCCGCGGGTGACACCAGGCCCATAGCCCACAGGTGACACCGGGCCTATAGCCCGCGGGTGGCACGGGCTCCTGGCCCACGGTGGCACCAGGCTTGTGCCCCATAGGTGCCACGGGCTCCCAGCCTGTGTGTGCCACCAGGCTCCTGGCCCACAGGTGACACAGGCTCCTGTCCCACAGGCCGCAACACATTCGTGTCTCACAGGTGACATGCATGGTCTGCTGGCCCACGGACTACAGCAGGTTCCTGGCTCACAGGTGACACAGGCTCCTGGCCCACAGATCACACCACGCTCATGTCTCACAGGTGACACAGGCCCCTGGCCCACAGGTCACACCAGGCTCCTGGCCCACAGGTGACATGGGCTCGCATCCCACAGGCCCTGTCCCATGGGTGACATGGGCCCTGCCCATGGGTGACACCGGGGCTGCAGGGGGCCCAGCAGCACTGCCCCATGTCCCCACACCCACAGCCATGTCAGGGCCGGCCCCAGCTGCCTGGTGGCTCCCGTGGGGCAGCGCGGCAGCGGATGCCCCTGTCCCTGTGACCACCACCGAGCTCAGGGTCACCTTCGGCATCACCCTCTTCCCCTGGGTGAGGAAGACCCTCCTGCTGGCATCTGCTGCAGCTCGTGAGGGGACACCGTGGCCGTGGCCTCCTCCAGCCACCTCTGCTGCTGCTTTTTCTTTCTGGCTTTCACCTCTTGCCCCGCCGCAGGGCCGGGCGTCAGTCCAAGTGGGGAGTGCAGGTGCCACAGGCCCCTCGGGACAGGTGCCCCCGCTCTCCACTGAAGGCTCTTCTGCCGGCCCAGGGTCGCTGCTTCCCTTCGGGACAGAGGAGCCATGGGCAGGGCGGCTGAGATGCTCCCAACACATCAGCATCACAAGTGACATCCTGATCCCCCATGTCCTGCTCCCCGGGAGCCCATGGGATATTCTGTGCCCTCGCCAAGCACCCCCAGCATCCGAGCAGTGGTGAGTTTGGTGGGTTGGAGCAGAGGAGGAGATTCCCACTGGTGGCTCCAGGTCAGTTCTACAGGATGGAGCACAGGAGATTCCCACTGGTGGCTCAGGGACAGGCCGCGCAGTGACCGGTCCCACTGAGGTCGGTGCCCCACAGCCCCCAGGCACAGGGGCCGGTGCAGCCGGGGAGGTGGGAGCCTTCCCGCACTGCCCAGGGTCACTGTGCGTAGCATTAGGCCCACGCCATCTTTCCCCTTCAGCTGGTGTTTCCAGCTTTAGGACCAAGAGGATTTTTCCACCATCCCTGTGGTGCAGGGGGTGCGGGGCAGCCTCTGGCCCTACTACAGGTAGCAGCCAAACCGTATGCAAAGTCCACAGATGCCCTGCCTGAAGCAGCTCCACTCACCGTCTCCCACGCAGACACCGTCCTCTGCCTCTCCTGCCCCAGGGAAGGCTGTTCTCCTATGGTGGTTGTAGCCAGGCCGTTTTTCCCAGTTATCCAGCAAAATCCAGCGCTCGGCCGTATTCTGCAGGTGGCTGCAGGCGACACGCGGATTGCCTCTGCGCAGGGCTCCAAGGTGGGTGCGGCAGATGGACAAATAAGATGGACAAAAAGCCACAAATGGGAATCTCCTCCTGTGCTCCGTCCCACAGAACTGACCCGGAGCCACCAGTGGGAATCTCCTCCTGTGCTCCATCCCTCACATCCTCACCCAGCGCAATGGGGCTGAGAGCGAAGCACCTGCCAGAAGGTGCCTTCTCTGAACCTGTTGGGACACACGAGAACACACAAGGGGCAGAAGGCAGCAACTAACCCCCTTCTCTTCTTTAAACTCACTTTCCAAATGTCCCAATGACACAGAATTTCTGTTCTGCACACATCACATGTGGATATGAACTGCTGGATTTTGGAACAGGAGGAGATTTTTAACTGATAAAATGTCTGAACGTAAAGATTGTTAGAAAGGAACTTGTGTCTCCTTCCTGAATGTGGTTTTCTGGGGTATTTTTGATGGAATTGATCTTCGAAAGTTGGGGTTTTTTTTTGCTGATATTTCCCTTATTGGTACCATTGGGATATTTGAAATCCTTCCCATATTTGAGGCCAAATGACATAGTCTGTCTGGGCCAGGAGAGCAGGTCCCCAGTGAGAACAGGTCAGAACCTCACACGAGGTGGGGCGCAGGACACCCAGCTCCCAATGGATGGACCAGAAACACAAATGTAGCCACAGATGAGGCATGTGGGCACCGGCGGATGCAGGAGCCGTCAGCACCCATGTTCACCCGTGCCACGAGGCTGCAGAGGCATGGGGGCAACCCCACTGAGCATCGCTCCTGCTGAAGTGCTGAGAAACCCAGAAAAGCCCCAAACTGGCCCAATCCCGGGTGAACGTGACCATTGGCTCTGGAGAGGGGACAGTCACCCCTCCATGCGCGCTCCTCTGTGTCTCATCAATCGCGGATCTCTTTGCAGCGGCTCCTTGGTCTCCTTCACCCTCACCAATCATGTTTCCATCTCCACTGGCTGCTCTGGGTCCAGCGTTCCCAGCCTGGGGTGTTGCTTCACGGCTGCCCAGCTGGATGCCAGGACACACAGGCTGGAGAGTCACATGCTGTCCGGGTCCAGTGCTGCAACACCAGGGAAGGGACCGGGTCCCCTCCTGTCCCCGCTTGTCCGGCTGTGCACCGCTCTGGGATTTCAAAGCAAGGAATATCTCCCAGGGTTTATATAGCAGCTGGACCCAAACTGAGAAAACACACTACACAAACAGCAATTTGAAAAGCAGACAGGCAAAAGAAGCAGAAGCCTTATTCTCTGTGTTAATATAATTTTAAACCCTGCTCCTCTGAGGATCAGGAATACAGGGCTTCCTGCCTTAGAAACCCTGTTCTGCTCCGTTAAAAAAAGAACAGATGAACCAGTGCCTGGTCCTGGACCAGGTCTTGCTCAAATGAAGTCCCTAATTTTGACGGAGTGGCAGAAAAGAGGGAGGTGATGCAGTAGCAAAGTTACTGATGAACCACCAGATGAGGCACCAGCAAGGAGCTGTAGGTGCTCACAAAGACCAGGTGCCAAAACCATCCCCGGGCTGGAAACCCTGAGCTATGAACAACCCCCAGCGCTGGCTGTGCTGCTGCCATGCAGGCAGGCACAGAACCCGGTGCTGCAGCTCGCAAGTCCAATGTCACTAATGCTTTGCCCTCCTCTGGGGACAGCTGCAGCTCAGCCTGCCATCAACGCTTCGCTTCGCCGCCAGGAAGCCTCCAGCCCAAATCGTCTGCGTTTGAGTCCACACGGAGAAACTGCTCCTGAGACACAGGAAGAATAACTCGGCTCAGAATAACTCGGCTCTCGCTGCCGAGCACGGAGCAGGGCGGGAAGTCGGCAGCAGAGCGGGGAATTTAACGGCGGGACTGCATTTGTACACGCAATCGTAAAAGTCCAGGATTAAAAGAAACATGGGGGAGGCAATGAGGTGTAGGGAAGGCTGAAGTTCAGTGTCATTTTTACAAACGTGGTGCTCTAAAAATTAGTGGATTAAGCTAATATCATGGACAAAAATGAGTGCTAAAAGCTTTAATCTAAGATGACTATACGCAGCAAGAGGCATTTCCACACGGCCACGAGCCTCAGCCTTCCCGGCAGGCTCTTCCTGAATGCACAGCGAGCTCCGTGATCATTTCTCTGCTAAGCTGACCACCACTGCAGCCACAAACGATGTCACGAGCCGCTACGGAAGGCAGAATAAAAAAGAAAACAACAACAAAAAAAATGTCTGTTCCATACCTGGGAGCTTCCTGAATCTCCTGTTGAGCTGCAGGACGATGAACAGAAATTTTCGGGAGCCTCAGTGCGTGTCCCTCAGCATCAGCATCGTGACCAGCTCCCCCAGTCTGTGGCAGCCCCACGGCACGTGCAGGGGTAACACCAGCACCGTGGGATGGAGAACGGCCCCCACGTGTCCCAAGGTGTGTCCTTGGTGTCCTCGGACCTCTCTCCAGCTCTGCTGCGCTTGCCCACCTCCTGAAGGATGAATCCCAACGCTGACCCAAAGGACCTGGGGATAAACCTGCTTTTAAAAGTAGTTTATTTGGATTTTCGACATCCTTGAATGAATCGCAAATATATTAACAGAAAAGACTTTTCTTTTTCCTAAGACTGTACAATTTTTGAAATAAAAAGTCAAGAAAAGCAAAAAAAAAAAAAAAAAAGACCAATTACATTGTTTCAATGCAAATAGTACACACCACACCCACACTTTCCATTTTTCCATAGTTTTGTTGTAAGAAAACGACAGTTCCCTAATTAATTTCAGTGAACACACTTGCTCTAACTTGGCTGCCAGAGTGCCTTCATGCTCGCCGTCCCCATCCCTGCCCCTCTTCAAAGACAGCAAAATTTTATCTATTAAATACTAATTTTGTGTATCTATCTAGAAGGTAAAATAGCAGCCTGGTCAAAATGTTACTTGAGATTCTTGGGAAAAAGGAAAAATCACTTTAAAGTATGATGTACATATAAAGCAAGGGACAGTTTTAAGTATTAAATCTTCCAGGTAGCATGAATACCCTTTGAACATCCCAGCTGAATTAAAAGCTCCTTCCAGGGTGTTGAAAGTTTTACTACAATTGTTCACAGGTTTTTTTGAGAGACCAAAAGAAAAGGGAAAAAGCCACCAAATTTCCTAGATCTCTGGTCCCCATTTAAACAACAGCGTTTGTTATGGGAAAGTCCTGAGAGCAGCACCTGCTTACTCTCGCTTTTTGCTTAGAAACTATGTTGGGAACCAAAAGGAAGCCAATTAAGATGTTAATTGGTGGCAATCCCACAAGTCCTGCCTCTGGACCGTATGCCGAGGTGCTGCTTGGAAATTCCTCCTGGCGAGGGACATGCTGGCAGCCGCGCGCGGGTGGGGACACGCCGGGACACTCGGGTGGCTCGAGCACAGCGGGCGACTCTGCCGCAGGTGCAGCTCTCAGGGGAAATCCGGATCCTGCGTCTTCCTCGGGAAGGGGAATCGCCCCGGAGTACCTATCCCCACAAAAGCAGTGCGAGATCCGGGACGCTCGAGCCAGCTGAAACATGTCATGATTTTCCCGTCAACTTATCCACCTTCCACAACCCAACACAAGCTGGTCAGAAGTACGTGGCAGAGCCACAAAGCTCCTTTAATATATTATTGTTTCTCAGATGCTAGAAATTCCTTTTCAGGCTATTAGGGAGAGTTTAAGCCTATTTTTCACCGTTTATCCTCCTACTTAAAAAAAAAAAAGTAAAAAATCAGAGATTTTTGCTCAGCACTTGAGAATTCTATCTTCAAGTTATAAAGGTGTCCGTGTGGCTCATGACCAGAGAGGGGCTGTTACAGATGATGTGCAAAACAAGGACAAAATTTAAAAAACTGAAGTTCTAAAGGTAACTAGAAGACCTCTGAAAACCAATACATTAAAAAAAAAATATTGACTGATTACAACAAATATGTTGCTATGAAATTTATATCACTCCCCATTTATTATGCATAAATTGCTCTTTAAAACTGCTCATATCATACACTTTTTTTATCATCACCGTATAAAGGGCACCAATTGCTGCAGAATGCTACAGAGAAAGATCGTTTTGGACTCATTAATGTGGCATAGCTTTTTTTTCTTGGAGGAGCAGCCCCTGTAGAAGAGGAAGGTGTTCCTAGAGTGAGAATCTTAACTAAAGGGGTGGGGGGGGTGGGAAAAAAAAAAAGTAGAAAGATAGATAATTGCACATTCTTGCATCCTGCCTGGACCACACTTTACAAAAAGTTTTAAAAATGATACTAATCTCAGACTTTTATTTGATGTGTTTCGCTAAGGTTCTGATTGTATTAAGGCTTTCACAGTCTTACCAGTCTATCTGCTTAGAAACACTCAGTCCCTCTGGATTAAAGGGTTGATGTTACAGTTGTATCTATGTTTTTTGTCTCTTGATTTTGCCCTTCATTAATTTTTATTCTTAAAAAGGGAAGAACATGTCAAAGGGTGTATGAAAAACGACGCAAGGTGTTGCCAATTTGTTTCTCTGGAGCACAAAGTAAACACTGACCTTTCAGAAACTAGGTGAATAAATTAACTCTTGGTTAGAACACTAAAGTGTTTCATGAAAGCTTTTGCAATGTGATTCTCCTGCAATGTTTCCACTCCTACAAGTCTGCACTCTAAGTAGGGACACTGGGTATTTTATGTAGTCTGACGCACCCCCAGTCCTGAGCATGTGCATTGTGTTTGTTCACTGGAGACACTGCGGCTTTAAGGTCATTTACATTCCCTGGCATTTAAGTTACACTACAATATGCAAAAAACTTTAAGAGACTGTATTTGTCAACACTGTCCTTGAAGAATTTAGAAATGAGGTTCAGCACTCTGCTTACCAAGAAAGAACCAAACTAAGACACATTTCTGGAAAAAGAACAAGACACTTTCATTAGTACTATCCCCACATCTACTGGCTTCATTACAGCAAACCACAAGTCTTTCTTCTGTGACATTTTTCCAGCAAAAGGGAGTCCAAAAATAGCATTTCCTCCTCAGTCGCTTTCATAGATGCGTAGGAGCCAACTAGCCAGACTCGTAGCAGCTGAATATTGCACTGCCACTAACTCTGCGTACAGTTTAAGTCCGAGTGGTGTACTCATGGTGTCAGTAGAGCACAATGACAGTGCTGGCTCAGTGATGTGAAGACCCAGGATGCAAAGGAAGGGGAGAACACAATGGTACCAGTCACACACTCAAGCTCAGATACTGGCTTTTGGAGGTTAAAATTCATCACTTTCAACTGCGTGGAGCTGCGTGTCATCTGCATCTGTCATGCTGCTCTCTTGAGATTCGTCTGTGCCAACTTGAAAGAAAAAGAAACATAAAGTAGTCAAACACCGTGGGGCTGCTTCACGGCAAAGATCCCCCCCCCCTCAACACCAGCACATCAAAGGCGCAGTACCAACAGCTTTGGGCTTCCCCTCCAAATGCTTTAAAGCCATAGTGCTTTTCCCCTTTTGCTTCTAACACACTGACCCCTGCCAGCTTAATGAAGTCTAAACAAATACCTTTGGAAAGGAATTAACACAAAGCACATATTAACAAAACATGCTGCCTTCGCCATCTCCCATCAAAAATCTGAAATCTCAGACACCTGGTTATGTAGGGATTGGTACAGAAGGTTCCAAAATTGCTTTAGGAAGTTTAACCTTCCCATTCCTTCGAAACACACCAGCTGCCTGAAACACATATGTTACTCGCCCACTGCGCTAGGGACCACTCCATTTACAACCAATTAACGCTCAACTAGTAGTTTGGCAGCCTCTACTTGCTCCCTGCCAAGCACTGTGTAAGGGATGTGGCAGAAGAACCACTCTGAGTAGCTGCCCGCAGAGGTTTCTGATGCCCAGGGGTTACTCCGTTCACTCAGCTCAGACAATGGCTAGTTCAAAGCTTCCAGGAAAACCAGGTTACTACAGCTGTTTGAGTAACAACAGTGTGCAAGATAGGCATGTACACACTGAGAGGCTACCCTTAAATATGGAACTTCTAGGTTAAAATTAAAATGAAGGTAAATATCTAATGATGGTTGATGAGACTCTAATCTCCTTTCCACAGTACAATTAACTGTAGATTCCCAAGTAGCTAAGATGTTTCATGTGGAAACACAGGTGCCTTTTACTGCTTTAACGCAAACACTTCACAGGTTTCTTCACAGTGCACACAGCTGAGGCCCATGGCAGGCAATTTAATGCACAAAATGACTCATGCTAGCCAATATATCAAAAAGAATCCCCCGTCCCCACTACTACCTTAATTTACTTTAGCTTATCTCATGTATCCTAGGAGTTACTCAGCTGAGACTAGAAGAGTTGCACAGTTTATCTGTGTGGTCAGGGAAAATGAACTGCTCCGAGCCTAACACTGTTTTATTTTGTTTACAAGTTGCTAGGGTTTGGGGGGGTTTTGGTGGTTGGCTTTGTTTTGGTTTGTTGTTGGGTTTTGGTTTTTGTTTGTTGGTTTTTTTTTGGTTGGTTTGTTGTGTTTTTTTTTTTTTTGTAATGTGTCTTGGTTCTGTGTGTGTGTGGCATTTGTTTGTTTGGGGGTTTTTCCCCTCCTTTTTTTGGGACATGGAATTGGCTTTTTTTGGTGTCACGCAGAAGTTTCAGGACTCTGTCTCCATCTTCTGGCCAGAAACACACCCAGCTCCCAGTAAGCCCATTTTAAGTCAGCCCAACTACGTATCAAGGAAAGAAAAACTCTTGACACTTGAGGAAGTGCAGCACAGGCCAAGTCTCCAGTATTAAAAAACACACAGTGCACAGGATCCATGAAACTCAATGTGATACACAGCAGGAAAATGTGACAGCTTTTCCAGCTGAAGATTCAGAACTGCAGCACATAGAGCGAGTTTTCTATTCTAATAGATGTGTGCTATTTTCTTCTTGGGAGGAAAAGAATTAAATTGCTTATTAGTGTTTATTTTCTATCACTATTTCAGTC